>NC_037091.1:1530833-1861666 GCF_002994745.2 Rosa chinensis
AGAGTGAGAGACGAAGAAGACATTTGAGAAGAAGAAGAAGAAGAGATGTGTGAAGAGTGAGAGTGGAGTGGATATGAAGTTGTGAATAAATATTGAACGTGTACGTTGAAAACCACACATTTGCCAACATTTGGTAACCGCCATTGCAACCGTCAATATCACTCAACGGTCAATGTCCTTTTCCTGCGGTTAAAGTTACTTATGCTCTTACTTTGGCTTTGGGGAAAATTTTTAAAATATCATTTTATCAATAGAGGCTCCAATGAAGATCTATACATGTCATCATAGGTTACATATTGTAGAATTTTCTCATTTCATTAAAGAAAAGTTGGATGCAAATATGATTGTCTTTCCTTTCATTCCAACGGAGGAACAACTAGTAGACGTACTACTAAAGTTGTGTCTAGCAAGGTGTTTCGTGACCCACTAGGCAAACTGGATGTTTGAGATATTTATGCACCAATTTGATGAGGAGTGTTGACTTGCGAGTCATTAATAGGAGAAAATCTGTGCTTAGTAGTTTCCTTGTAGGAGTACACTTTCTGTATTATACTAACTTGTAGTGTAATCAGATGAATATTATAATATAAGATTGTACATAACCATTTTACACGTTTCTTGAGTAACAAAATTGAATATTCACCCTCACCTTGACAATTAGAGAGAAAGAAAACCCTAGAAAAAACGCTCTCTCTCTAGGACGCCGTTGGCAGCGCTGGTACCTGTCCGGCTGCGCCCCGGCGTTGGCGAAGGCCTCTGGCCTAGCCGGCGAACGAGGTGTGTGGCCGGACAGGTAGATCGTTTGGTGGGCGTGCCTACAGCTCGGTGGATGGGATCGGGAGGTGTACGGCCTTTTCTCTCTCGGTGGACGGGATTGGCTGAGTCGTGGCTGCAGGCTGGGATAGGTGGAAGACTGGGATTTTGCCAGGTCGGAGCAGTATTTGGTGGGGGCTAGAGGTCGGCGGGCTGGGTTCTATGGATGAGATCGGGTTGGTCGACTGATGGCGGTGATCAGACGATTGCTTCGGATCGTGGGACAAAGTTTCTAGGCTCTGGTTGGTGTTGGGTGGGAACCGCGATGGTCGGCATCATTCGCCGATGGTTGGACGGCGTCGAAGTCGCGTGGATGATCCAACACCAGTGGGGGCGAGGCAGGTTTGGTGGAGGCGCATTGCAGCAAATGACTTGGGCCGGGAGGACTGGGTGCGGCCCACTTTCTGGTCTGACCCTTTGGGCTTGGGTACTGCTTGTGGGCCCGCTGTGGGCAGAAGATTAGGTTGGAGCCTATTTGGGCCCTGCCTTAGGTTATAGTTTATTTAATGTTTTTATTTACTTGCTTTGTTTAGTCATGTCACGTTTTATGCGAGCAATAAGTCCCCACATTGGCTATGTAGGGGTAGTAGGGCTATGTGCCTGTGTGTGCACTCTAAGTGCCTTGTCTGCTCTAGGTAGGCGGCGAGTTCTTTGCTTCGTCAAATGGTCGCTGCCTCCTAGTGGCAGGGTGAAACTTGATGTCACTGGAAGTATTTTCCAGTGGCAACATGGTGGGAAAGCTGTGAGAATGGATATTATGCTATGCTGTCTTCGAGTTGTCGACCAAGTTATCTTTCCGTTGTGTCACCGCTGGGAAGCAAATAGAACCGTCTGGAGCGCGTTCTTTGCTAGTTGGTGTGTATTTGAATACAATTGTTTAGTAGAGACTCAGGATATTATTTCAGGATGTACTCTAGGTGCTTATTGTAATCAGGGGTTTAGGCTCAATGTCCTCCCCTTGTATTTGACGGTTTCATTAATCAAGGCTTGTGGGTAGCCGCACCAGCCCTTTATTAAAAAAAAAAAAAAAATTGAATATTCACCCTCATATTTCTTCTTCTTCTCAATATTTGATTAATTCTTATTGACTACGTATTGCATTATTTTGTTAGCCAGACAATACATTAACTTTTTCATAAGTTACCATATAAAATTATTCCTTGCAAGATTAAGTTTATCACAACTAGGGGTGTGCAAAACATGGTACAAACCGGCCAAAACCGACCAATAAATATGGTTTGGTTAAGGTTTTTTAACTTTAAAAATTGAAAATTGGTTCAATACCCAACCAAACCATTTATGAATTGGGTTGGTTTGGTTTCTCTTGTACTTAAACCGCAAAACCTGAACCGACCGGTATGTTTGAAACATAAGAGAAAAAGTTATATATATATATATATATATATATATAATAAATATATATTTATTTGTCCGGTTTGTTCTAAGTAAGTTTTAAATCTCCAGTTATAACTTTATTCTCAAATGATATACTATCATATTGAATTCAAAGCTCAAAGGCCTAAAACCTTAGTATATAATCGCTACAATTTTTTTTATCCTTTCACATCACATCTCTGATCTCTCAATCTCTCATTCTTTGACCTTTAATACTATAATATTAAGCTAGTATTGATGACTAAGTCGTTAAATAAGTGAATCACTTTGAATTTAATTTAGGTTTTAGTTTTGGACTATATGTTTTTGATTTTAATTATTGAATTTTAAATTTAGATAATTTAACATAATTTCAATTCTTGAGATTGAATTTTTACTATGAATTTTTTCATAAATAGCATGTTAATATTATATAAGTGAAAACTGCCTAACCAACCAAACCAAACCATCTTTAACTGGATTGGATTGGGTCGGATTGAGTTTTTTTTTTTTTTTAATTTTTTTTTTTATGACCGGTTTTCCAAAATGCCTAAACCACTCACTTTGGCATAGAGACGGTTTGGAGTCAAAACCGATCCAACCCAATCTGTGTTCAACCCTAATCACAACATGCTAAATGGGAAGATGAGGATCTTATAATTCAAGATCTTCATAAACAAGCTTTTCCAGCGAATGGTTTGCAAACGAGTCAAGAGACTGAGGAACAAGAAAATTTATCCCTTCAAATTATGTATGAAATATAAGTTTCGATTATCAACTTATTAGTGCTCATCATGTTGATCACTTGAGCTTTGAAATGATTAATTGGTGAGATTTAAATTTGCAGTTAAGAGATAATGCAAGAGTTAATCTGCTTTGGAAAAGTTATATTAGTTCTAGAATGTTTTGGAGAATTAGTGATACATTGGTTTAATTATATTTTTTGGATTATGGTTTGTATTACTAGTCTACAAGGATAAAAGTCATAAAACCTTGTTGGTTGAGACACTGAACAATTCTGCAATATATTACGAACGTACGTTACTTGTATTTTATATTTGAGGAATGCTAGCAACTTTTTCCTCAAACCTTTCTCTTTTTACCTTTTCCATTCATTGCATGCAATTTGTATTCCACTATCTAAAAAATTCAAATAATTAATACAATTCAAAAACAAGTTTTCACTTCCCCTCTTTACCCTTATTTAATTTCACATGCATTTAATTAAGTAATTAATTTTAGCTTTTCAATTTTTTTTGTTTTGTGAATCCTTTTTATTTGCAATTTATATACTCTTGTGGGCTTACATACGTAAATATGTACATATTGCAAATATGTACATATATATTTAGGAACATACTTCAAATTTTTTCCCAAAAAAAAAGAAGAAAATAGAATTGAAACCAAAAAAATAGCCAAACATTTGCTTTACTTATATACATTTATCAAAGAGAATCTTTCAAAGAAAAAAAAAAAAATTTGTAGCTGCCATGTCAGTGAGCTTTATCATTTTATTTTATTTTTCTTTTCTTTTTGGCTTTTGTGGGTTTTATATAAAAAAGATGTTAAAAAAGTCTTAGTATTATGGACCATGACCAAATAAATAAAAGAAAAATTTTCGTTGAAGAACTTAGGAAATATAAGAAATGAAAAAAATGTTAGAAAATCAAAAGAGTCAAGAGCTTTTTATTTTTATTTTTTTTATTCATATTAATAGAGAGCATTATGGAATGAAATTAGTTGTTTTTTCAAGGTAGTAAATACATAAATTGTAATCATAAATGAATCCACATGGCATGCAATGAATGAGGAAGGTAGAAAGGAAAAGGTTGGAGGAGAAAGTTGCTAGCATTCCTCTCTATATTTGTATTCTAATTATCTATCTTGCTCTTGTTTTGCTTTTGCGATTACTAAAAGAGTAGTTTTAAATACACACCCCTATTTTCTTAATACACATCCCTATTATTTTATATTTCAAATCAGATTTTATAGGTAGGTTAAATGACCAAAACAGGCATCTATCATTAGGGAAAAAGAAAAAAAGAAAAAAAAACTGAATCGCGCCCTAGCCGTCTAACGTCTTCTTTTCTACGTCTCTTTTCCTAAACCTAGCTTAGACGTTGCAATACATCTCTTTTCTCCACAATTCATCACCTGAATTTCGACTATTGATATAATCACATGAATTCTCAATCTTCAACAGAGGTATGTATTCTTCATCTTGTTTAACATTCTCATGTTGCTTAATTGTTTCCAATTGTTGAGCACTTGAAAAGTAACCATAGCTTCTGGGTTGATAAATATTCTGCCCGTTTTAGTGTTAAATTCCTTCTAATCATGTGGTTATGGTGTTGCATCGATTCTTGGTCAAATAAGAAAGAAAGGTTCGTTTATAATCAAAAAACTACATCAAGAGTATATAATAGAAAGAAAGGTTCGTTAACAATGCTTCTAATCATTGAATTTTTGCTTAATATGATGAATTGTTCTCTTTTGCATTTTAGGATATATAGAACTTAATTTGGCTCCTTGTTTGCATAGTACTGTAACTTTGTTTCATCCTAATCAATGCTTCGAAGACCTCTGGTCATGCCTCTATGCTTCGAACTTTGTTTCATTCTATTTGTCATGCCTCTGGTAACTTTGTTTCATGCCAAATTCTGCCTCTGGTCATGCATTTTAGGATATATAGAACTTAATTTGGCTTAGAATTTCTAGTGCTGCCTCTAATATAGCAAGCCAACCATACATTAGAATTTGACTTCACCTAAATTGAATACAATACAACATGATTTCGATACCTAAATTAATAAGTTTGTGAGCATAAGCATGATTCTTGTAACATAGTGCTTTCTTTTGCAATACTCTACCTGCTACTATTCGGTCAAGAGGAAAAGTTTTGACATCTAACTTTTATTGTATTATAGCATGCTGAAGTCCAACAACAGGATGTCTCGACCATATATAGCAGAATTAGAGAAGAATGTTCACGTGATTATACCAATGAATTCACGACGTACCAGGTAATAATTGTTCAAGTTGGAATTTGGATTGTGAGTTGTTATGTATATTAGGTAGTAAGTTGAACGTGTTGTGTACAGGTATTTGAAAGCAAAGCCGCATTGATTCGATGGGTCCTTACGACGGGGAAGAGAAACAATTGTGTCATAGTGATACAGAGGTCCAATTTCGGAAACTCGGGCAAGAAAAGAAGGAGACCAAGAATAAGATTCAGTTGTGAGAGGGGTGGAAAGTTTAGAAAGTTTAAGGGAATAACCAAGATGGTTGACAAAAGTACCCAAAAATCTGAAGTAGATAGTAACAAGGCTGATGAACAACAACGCCCGAGGCTGACTTCTACAAAGAAATGTGAATGTCCATTCTTATTAAAAGCCTTTAATATTGGTAGGGATGAGTGGGTACTTGAGGTTGCTTGCGGAATCCACAATCATGTTGCCCCATCATATCTAGAAGGTCATTCCTATGCAGAGAGACTATCTAAAGAAGAACATGAGTTGTTGGTGGATATGTCTAAGCATTTAATGAGACCCAAGGATATATTGACTTCCATAAAGAGCCGAGATCCAAGTAATACATCAACGATGAGAACTATATACAATGCTAGGTATTTTGCTCGGATTATCGCTAGAGCAGGCAGAACTCAAATGCAACAATTACTAAAGAATTTGCGCGATCATCATTATATTGAGCATCATAGAAGCGAAGATCACGTGGTCACTGATTTGTTTTGGTGTCATCCATTCAGTCTTCAAATGCTACGTACATTCCCACATGTTCTTATCATGGATTGCACCTATAAGACAAACATGTATCGTTTTCCACTTTTTGAGATTGTGGGTATTACATGCACTGAGCAAACTTTCAACGTTGCGTTTGTTTACATGTCAAAGGAGGCAGAAGATAATTACAGATGGGCACTGAGTAGGTTAAGAACACTTATGGATGAGGATTCTATGCCTGGGGTAATTGTCACTGATCGAGAATTAGCACTTATGAAAGCCACTGAAAATGTCTTTCCCGATACTCATCAGATTTTATGTAAGTGGCACATTGGTAAGAATGTGATGAGAAAATGCAAAGGAAAATTCACAACAAAAGAAGGGTGGGAAGCATTTAATAATGATTGGCACAGCTTGGTGGATTGTAGCACTGAGGACGAGTATGTACATAGCCTTACAGCTTTTGAATCAAAATACTTTGCATTTCCTGAGGAGATAAATTATTTGAAGACCAATTGGTTGAACAAGTATAAGGAAATGTTCATTGCAGCATGGACAAACAACTACATGCATCTTGGTGCAAAGACTTCGAATCGGTAATATTTATACATTGCCTCATTTCAACTTTGTTATTCTTAATTAACTTTTTTACTTAATCAATTTATTTCTTGATCAGGGCCGAGAGTGCACATGCAAAGCTCAAGCGAGAACTTAGATCTTCCCAACTTGACTTCAATGTATCATGGGAGCACATCCACTCATTATTGTGTTTACATCATACTGAAGTTAAGGCTTCATTTGAAAAAAGTCGATGTTTTGTGCAACATGAGTTTAAGCATGCATACTTGAGAGAGTTGATAGGATTTGTGTCCATTGCGGCATTGAACAAGATCGTCTATGAAGCGAACAAGTAAGCACTCATTGAATTTTAGATTTATTATGTTGGCAACCTTCTATGGAGATAAATTTATACAATGCGAGGTTGTGTTTAGGTCTGATAGTAGGATTTTTTTTTTTTGGATTACATAGGGCTGATGATATTACATCGGAACTTGCATCATGTAATTGTGCCATATGTAAAACACATGGGTTACCATGTGCGCATGAGATAGCTGAATATAAGCATTGTGACAGTCCCATACCAATTACATCTGTGCATCACCACTGGAGAAAGTTAGAGATCGGGGCAATAGTGGAAGACTCGAAAGTGCACGAAAAGGTTCCTTTAAAAGAACAATTAGAACGATTGGCAGAATGGGCTGAAGAACAAAATGAGGATACAAGACGTCAAATCTTAGTGAAGATTGATGAGCTGATAAATCCGACCTCTACTTTACTTAGGGAGCCAGCTGAAAAGAGAAAGACCAAAGGGCGTCCAAGTAAGGAAGACAGTGGCACTCGTCGTTTGCCATCCGGATTTGAAATTATAAATACATTGTTGTCTGAGCGTGAGACCCATTCGCCTCTTCCAAGTGTTCAAAAAGTCTCACGTAAGTCAAATACGAAGACAAGTAATGACCACTCAGAGAAAAGTAAGGTACGGTACAAATATGCTTTTAGTAATATGTACTTGAACTTTATGGATAATTTACTAGTTGTTTTATGTATAGTATTATCTTTTCACAGGAAGATAAGCTGGCTCAGAAGGATATGAGGTTTGAGCTAACTCAGAAGTATACAACACAGTTCATATTTGGCATGCGGCCATATATTATCGGTTCAATGGATGTCGAAAATGATGGTAATTGTGGTTTTAGAGTTGTGGCATCGGCTTTGGGATTTGGTAGAAAACATTGGCGTAAAGTGCGAATTGATTTGCTAAATGAGCTAAAAGGCACGCCTGAGCTTTACGAAGCTCTTTATGGAGGACAAAGTGCTGTGGACAAACTTTGTAAACGAATTAACCATTCTGCGTCCAATATTGCACCTAAACGGAAATGGATGGATCTACCAGACATGGGGCATTTGATTGCAACTTGTTATGGAGTAGTGGTTGTCAACTTATCAGATGGTCAGTGCTTCACATTTCTCCCATTACGTGAATACAGCGAGGGAAAACCAATGGAAGCAAATTTACGTGAGATTGGCCTTGGATTTGTGAACAACGATCATTTTGTTCAGGTGAGGAGTAACATAGATCAATTTGCTGGTAAATTTCATATATATAATTTTATGTGACTAATGAAACTTCTTCTTTTTTTCAACACAGATATGTTTATTGCCTGGGCACCCATTGCCACCGGTTACACCAAATTGGATTTACCATGCAGATGATAAAGCTAAAAGTTTGTACTTGAAATATCAAGACCGTTTCCAACAATATGATCAATTGCCACATCCTGAAAGAGTGACTAATATATCCTCAGAAACAGTGCAACTTGACGATGACAATGAACTTACTGATGAAATTGTTCAACTTGGTGATGCCACTATATCTAGCAAAGAAGAAACAATGCATCTTGGTGATGACTGAATTGTTAGAAACGTACTGTTGGGTTTATTAGCTAACTGTTCAACTTATATTTATTTATTGAATTTGTATAACATTTTGTTTTTTTTTCCTATCAGTTTTTAGTTTTAATCTTGCAGACCATATTGAATATGTATACATGTTCACCTTACAGACCATATTGAAAGTGTGAATTTTGAAGGACTTCCAAATTAATGTTTGAAAGTTTATATTTTCAAATTTCAATTGATTGATGTCGTAATGGAGCTAGGACAAGCCAAAATTTCCAGCAAAAAATAGAACAAAGTATGTAAAAAAAAAAAAAAATTACGAAATGTCAATACACTAATATATAATAATTATATTAAATAATTGCCTTAATATAGTCAAATAATAGGATTAAAAAAAGTAAGGGTATTTTAGATACTTTGGGTTGTGTATCTAGTCAAATATTAGAATGAAAAATTAGATAGGTAGTGTATTAAGTATGGGATGTGTATTAAGAAAATAGGGGTGTGTATTTAAAACTCCTCTTACTAAAAAGTGAAAAGAACTTTTCATACATTCCTAAAAGCTTTAAGAATATATATATAGTAACATTCCAAAATGCTACTAAATAGTTGAAATGTGATATTTTATAGAAACAGCATTTTGTAAATGCTATTGAAGGATTAAATTAAGATAGCATTTCACATATGCTATTGAAGCATAGACAATAACATTTTATAAATGCTATTATAAATGCTATTGTATTATAGACGATAGCGTGTCGTAAATATTATGGAAGTGGAGTTTTTTTATATAGCATTTTCTAAAATGCTATAAAAAGCCTTAAACCTATTATAGTTTGGGCATACATAGCATTTTTCATGCACAATGAATGAGAGTTTATGGTGCAGTGAGTTTTTGATATACATGTACCTTTTGGTGAAGAAATAAAAAGTATTTCATTAAATGTCGCGTAATATTGGTGTTATATTTGTGTAGTTAATGAAGCTAGTTAATTAATATGGAGTTGTCAATATACATGTAAATTTTTGTTAAAGTATAAAAAATATTTTTATTAAATGTGGCGTAATATTAATGCTATATTTTTTCATCTATTACAAATAATTTCACAAATTTTAAGTGTGTGTGTACACAACTACAAACCATATATTCCAAAGACCAACAATAAAAATTGATTAGGTGATTGATATATTTTAAATATTTTGAACCACATAAGTTTTCAAAGAATTGTTCACATAAATGATATCCCACTAGTATATCAATGTAATTACTACATAAAATCAATAGAATTATAGGTAAATCTTGAAGATGTTATTTCGAACTTTTGTAGTTACTACATGGCAACTTGGTTGTAACATGAATACATCTCATGTTGAAGCCAACTCTTACAAAATAATTTATGAGACACAAAGCTATTAGCTAGTCACATCACAAACTATCAATCACAAAAGAAAATGTAATATTCCAAAATTAACCCGAGGAAAAAAAAAATCCCCTCAAAATTTGATTCAAAAGTATCTCGTTGCTTTATTAATATTAAATAGAAAAATTAAAATCAACTACGAAAAAAGGCTCTTGAAAAAGGATGGGGCTCTATGGACTACTCCTAAAGGACCTAAACCAAACTAAACCACAAATATTAGGTTTTCTTTCTTGATAAATAGAAGGTGTTCTTGGTATGACTAGAGGGTGTTATCGTTGCATGAGTTTCTTAACCCATATGAGGCTAGTGATACAGGACCCTCAGTACCATATTTGTGGGGTTTCCTGGTCATCAGCATAGTACTTGAGGCTAGTGAGTTTCACATTTTGGAAGGTGTAACTCGACAAAGTGTGTAATTCGGACGTGTCATGGTCATTCTCAAGAAACCGAAAATACATTAATCTAGTTACAGTTGCCTCCATATTTCAGCATATCACAGACCAAGAACACATTATACGGTGTCGGATATCGCACAGAAGCAGTTTTTTGAAACTTGGATTTACCTGGCGCCTTATTTTTTTTTTTTAGAAGAGATAATGAATTGCATTTATATGCAATTGAGATACAAGTACAGGATATAAGTATGGGAGAGTCAAAAATGATAATCCACAGCCTAATATGAAAGTCAGGAAACAAAAACGCACTCATTACTAACTAACTGCGCTGCCTGTAACTGTCATAAGAATATTTACTTATAACCAGAAAGCGGAAGAAGTGGAAAAATGTCTTCACTTCTTCTCTTAAACCTAATCTAGAAGTCAATTTAGATACATTACATGGGACTACCCACTAGACTAGCATTTGAAACTTTATGTGTGACCATGACCCGCATGAGTTTCGGGTACACACCACATGTTATGGATTTGGCTACTGCTACCTATCTTTTTTAAAGGCATCGCGAAACTTGACTATCATGGTAGGCATGTTGCAGAACAACACCCAGTGGTACTACGATATATATCCATGCAGTTATGGATTCATCCTAAAAAATAATCACTTACGATTCTCTCCCACCTATAGTCTAGACCATCTAAACAGTAAACACCATTACTCGCTTTCCTATCGTCGTTAACTAGGAGATCGACGATAGTTCATGCAGTGCGAGGAATGCATGCGATTTACATAGCCTCTTGTGGAGACACTAGAGGACATCGTGGTGTTCAATTTGCCAGCGACCCCTTTACAGTGAGAACTTGCATCAATACCCCAAGGAGATATTTGTCCTCTATGAGTGATCACATGCAAAAAAGGTTAATATTTTTTTAGGTATATATACATGCATTAAGTTCAGTTTTATGTAATATGTCGAATGTTGTTCTAAAAAAATATATTTATTATAGGTGTAGTTGCTTCACTACTATCATGCGTCATTTTCGTTATTATACGCAGGGGCGGATCCAGGATTCCAAGTTTGGTGGGGCTTGGACTTCTTACCGGTCATTGCTCTCACTGAAATTACCGGTCATTGCTCTACCCAGTTCAAAAGATTCACTCTTGATTGGAACTGTCACAGATTTGGCTACATCATTTACGGAGGTAGTTGGGAAAGTTTGAGCTTTTTTGGAGAACTGTTTAGCAGCTGCTCGTGCACCAGCTATGGCTGCATTGAGACTCAAAGATCTTCCAGCTTCAGATGTTCTAGATTGATCAACGTTTGCAGATATAGACCCCAGCTTGGCAGCTTCAAGGAAAATGGATATTGTGGATTTGGAAGGAGAGGAGTAGTTCCCAAACAAAAAAAAAAAACAAGGCTATATACCTAATATTTTTTTCAGGCACAAAAAGCCCGGTGGGGCTTGAGCCCTACCCAGCCTGTGGCTGGATCCGCCCCTGATTATACGGTTGAGAAGGTTTAGAGGGCTATTAATTTGGGAGGCAGATTATCTAGAGAACAACATTAAATTAGGTTATGTGAATGGTGCGTTGCATTGCAAAATTAAAAAGTTCCAATGCAACATTAAATTATCTAGAGAACAACATTAATTTGGGATTTAAATTTACTCACCACCAATACTTTGGTGGTGATACCACCACTCAATACAAAACTGTCATGTGTTATAAAACACAATTATGGTTAATCATGATGTTTTATTAAAAAATAATTTCAATTAATTCTATATGACGTGACAAGTTTTAATAGGGTGGTGATATCACCACAAAATAAAAGTGGTGAGCAAATTTGAATCCGAAGAAAATGAGCTTTTCTTGGTATATGAGTTCATGGAGAACGACAACCATGATTATCATTAGTTTGGTAAGAATAACTCTAACAGCTTTCCTATAATTTCCATATAATAGGGAAACAAAAGTCAAAGTTTTAGTATCTTTTTCTTCTCCAACTCCAACAGATTCTCTATTTTACAGCAATCTCTAAAATCTCCATATTCTTCCTTAAAATTTTAGAGATTACTGCAAATATAGGAAATTTGGTTTTCACTTTCCTGACTTTCCCTAAAATAGAGATAGTTATAGGGAATCTATTGGAGCAAAAGAAGCTCATTTTTCCTTAAAGTAGAGAAAAATCAAAATATGGGAAAGCTGTTGGGGTACTCTAAGCATAATAAGATAGAAGTAAATTATAGTCGATGTTGTAATTCTATACATAATTTGATTGCTAAAACTAATTTGTAAATTGGCAGGTCTAGGAAACGATCAATTGAAACATGATTGGCATGCAAGGCAGAAAATATGTGTGGATGTGGCAAAAGGTTTAGCTTTTCTCCATGAGGGGTCACCACTGAAAGTGGTACACGGGGACATCAAGGTTGCAAACATACTGTTTGACAAGGACTTTAAAGCAAAAATCCCCAACTTTGGACCAGGGCCAAACTTGAGATTTTTAGCCTTGAGTCGAACTTTAAAAGTTCGACCTCTAATCACAGTATGCATTCAATTTTTCTTTCATAAGAATTTTTTGAAAATAAATCCATAAACTTAAAATCCAACAATGAATAGCAAACACAACATAATATCTAAAATATTTATCTTCGAATAATAAGGCATGAGATGTTCCAAACCAAAATTTCAAAGAATAAGTGAAAAATATTCAAAATTAGAACTATAAAGAATAAGCTAAGATCATCTCCAACAGAGCACTTAAAGCAAAGTTAAATATAACTTTTTGTAAAATGGGTAGCTGTGTATTTAGTTACGAATTTTGAATGGTTATATTTCTATCTCCTATTTTCTTTGCCCTTTATCCAGATGGAAATCTATGATTTGATAAAATATTTGAAATAAATAGTATTGCTGGAGAAAAATTGTTAAATTTATAGTTATATTTCACTTTTTAGTTATTTTAACTCAAAATCTAGCTTGTACGACGACTTGGCAGCACTTTTGGCTGCAAACACCGATATTCATATCACATACAAGGGTAGGAATGCTAATATGGTAGCCCATATCCTTGCTACTCATGCATGCAGTGAGCCCCAATATTTTTTCTTCTTTTCTACACCTTCTTTTCTTCAAGCTGCTATTGCAGCTGATGTTTGTTTGAGGTAAGTTTCTTTTGTTTATCAATAAAGGGCTGACCTCCATTCATTAAAAAAAAACTTAAAATCTAGCTTACATTGTTGAAGATGCCTAAAAAATATTCTACACCAAAAGTCAAATTAATAAAGTTTGAATGGTAGACATAAGGAGAGATTTAATTTTCTATGACCTTTGGATAGTTGTATTGTTGCATATAATGTGTATATACTTTTCTTTATCCTATAAATATAATTAATCTTTTTCTCCTTAAGGGTGATTGATCTTTTATTTAATATATATATATATATATATATATATGGTGTAAAAATAGGATAGAGAAAAAAAAATTATATCATACCATTCAATCTGTTATGTAAATAGACAAATGCTCATTTTGTTGTAAATATTAATGTGGCTATTCATATTATAGCAATTAGTGTTGCATGATTTACACCAATTTAGATTGATTGGTAATCAACAAAATATAATTAGCAATTGATTGATCTGTAATTAGATGAGTGATTGGTGTAATCATTAATACTTATCTTTTTGTATACATGAGGTAGTCCTATATAAACCTCATGGTGAGATGAATAGAAAGACATCCCGTTCTCTGTGTCATTTCTCTCTTCTCTCAAACTCTCTGACTTTATGTTTTACAATACATTTCCATTTATTGATAACAATAGTATGACCGATCATTGTAAGACTAATGGTTGATGCATTGTAAAATATACGAATATGAAAATAGCACAATGGTTCCAGAGAAGATATTTGAACTATTTATGTTGCTCTAACTTATGAAATTATTTAGTCTTTTGTGTGTAGTGGGTACATGGCACCATAGCTTGTTTTGCACAGTCAACTCGATGATAAGATCATAAGATTGATAATAATAGTTTGGACTTTGGACTACTTGCACTAGAGCTCATATCTGGAAGGAGTCTTCACCAACAAATGCTCGTTTCTATTTTTTGTTAAATATAGTATGCTCGATCATTTATAGTTACAATGGTAGACGCATTCTAAAATACGATATGAAAACAGTAAAATGGTTCTAGAGAAGATATTTGAACTATTTTGTTGCTCTTCTCGATCTTTTTTTTTTTGTGTAGTGGGTACATACCAGAGTTTGTTTTGCACGGTCAATTCAATGATGAGATTGATAATTACAATTTTGGAATACTTGCATTAAAGCTGATATCTAGAAAGAGGCTTACAGATTTTTCAATAGGTGAAGGCCTTGTATATATGTTGGGTTAGATATTCATTAGATTTATTTATTTGGTTATTTTTCTTCTTTGTCTTGTTGGATGTTGCATCTATTGCTAATTTTTGCTTAATGTTGTAGGCTCATGATTTAAGAAAAAGGAAAACCTACTGCTGTTGGTGGATCCAAGTTGCAGTGAAAACTACAGAAAATACGAAGTGATTAGTGCAATCAAATAGTGCTCTACTCTGTATTAGTAGATCACACGAGCAAAGACCTGCAATGATCGAAGTTGTGAAGATGCTTTAAGGTGAAGTTACTATGCCTGAGTTGGATATGCATTTTGATAATGATGTCGAGGTTCAGTCTATCTTTGCTGGGATATTGGAGGAGGGTCGTATGACAACTGAATATAGACAACTAGATCCTATCTGCAACACGTCTGATTTTTTCTCATGGTCGTGAATTGTGTTGAACACCATCAAGAGATCAACCATTTTGTATCTATCATTGTAAAAAACCTTTCCAATTCTACTCTTATTTTTCATTTTGTATGTTTCAGTGGTATATGTTTGAGCCTATAATCAATTACTACTTTGATAAAAATTCAGCCATGGTAACTGAGGACGAGAGGACACATGATGACAATTTTCCTTTAACCTCTTGAGCCTAAATTAAGCATTTTCTTTGTGAATCCATCACATTACATCATCTCACATTAAAACACACACACCTGAGGCGAGACTCAAGAGGCAGCTGACTGAGACCCAAAAAATTTTTTAGACCTTGTTAGTATGTTTATATATATATATATTAAATGAAAGTCCAATCTTCATCGTTATTTATTTTTTTGGCCGAAAGTATATAAATTTAAGAGGCTCAGAACTTATTTTTACATCCAGTTAAGCTGTTACGAAAATAGGATAGAGAAAAGTGTATATATAGGAAATGATGATGATTAACCTTTTAATACACACGTGCGCGCACCCACACACATATATATCAAATAAAAGCCTAATCACCATTAGGGGTAAAGATTTATTATATTTATAGGATAAAGAAAATTTTATATACATTAAATTTCTATATGTATATACAAGATTAAAGAAAAGTTAGGATAAAGAAACAGGGCCGGTCCTGACATTTTAGAGGCCTGAGACGAATAAATAAAATGTGGCCTCACATAAAAAAATTATATAATAGAACAAATTATATATATAAATTATACCCCTACATTAATAGTATTTTTTTTATAAAAAAAAGGTGTTTAATTCTAAAGTAATTTTTCTGTTAGAAGTTGAAAAAATTCAAAAAAGAACAAAATATATTTAACTACAAAAGAAACAAATGAAAAACAAAGGGCAAATATATTAGTATTCAATTCCAATATATTCTTTCCATAGAAGCTGGAAAAAGAATGAACAAAAAACGTTTTATTACAAAGAAACTAATTGAGAAAGACAAAAAAAAGAGGTCATTGTGTTTCGAACCTTGGTGCTCAACAGCAGAAGTATGTTGCCACTGCACTAGCACGGCTACATAGGTTAATATGAGGAAAGAACTATATATAATTATACAACATATATATGTAAGGTTAAAAAAAAAAAAAAAAACTAGCGGAGGCCCGCTTGAGAGGGGTGGCCTCAAGCAGCAGCCCTCAGGGCCGGCCTTGTAAAGAAAAGCCATGAACCCTAAACGCGCGCGCATACACACATATATTAAATAAAAGCCTAATCATCATTGGGAGTAAACAATTTATTATATTTATAGGATAAAGAAAAGTTTATATACATTATATGCAACAATACAATTATTTCAAGGTTAAAGAACAGTAAATCTCTCATTTTTGTCGACCATTCCAACTTTATTAATTTACCTTTTAGTGTAAAATATCTTTTGAACATCTTCAACAATGTAAGGTATATTTTAAGTTCAAATAACTACGAATCTAAAATATAGCTATAAGTTTAATAATTTTTATCCAGTAATTGAAATAATGTGATCTCACGGACAAACTGTTGGCATGTTGTGCATTCTTAGTTGTAACATTAACTGTTATTTATTGAAAATTCAACAAGAAAAACTAAGAAGATACTGTTTTAAATATGATATTTTCTCTTTATTGAACATTGAACATGAAAACTCATCAACAAAGAAAAGAAACGGATGATGAGCAACCACCTGTATGATGTTTAATCAATTCCATTTAAATCAATAGTCATACTTCTTGGTGCCTTGGTTAAACTGGCATGGGCCACTAGGTAATATACTCCATGAAACAGTACATCTAGTTGCTGTGCATTCTGGCTTCTCACGGGATTGTATGAAGATATTGAATTTATGAAATACGCTGTCCCACTTCCAATTACAGTAGATTGCGGTGGAGAATCGAAAATCGTACTGATACGAGCCGTGAGGGGGCAACATATGGAGACCGAGATCACCTTCTCTGTCGGAAGTTTCTGCTTGGGAAATGGGACTTCTCCGGTGCACATGCTCATGAATTGGAAGAACAAAATTGTAAGTAACAATAAGAATATATAACATCCAGTGGTGAAAGCCATGCTTAGTTCCTCGATGAAGAAAGATGGTATGTGAAGGAAGAGTTATGGTAATGGTAACATGATTTAATTACTTTGGTTTTCAAAGATTGTTTAATTGTTAGGGTACGTCAACGAAAATATTACATTTATGGTAGTGGTAGTAATATATAATTAATTCATTGTTATATTATCAATGGTCAACAAATTTAGTTGCAATGAATCTCAGCGAATTTAATTCATAACATTAGGCTTATTTGTTCGTTGAGTCTTAAAGAGTCTTCCGAATACAGTGATGAGGCTGAGCTTTACAGAAAGTTTTATGGTTACAAGTGGATAGCGTTTCAAGTAATTGTTAATAAATTTTTATAATTATCGTGCTCAGATCATTCTTGCACCATATAATTCGATTAATGTGGTGATTAGAGATTAATTGATGCATGCCAACTTGCTAAGATAAGTAGTTCACTCAATTTGACCCTTAACTGAGAAATTGGGCTTTATTTGCCTTTGTTTCTGAGTGACATTCAATGTTCTCATTATCATTTCAGCGCGCGGGCACATACATTTTTTTCTTCTCATTACTGTTCAAACTTGCAGAAGTCGGAAGTAAATTCTTGTTCCCTGTTTGATTCGGAAAGTGGGAGGGCAGCTTTAAGAACATGAGGGGCAGCAAAGGGCAGAAAATTATCATCATAATATTGAATCAGTGTGTTTATTAAGAACCGAGATAGATACAATACATGTCCAAATCTAGATTTAAGTCCACCAAATACATGAGTTGAATCTTCTCAAAATTCCTAGTGCCGTAGCCCAAAGCATGCTTTACATAAAAGAAACCCTGAGATGATAACTGAGTAACCGTTCCATGAACCCATTTCCCAATTCACGCCACTAATGCATAAATGAGACCCTCTGATTAGCTAGAGAAACCTGTTCAATATCATGGAATCAAAGCATCCCAGCAACAATGTTAACAGGATACATATCTGAAGACTTCTATAAGAAAACATCATATTAGGTACAGTGGCAACCTTGGCCTCTTCTGCCACAAACACGCATGGATTAATATCTCCTTTCATGCCTAGTCCAGCTTGACATTAGAGTACAGTAACGTATCCCTGGTGATTGGCATATTCAGAAGGAAGTATACCTACACAAAAGCAAAAATCCTTAACCACTAGTTAACTGCATTTCATCCCCGACAGCCAAACATTTACTCTTATTAAAAATACAGGATCAGTTATGAACATATTGAAAATCCAAAGATCAACCTTACAGCCTAGTGTACAAAAGATATTTGATTATATTGATTTGACAAAGATCTGAACTTCTCAATTTTTACCTAACAGCAAATCCTTACATCTATTAAGTCAATAAAGATGCTTCCAGTAGAATCAGTATGAGAATATTAAGTCAATAAAGATGCTTCCAGTAGAATCAGTATGAGAATTTTCGCCTTACTTTTGCATTTTTATTGACGCAAGTCAAGTCAAGTATGATAGACAAATGGTCATGGATCATTTATACTCATTCTTATTTTCCCTTTGTCTTCTTTGGCTGTTACTATAACTTACCCCTAAGAGAGTTGCAATGAGAAGGATAATTCCTGTGATCCAAGCAATTGTTTTTCTAACCAATAGCACTTCCACAACAGTTGTATTTGTTGGGGTCTTTGTTTCTGCCAGCCAACGAGCAGATGGTCGACTGGTAAACACCACATTCAACATCTTCCCTGATTCAACAGGTGCTACTCCATCAAAGAGGATAGCTCCAACAATTTGACCTGCCAAATTGTCAATTTACTGTCACATTCAATGACAAAGGAGAAAAGCTTCAACCAATATATTAAAGAAAGAAAATACAGTTACTCGACAATATTCAATATACAGTACAAAGAAATTTTAACTTCGAGAAGCAATAGTTACACAAATTTTAATAAGTGAAGACTGTTACGTAACATCAAGAGTGAAGACTTTTCTTTCCCAGGCATAGGAAAATCTAAAAATCATAACGCCAGAAAGCATAAAATCAGACAATACCTACCCAAAATAAAAATGTATATTACCTTTGTATGCATGTTCGAGTAAATCAAATATCTTAGTCATTACAGCAACTAGCACTTCCATTCCATGTTGAGCAACACCGTCAGATCCATACTGCTCTTCTAAAACCTATCATAATGTTATAAACTATTTATCAAGCTATGAAATAGTAGTCATAAGAAAATACACTAAAACATGCCCTATCCAAATAAAATAAAGAAAATGGAAAGTGCATATACTTATGATGCAAGTGTGTGCGAGTGGCTGCTCATGTCTGCACATGCACCAAAGACACGTAAAATATGGAGAAAAAGACTATCAGTACTCTGAGCCTCTGTTTTGCAAAATAAGAGACCAGTGGAGAGATGCCTCCTCCTGATAATACCATGAGTATTAACTCAATCTTGAGCATCCAACCTACTTCCATATCATGTGATAGGGTTGAAAATGGGGCGACTTAATCATTAGCATGCTAAAATGAGTAAAACAAGAATCTCAGAGCCTCAAGGTTCCTACACTTCTCATCCAGTCCAAAAACTTGTGGGAAACAGTTTCAAGCTAAAAGAGACAGAGAATAAAGCACCTTGACTATTGCTCACAAAATCTATACCTTCTTCAATCCCTACCATTACTTGAAGCTAAAGATAAAAAATCAATACTCTCTGGAATGTCTTTTCAAGGACTTTAACTCAACTTGATGAAGTTTCAGGCATGCTAAGTGGCAATAGATAAAGATGATGTAAATTCCAAATTATTCGGAAATTTAAGCAAACAGGAAACATCCAAGCTAGAACGTCTGCTCTGCTGATCATAATTCTCGCTTCTGAAGTTTGGCTAGTGGATTGCTATTGATTTTTACCGTGATCTGCTTCTATTTGTTTTCTTCTGACTAATCTAGCTGCAGGTGGGGGAGTTGTTAATGATGGTTAAAAAGTACTCCCTTGTATAATTATTATTGGATTTAAAGATAACGGGCTAATGCCGGGTTGTACTTCCTTATGTTATGATCCTCACGATAACTAAATGTATACATATGCACACAACAACAGCACCCTAGTCACTTAATACTTCGACATAATTCACGCAGGTCACAAATAACATTGTCCTTATCTAAACTCTTAAACTACTAAGCTATAGAGTATATAAGTTTCACTTCTACCAACAAGCACTTTGCAGAACATTTGCTACCATGCGTTCTAAACTTTGAAGTTACAATAAATAAAACAATAGAAGAAAGCAACACCTTGATGCCATCAAAACTGCCTGTTAATAGCTCAGCTGGGCTGTGGATACTATGCAACAAATCTTCATGCAACTCCATTGCCCTTCTAAAATTGTGGATGAGCGCCAAATGGCTAGTAATGAATTTTCTGTCTGCTTCCTGTATACATATAAAATTCAACCCTCCAATATATGAGGTCAAGTTGATTGGCATATGTATGTAGATATAATCAAACACTAGACCATATGATACTGACTGCTAAAAGTACCTTGGACATATGAAGCTTCAACTGATCACCATTGGCCAAGGGGATGGCCAACTCTCCGTTTAGCGCTTCCAATGTATCAGGAACATATGATCCGCCCATCCAAGAGGCCTAAAAGCAAATTAAATTAAAGTGGAAGAATAAGTTCATTTTCATGTAAACAGGAGAAAACTGAGGTTATGGAAGAGATGGACAAAATGGACAAACGAGACAATGAAGAAAAACTCGATGCATGACTTACAAAATTGCTGATTTCATTGTCATTATAGTCTGCTGATTGCTCATCCAAAGAAAACACAGATACTTCACTTTCATCTGCAGTAATACACATTGAGAACAAACTAATGTAATTCCAGATGAGGAATGGTAATGTCTAAGCATTTGTTTGCCAATTTATAAACCTAGAAAAGGATCACATACCAGGAAGCTCAATCTCAACTTTCTTCAAGCCAAGGTCAATCTTGGTTTCATAAGCACTTTTAAACATGGAATTTTGTTTGACAACAAGAGTAGGATCTGCATATATAAGACATCCATCTAGTTATTAAGTGCACAACATAAGACAACATAGCAGACCAATAGAGTCAGGTTAATAGGCCTAAGTGTAAATACCAGCAATTCCTCTGACTTCGAGCACGAAAACAGCGCGAGGTCTATTAAATGGATTGGGCTCAAGAACCTCATTTAACTACCAAAAACAATAAGAAAATATCACGAGTTAGACCTTGGAGTAAGGTTACGATAAGCAACTAGAGAAGGAGTTAAAGCACCTTAGATGAACCAGCAGCTGAGAGTGAAGCAGGCGGCGCAAATCCAAGCAAGACAGACACGGCGGCACTGACTTCCGGCAGCGACATTGAGTCAGGCTGTGAAAGTAAAAGCATCTAATCTTAGCAAACAAACTAAAAACACTAATATAGATTGCGAAAAAAGCTACTTCTTGCAACATGAAATAAACACATCAAATGCTAAAACAGTCCCAATTAGGAGCAAAATCGGAAACAGATCGATGAATACGATTGAATTTGTAGGAGATTCAGCCTGGTTCTAATCCTATCTAGCTTAACAAGTGCATTAAGTGGAAATTCGATGAAAAGAATCAAAATTGGCGAAAACAAACAGGTAGAAGAGAAGCAACGGCATCAGCTGGTGGAATGATTACCTCGACTACATCGTTGCTGCGAAGAAATTGATGAGTGGAGCTATCGATAAAGAAGACGGAAGCAGTACCTTGGGCCTGGATCAAAATCGAACCAATTCTCAGATCAACAACAACAACATCACATCGATAGATATACATATACAGATACACAGAAAGAGACGAACCCTAGCTTGCGAGAAGAAGAAGAAGGAGGAAACTGTGAGCAGATAGAAGCAGACGAATCGTGCGAGCGAATCCATGAGGGTGAGATAGAGAGAGAGAGAGAGAGGATCTGATTGTGGTTCAAGGAGAGTTGGAGAGAAAGAGAACTGAAATTTCGGTTACCGTGGTTTTACCGAAAAGTCCTTATCACTGTAAAAACAAACCGACGTCGCTTTGCTTTTTACCCTTTTTCACTTTACCCGTGGAAAGCGGCGTCGTTTCGGATGCGTTCTGTAGTTCTATAAAGTATAAACACGGTCTCCTTCAGCAGCAACAGTGAGAGAGAGAGAGAGAGAGAGAGAGAGAGAGAGAGAGAGACAGCCCTTGTGTGATTGCTTCCATCTTCAGAGCTTCATATCGGTCGCCAGTTTTACCTTCCAAAAGTTTCAGACTCAGGTTAGAGTAGTTCCGGGCTTCTTTTTTTTTTTTTTTTCGAATTTGGAATCGAATATGCGACATTGTTTTTTTCTATTTTGGATTTCACTTCGGGGATTTTGTAGGGGTTTATTGAGGCTTTTATGGCTTCAAGGCTTCGCAAAGCTTTCATTTTTGAACACTCTATATTGGTTTGTATGATATTCTGCTGATGCTGTTACTTGAAAGCTTTCATTTATTGAGCTCTGTTACTGTTCATTGACTGAAGATGGGATTGGAGTGTCAATTTGATTTGCTAAATGGTTCGAATTTGTTGTTTTTGGTTTTCTAGTACATTCAGTTTTGCTTTCTGATTTCTGGGTAGACCTGCATCATAGTTAGAAGGGATGCAGAATCTTCAGCAAAATATAGTAATGTGTGTTAAAATGCAGTGTATTTGATCGATTCTGGAGTCTTAATCTGATTGTTGACGTTCGTCCTAGTATTCTTTTCGATTTTTGTCAGATTAGGGGCGCATTTTATCAGTAAAATATATGTGTATATTGTATATTGATGCGCATAATATACACAATCAGCAAGAAGTGTGTTTGTTTTTGTACACTTGGGTGGTGTGTGTTGATGGCTTTGTCTCTGCATTTCATTTCTTTTATAGATGGATACACAACGACGATGGGACGAGTTAAACCCTGACTGTTTACTAAACGTGTTTGGAAGACTTGGAATGGAGGAACTGCTCTATGATGTCCCATTTGTGTGCAAGTCATGGCATAGAGCAAGCCACAATCCATCGTGCTGGCAATCTCTCATTTTTCCAGACATTGATCATAATGCTGTTGACGAAGATGAGAATATCAAATATGATGCTTCCTCTGCGGACAATGAGTCCAAACCTCAGAGTTTTGGTGCTTTCTATGACAGATTCATGCATGAATATCAAATTGACAGCGGTCGTTTCTCAATCGGTGGTATTATAAAGGTTGTCATCAAGCGCGGCAACGGACTTGCTACTGTTCTTAAGCTACCTCAAAACTCCACAGAAGAAGTTCTTACGTCTGTTTCAGATGTGTAAGTTTTCTCCGAACCAAACATGTATTCTTTGTAGATTGCATCTTTCCATGAAGTAAGTTTCCATTTCCCCCACAAATACTTCATGGTATACTACTGTCGGTTGCAGGTGTCCTGGACTTAAGTTTTTGTCTCTATCGTGTGACTACAAGTTCTCAATCCTTTCAAAGTACTCCCTTGCAGTTCTGGAACTGATTACGAATTGTACAAATTTGGAGACATTGTCATTGGAAAGCAGTTGCCACCGCTACGGCAACCAGAGATTTAATCATGTTGCACTTCTGGTACAGATCAGCATTCACTGCAAGAATGTTGTAGATTTGCGCGTGTCGAATTCCCAGATATGTAAATATGGGACACGCTCGATTACCGCATTGCTGCCTAAAATAAAGTACTTGAGCTTTAGGAAGTGTGACGTTGATCAAAAAGATCTCATCAGCTTACTGCTGAGGTGCAAAGAGCTAGTGCTTTTGGATATGAGAGATTGTGTAGGTTTTAAGGTTGATGATGAAATATCTAAGCTTGCTTCTCATATCAGTACATTTGTCTATTAAGTGTTCTGTAGACGCAGTTGTCAGCTATCAATTGAACATGATTGAATTGATGGAGACATATAACTCAAGACTGAGGTTAGAGTTTGTTTTTGTGTTGCAATTGAAGATGTAACAAGTACCTCTGTTATGTCATCGGATATGTATCAATATGTATCAATTTGATATTTCTCTGTGACATCTGAGTACATTTGTGAGCAAAAAGTGTGTTTGAGTACAGATCCTTTGTGTACTGTGACATTAGAAGATTACTTTCATTTTATTTCAAGGGGATTAGTGTGATTCTGGCCATTTAACATCTATCCCATGAAAGCCTTCCACATCTGACTTATTTCCTCTGGATATTTAATGGAGTATTGATGTGCAAAATTAAATGACATTGGCACTTGAATAAAACAATTTCTTCTACTGTTTTGATAGAACAAAGCAACACATGAACAATTACCAAGGCAAGAGCTTTTGCAACCCTCCAAGTAAGTTCCTGAAGAGGGTGAAACAAATCCCAATGCAAAATAATAGAGCCCATCACCAGCAGTTGTAAGCATTGTAGAACCCTTTGAACATGAGGTGACACTCCCCGACTTGCAATTCGCATGGGAGCTAAGACCTGTAGGTCACATTGTTGGAGATTGGTTCGCTTTGAAGTTTCATTCCTTCCTGAGACTCCTGGTTCCATAATAGAGTATCAGTTGGATGACTAGAACTCTACCAAACTACTCCATTGTCATCCCCAAGCAGAACCAAATTTCCCGAGTCCTGCAACTCCGTTGCAGTAACTGTTTTGCCACCAGTATCTATAGACCAAACCACACTTCCACCCTTTTGCAACGACACACTACACCCTTATCATCAAACACAAATTTATCAGAATTAGAAACTGGGGAACCCCTATTTGCAGTCCATACTATATTCCTGCTGTCCACGTAGACAATACAAAGCAGGAACAAAGTGAGTGGTGACAAAGCCAAAAGCAAAATCGGATTGATTAGACGAGAAACAACCCATCATTGTCAAACCAATTCATCTGAGCCCCTTGAAACCCCGGACTAAATTTCCCAAAATTTCTAACACTAGCCAGGCATGTTTCCTACTAGAGGAGAACAGACAACAATATGAAGTCTCCCATAGCTACTCTAAGAACCAGTATTCAGCTAAGATTCTGAAAATCAAAGATTGAAGAAGACAGCACAACCAACCAAAGAATAGACTAGAATTCTTCACACCAGAAAAGGAGGGTGTGAAAAAAAAAATATGAGGTAGCTAATCACAGATTCACAGGATCAAGGTTCAGAAACTGAATCTACCCAATTTCAGTATACATATAATCCCAAAGTTTCTAGAAGAAAAAAGTCCATTACCAAATAGAAATTGGGGAAATGAAAATGCATGCACTTTAGAAATGCCATCAATGGCTTCAAGAAATTCTCTTCTCGTGTTCAGCAAATGTTCATCTTGGTCCAGAAAGATGCTCTGCAGACAAATATGCATTACTGTTGCAGCACGTTGGTCCGGAGGAAGTCATTGTTGAAGAAATCATTGCTAAGGAAGTTGGAGGCTGAGGAACAGGACAGACCCCTTCAAAGATTTGGACAACCTTGGCCATCGACGGCCTCAGAGACATGTCTTGCTGTATACACCACAATGCAACAATAATCGCGGTAGAAACCCTCTCATCGGCATCATCTATCTTCAGCTTGGAGTCGACAATGTCCTTCATTTTGCCTTCTTCTAGCATCTTGAAGGCATAGGATGGAAATTGAGATTTTTCAGAACTTTCTGATCGGTCATAGTTCTTTCTCCCACCGATAATCTCTAGCAACAGCATTCCATAGCTATACACATCACTCTTCTCCGATATAGCGCGGTTTGTGATCCACTCTGGCGCAAGGTAACCCCGAGTTCCTCTAAGTGTTGTGAAAACATGGCTCTGCTCCTTGGTCATTAGCTTTGCCAAACCGAAATCTGCGACTTTGGCATGGTAATTGTTGTCGAGGAGCACGTTTTGAGGCTTTATGTCACAGTGAATAATCTTTGAATCACAATCTTCATGGAGATAAGCTAGTCCTTTGGCAGTACCCACTGCTATGTTGAACCTTTTCTCCCAATCCAATAAGCATTCTTCATTTGTTTTCTTGAAAATCCATTTATCCAGGGAACCATTTCCCATGTATTCATAAGCAAGAAGTCGATGGCTTCCTTCCACACAGAATCCTTTGAGCCGGACCAAGTGAAAATGACGGATACAGCCAATGGTGGTTACTTCAGCTCGGAACTCTTTCTGCCCCTGACCAATTCCTTCCAACTTCTTCACAGCCAGTCGGGTTCCATCTGGAAGAACTCCTTCATAAACTGATCCAAAACCTCCTTGCCCAAGCTTCTTTGAGAAGTTATTCGTTGCAGTTTGTAGATTCTTGTAACTGAAACGGATGGGCATACCAGTTAAATTTTCCAAGAAATTATCCTCTTCTGAAGTATCTTCAGGAGATAGTGGGGCATCTCTCTTCCTCTGGTAGTATCGGTATCCTGCAAAGAGTAGGCCACAGATAACAACTACTGTCGAAACAGCAATCACAATATAAGGGAAGTGTTTCTTGCTTCCGCTGCCTCCATCACTCGACACTTTAACATAAGAAACAAAGCCCTTGTCGGACTTTTGGAAGCTGCCTATCCTGTCAAACATATAACAATTTCTTGTACTGTTTTGATAGAACAAAGCAACACATGAGCAATTACTAAGGCAAGAGCTTTTGCAACCCTCCAAGTGAGTTCTTGAAGAGGGTGAAACAAAATCCAATGCAAAATAATAGAGCCCATCACCGGCAGTTGTAAGCATTGTAGAACCCTTTGAACATGAGGTGACAATCCCCGACTTGCAATTCGCATGGGAGCTAAGACCTGAAGGGCACAGGCAATTGTTGTTGCTGAAACATTCAAAATATGGATTACAAGGTTCGGGGGTGCTGCATGGGTCCCCTGGTATTTTCGCCGTTGAAGGACCATTTGAATCTCCATTCTGAAGATTGGAAAAGGAAATAAATCCATCATTTCCCAAAACTGCAATCCATGTGGCATTAACATCAACATTGGATGAGAAAATGAATTGCCATAGTAGCACTTTGGAACTATCATAGAACTTCCATGAATTTGCACTGATAGATGCCGAAGTGACTGCCCCACCATCTGTGTTGATTGTTTTACGGCTTTCCTTCCCCATGGACCAATAAGGCTGTGGTGTTTGGAAACCTGCAGAAAGAATCAAGTCGCCGGACTTGATTTCAAGAATGTAGGTCACATTGTTGGAGCTTGGTTCGCTTTGAAGTTTCATTCCTTCCTGAAACTCCTGGTTCCATAAAAGAGTATCAGTTGGATGACTAAAACTCTGCCAAACTACTCCATTGTCATCCCCAAGCAAAACCAAATTTCCCGAGTCCCGCAACTCCATTGCAGTAACTGCTTTGCCACCAATATCTACAGACCAAACCACACTCCCATTTTTTTGCAAAGACAAACTACCCTTGTTATCAAACACAAATTTATCAGAATTAGAAACTGGGGAGCCCCTATTTGCAGTCCATACTATATTCATGCTGTCCATGTGGACAATACAAAGCAGGAACAAAGTGACATCTTGAGGAGTGGTGACGAAGCCAAAAGCAAAATCGGATTGGTTCGACAAGAGAAACAACCCATTATAGTCGATCCAACTCAGCTGAGTTCCTTGAAACCCCGGACTAATTTTCCCAAAATTTTGAACACTAGCCGCCAGGCAGGTTTCAGATAAAAGGAGAACAGACAAAAGTATGAAGCCTACCAAATGAATGAGATTCCAACCTCCCATGGTGTTTAGCTAATATTTTGAGACTCAAAGATTAGAAAAGAAGGACGCAGCTAACCAAAGAAGAGTCAAGAGACTTCCAGTAGAAAGGACCATAAAGAAAAGGAGGACGTGAAAAGAATATGCACTTCAACTGTTTGAATAGGTACCCAATCATCTAGGTTCAGAAACTGAATCTAGAACATCTCCACTGTAAACATAAATTTAGCAAAATGACAATACAGTACCAAAAAAAAAAGAAAAAGGAATTACAGCACCAAAAGAATTATAAGAAAAGACAAACCAAGCTGAATCAAGAGAAAAGGTGTTGTAGCATACAGGAGTAGAACATAAATGGCTAGCCGATGGAAAAGAAGGAAGTTTCACGACTTCACCAGTAAGAAACGAAGCCAGAGAAGAGGAAAACCAGACCTTATATCATTCTGTGTTGAGAGTATATATAAATTCAGCATTAGCGATATTAGTCTTTAGCTTCAATCAAACTAGTGGCGGTCAAGGCAATACCCGCCAACGCAGGGCCCGGTGTTGAAGCAAAATTCAATGATGGGCCCTAAATTCCAGAAAGGAAAACTAGTAGTGTCCTCTTCGACAAAGATATGTGATCTCTGTAGGGCGTCTATTTTTTCATTTGGTCGAGGTAGGGGATGGTTTGGTGCAAATTGGGTTGATGAGGGAAGAGACGAGGATGGTGGTTTTCATTTTGATCCATGATTTAGTTCTATGAGCCTATGATAAAAATGTTCATGCATAACAAAAAGCTGATTTCTCGAGGTATTGTTCTACCTACCTCCAAGTATTTCAGCACCTTTTTGATGTCTACATGCTATAACCTATTGATCTACTTTTGAATACATGCTATGATGCTAAGCAATTGAACATGTAAAATGTGTGCAATAAAGTAAATTCAATGAAGTAAATGAGACAATTGAGGCTAAAGAATCAGTTAAGAGGTTTTCCTACACTGAAATGATGGGGAGTGTGGCTCAGTGCTTCTCTCTTGAAAAAAGTAGTGGAATCGATATCTCTATAAATCGTTTTGGGAATAAAGATTTTAAGTTCTTAGGGTCTATAGACAGTAACTTGATCTTTTTTTTTTTTTTGAGAATAAGATCCTTTATTAAAATGAAACGAAGTTACATAACACGGGAATGACCGGTGGTGGACAAGAATTCCCCACTCTCCTCCCTAAAACCTAAACCAGTTACGGGTCCGTCACCATAAATGACTTCCATGAGCTGAAAGAGCCCAACCCCTAACCACCAATACCGCCCAACGACTCGGGCTACCGAGAATCCCGAGAATATCGATTCCACCTCATAGACAACCGCTAAAACAACCAACGCCCTTTTCCACACCGTGTCCCAAAAATGCCAGACCACGTGCAAGGATCGCTCGTCAGCACATTGACCATAAGACAAAACCAACAATAAACCAATTCGTCCCCAGGAAAAACACCACATCCATGGCACCTCAATTTGACCCAACCCTAGCTCAACAGAGTAGGGACATGCTAAAAACCAGAAAAACCTAACCAAACCCCTAATTGAAATCTTGACCAAGAAAACTACTTTAAACAAAATCAAAAACCAGCCGCCGCGACCATCTTCCTCCTCTTCAGATGACCCGCCTGCAGACCACCCCCATAAATCCTTCCCGTCGAACTCGCACCGCCGGAAAAACTCCAACCACGCAGCAAGCCACACCAACCTCAACTTTTGTCGGCCAGATCCAGGCGTAAAGCCAGATCTCGATGAGCCCACACCGAGAATCAGAGAGAAACTCGCCGTGCCTTGTCGCCCGGCTTCGTCCTTCCGCCTGAAAGTTCGACACCCTTGTACTCTCCTTCGATCGACCAACCCCGGAGATATAGTCAGCGCTGTACGATCCATGGAAAACCGCCGCCACGATCCAGCCTCTGACCACTTGCTCCAAGCCTGCGTCGATCGCCAACCATCCATCCTGCCCGCCTGCACCGCCGCCTGAGAGGGACGAAAAATCATACACGACCAAGAAGGTCGAACCGGATACCAAAAATTGGAACCCCAAGCCCCCACAATCCCGTCCGGCAACATCCTCCACTCATCGATGAGGCCTGGACCTATGGTCGATGCTGGGACGCCGCCGGACAGGCAACAGTCGCTTCTGTGCGTTTCCAAAACCCTAATTTTCGTCCCTCTATTCTCGGAGCTCTTTTTCCGAAATTCTTCTATACCATAAGTTCACAGTCTGTAGAAAATTATTTTTAGAGTATACAGTAACTTGATCTTGATGGGCCGACTACGAGTGTGTTATTATGTATTATTTAATTGCCCTCTTAACAACGTTTTTATGAATTGACACCTTGATCAAAACTTCGAGAAAATTTATAGTTATAGTCATTATAATTGAACTAAATAAATAAATTCAATTCCTGATTATTTTTAAAAAAATCTGTCAATGAAGTGGCTTACTTATTTGCCTCCCATGCTTTAAATAATAGTTATAGCCAAACTGAGTTTGTAAGTTGAGTTGTAACAGCTCCAAATACCATTCGAAACAATACTAATCATTTTATTTTATTTTTTATCACGGTGGTAGAGGAAAATCAGATATTATAGTCATTAATTGATTTAATGAAATTATTTTAAAAGAAAAAAAAAAGAATAATCACTTTTTTAATATATATATAAATATACAACTGAACTGGGGTGCAACTGCTCAGTCATCCATCTCTTCCCTTGTGATGGTCAGAGATGGACTCGACAGTTGTGCCGTCGTCTTATTTTCACAATTGAAGCAGCGGGATTCCGTGGGTCGTTCGCGTTTCTTAAGGTTTGCTTCCTCTTTCTCTCTACATTTACACTTCTATGAGATTCTTACTTGACTTGACTTGTCTAATCTCAACTTGGTTTACTAACCAAGGCCAAGGATGATTCTTGGTCTTTTTTTTTTTCCTCTGAAAATTATAATGAAGTAAGTGGTAAACCTCTAAAACATTGGGGACGCTATCCGGTACCCGCTACGGTACTCGGATCGAGGTATTCAAGAATTGAGTGTTTAAGCTATTAACCCTTCATTTCTGTTAAAATCTCTCTGTTTTGAGTATCAAATGGCATTCATTTATGGGCATTGGGTGTTTAAGATCCACTCAAGCACTTGATACAGTAGCCTATAGCGTTAACCATTCTGGCAAAAGTCCCAAATCAATAAAGAATGATGCATGGGGTTTTAGAGTCTTCAAAGATCAAGTTTTTGGACTAGCAATATGGTCCTCTTGTCTTGTTGATGATAGGTTTAGCCTTAGAGTTTTGGTAAGTATCAATCTTGCATATCATTAAAAAGAGAGATTAATGGGAGGAGCAGTTCACAAAAACTTTGAACAAAAGACACTCAGAAGAGATAGTGAGTTCAAAGAGCCTCCCTTTGTTTTGAGATGTTGTTGGCAATAGCAACCCCATGGCGATCAATGGATTCTTTGAGTTTAGGGCGAAATACAGATGAAGAGAAATGAAGAATAAGAAGGCTTTACCTCTGTTTATAAGCTTAGTAGATCTCTTCTCCCCTCTTCTGGACGTTCTCTTTCTTTAAGGAATAATTATTTCTAATGTAGCAACACATAATGGATTTTCCATGCCAAGAATATATGATAAATGAGTCTCCTTTGAGTTTAGAACTGACATAAAGATGATTGGAAATGAAGAATAAAAAGGGTTTACCTCTATTTCTAAGCTTAGTGGATATCTTGTTCTGTACATTCTCCTTTTTTTATGAATAAAGTGTTACCTAATGTTGAGCACCTCACATTCATTCTATTAAGGTTCGACAGTGAGCTTCGTTAGCCTCCATTCTCTTTTATTCTAAGATTGAGCTTGTGAGGTGCTCTGAAATTGCAAACAGGCCCTTGTTGTATTCTTCCCTTATCCCAGCTGCATCTCAAAGTCAAAGTGGTGGAAAGGTCAATGGATACTCCATTTGGCGTATTCTGGCTGCTTTGGTTTCTCTTCCCTAACTTAAATATATGTTGGCCGTATGCTCCTTAGCTAATTCCAGAACGAGCTTGAGTAAAAGATGTGATATGGGGTTTTCATATTTTTTAGACTACAATGACCGATCACATTTGGCCACCATAGTGTTTGGACCTACTCAAGATCATAGTTGGGAACTGGAGTTCAAGCGAGAAAGTCAACTTCTGACCTAAAGGAAGGGATATTTCGGCCGGTATCAATTCTCTATATTAACTGCATTGCAGAAATTCAGCACCTCATCTAAGACTTTAAGTCTAGAAATTTTTAGGGGACTTCTGGTTCTCTTCCTCTTTAATTAAATTTGGAATTAGGTACTTCTATTATTTCTGTTTTATAATTGATTAGGGTGTTCAATTTTCTTATCCTCTACTGGTCCTAAACTGTCTCACTCTCTCTTCCTCCTTTGTGAGTTGTAATGAATGAAAAAAGTGCCTTGTAATCTCCCATATTGTCCTCTTTCCTCTTCCCTTTTGTTCTCTATCTCTCATCGTGTCTTGAAAAAATACAGCAACTATAGAGCTTCTTCAGGTTCTAAATTCGTTGAAAGTTTGTATCCATCTTAAGCTCACCACAACCCTAGACAACAAATAACTGTTCTTTGTGTTTGGGTTCTTTATCTTATTAGTTATCATTGTTATTGTTATTGAATGTCATCAGTTCATTGGAGATGCTATTATTAGAAAGCAGCACCTGTGGAACCAATTTTTACTATGTTTTTTTTTGTTCATGCTACAAATTGCGATGCCTATATTTACATTGAAATTATTAATTTGAACAGATGTGTTGCATTTTTCCAGATACAAACGATAAACTTCAAATTGAACAGAATTCTTGATTGGATTTTGGCTTAAAGAAATTATGGCTGAATTAAACCTGGGTATACTAATAGATGTTGTGGATGAAGAATGGATGAAAGACACTCTTCCTGATGACGGTATCAAATTTGCTTTTCCTTTTTGTACCTGCAAATGCATTAAATCAAAAAAGTCTTTATCATGTTACTTCAATTGTTGAAAGTATTTTGTTTGTTGCAGATCTTCCCCTGCCTCCAATGCTGGTTATAAGGACTGATGACACCGAGGATTCAAGTATGTCTTTTACTGCACTATACTTTTTGTTCAAAACAATACCATTACCATCTGGAGAAACATACGTTGAAATTCCATATATATCTGGCCTAGTGGCCTTGTATCCTTTGGAAGCTTTATTAGCTGAAGTATCTTCCTCTTTAAATATAGTCAATACTATAGCAAGTGAAGATATTCTCGTGTTCAGCAACTATAAGGAGAATCACTTTTGGCTTGCTCATTTGAAATATTTCGGAGGGAAATGAATGATAAGAATAGCTTAATTATCATTCTTTTTATTGCCGTGGCGAATGCAATTATGTTGGTTCATCTTCCACTATAAGAAAACATACTCCAAAGGATTGAGAGGGATTTTGGACTTTGAGCACTATTGTTTAATATATTATGCACTTTGGAAAAGATTTTATCATTTTTACTTATTTCTTTTTCCATACTTTTTCTCAAATGTTCAGATCAGGAGACTCGAAAAGTTGAGGGAGATGGTTGGCACGATCTTGCATTAGGTTCTCAATAAATTTTCTTGTCAAGGAATTGTTTAAGCAGGTGCTTCATTCAAAGTACTTGAACTGTTGTTGTATGGATGTGTATATTTTTAATTGGATTATGAATGTCATATAGATTTGTTGGACCTCAGGCTGTGGAGGCTATGTTCCTTTCCTGAAGTTGTTGTGTTAACACTAATTCTGTGAATTTGTGAGCCGCTACTAACTGGTTTTGATGTGGAGGCTAGGTTCCTTTCCTGAAGTTGTTGTGTTAACACTAATTCTGTGAATTTGTGAGCCGCTGCTAACTGGTTTTGTATGTTATCATTTTTCCTTCACTATAATATTTAGTGGCCAAATTTGGAATCTTAGTATTGTTGTTATGCCAGAAGATTTTCCAAAGTGCATAATATATTAAACAATAGTGCTCAAAGTCCAAAATCCCTCTCAATCCTTTGGAGTTTGTTTTCTTATAGTGGAAGATGAACCAACATAATTGCATTCGCCATGGCAATAAAAAGAATGATAATTAAGCTTTATGTGAGGTTGCAGAGCCAATTTAGCTAGCGTGTGAGCTGCTGAATTCGATTCTCTGAGAGCAAGAACAGACGTGGATCCAGGAAGGGACACTTTGAGAGCTACAATTCGTCCAATGCTTGGCAAATCATCCTTACCATACTGAATGGCTCAAACAAGCTTTTGACAATCAGATTCAAGGATGACAGGAGCTAATCTGTGCTCCACCACAAGCTATTGTATTTTCCGACTCCACCTCATTAACGTACAATACATGCAAGAAAACTAATATCCCACCGATGGTATATCTTCGAGCCAAATTATGAATCTGCTAGTTGATTGTGTGTGAATTTCACTAATTTGTGGTATCAAGATAATAGACAATATATTGACGTAGTAATTAATCAAGGTCCAATGATGAGCCACACTTCATACTCTGCGCAAGTGGCCTGTGACTTTATTTTAATTAAGCTTACTCTTGAGATGTTTTGTATAGATGTTTTGTATAGCAATAGTTCTCTTCATTTCTTAAACTGTAATATCAAGCTCGATCAGTAGCTGTAAGAGCTAGTTGTGGAGAAGCTTGATCAGTTGATGGTGAAGCTGTAAATGCACTTTGTTGGTGATGGCTTCTAAATTACGAGAGTCGAGGTCTTTTTCATTGAAAAGTTTGAGCACAGCCCGAATCCTTCCCCATGTAGATACTCTTGAATCAGGGTGGATCAAGACGTGCTGGTGCTTGTATATGAATGAAGCTACAAAGCTGATGAGAGCGAGCACCGAAGCCAATCCGACTATGAGGAATAGGCCCCAAAAGCTGGCAAGGTCAAGACTGATGCCAGAAACTGTTGGTGTACTCAATTCTTGGCATGTGCTTCCCTTCTTGTATTGTTTATTTTCGAACTCTAGTATATTCTCTCTCTCAGTCACACTTCCGACCGCTTAGGAAATATCATGTAGAAGAGGGGAACGTTTTGGAAATACCTGTAAAGTCATCTCAGCAATTAACAAACAACATATAGTGAGGAAATTTTCACACTCCACTTTCAGAATTTTTGACATTAATTTGCACTCCCTGATATATATTTTACCATTTTTACATGTAAAGTGTAGTGTTTGGTATGAAAAGTGTTAAAAATAAGGAGAGAAATCTTACGAATCCAAACCCAACGGTTTTGAAGATGGGTCCTATCATGGTATATTTAGAACAATATTTTCAAGAAAAAGCGTCATCGTAGGCTTTTCATCAACGATGGCAGCAATTCCACCATTTTTACTTCCTCTCGAAAGAGCTTCATCAAATCCTTCCATAGAGCTGAAGCCTCAAGCTTGGAATCGTCAAAACCCAACTGTTTCAAGATACCATACAGATACGCATCTGTTGCGTAGCCAACACTCCCCGTTCCTTAAAATGTCCCTTATAATGGTAACAGTTGGTTGTAATTGTTGGACCGTTAATACTGATGCCAAATTCGCTGTGTAACTTTGTGTCAGCATTAACATAACAAATACCCATATGATCATCACGAATCTTGCCAAGTTAATGATAACTCTTTCACCTGTACAATGTGCAAGGAAACCGTTATTTCAAAGAATACAAGGAGTTACTATATGTACTAGGAGAACTATTGAAATTCATAACTGAAATAAAATTAGAGAGAGGTTACTAGATGATTACTGTGTGCAAAAACCATTGTTGAGAATGAGAACCAGAGGCTAGTGCCAACTTGATGGGAGGGAGTCCCACGGAAGTCTTCATTAATTTGATGTTCAAGAACCCAAACCACAAAACCAATAAAGATGAAGAAACAAGAGGTCGTCAACCGAAGATCCCTTGTAAGAAAACCCATGCATTTCTTTTCTTGGTATCTGTAATTGGCACAACCATTACTATACTAGAATCTGTAGATGGCATTGTAAAGTCCACATATAGAGACTTATTTGCTCGAATCGTTATATCTCCTACTACCGCATCGAAGTTCTGTAAAGTAATATTAATTAAGCTGAATCAGATTATAGAATTCAGATATATCAATATTGAATATACAGAGCAAGTGATATATGGGTTGCAATCAATTAAAGATAGGACAAGAAAACTAGAAAAGTTACCCCATGATGTACTTGATATACCAAATCATTGTCAGTGTCAGCGCTGGTGCCATCAGGCTTGGCAAAAGGAATTAACTCGTAAGCTAATAATTTTGTTGCAGCCTTAAAGACGTCAACGGCATACCCTCTCACTTCTGTTGTGTTAGTATTTGGATCTTTGATGATCGTAAGGAACTCTTTGAATTGAACATTTAGAGGAACACCTATTCTCAACTTCTTGCCGTGAATTGGGATCTCTCATCCCTTCGGCACAGAGCTAGAGTCTCCGGGCCATACAATGGGTTCAAGTTTGGTCTCAGAATAAGTTGAAGGTATGGTTCTATTTGCTGAATTCAATTTGTTCTCAAGACCATTTTTTGTTGTCCAAATCCAATTGCTCTTGCTCCATCGTCATTTATGTTTACCATCTGAAAAGTTGTTGCTTGAAGTAGCCCATGAATGAGATTGTAATGTCCAGCAATGCCTTCGAATCTAGAAACTAGAAAGGCTTGACTAAGTTTTGTACCGTATTTGGAGACCTCAAAACTATGAGGATCGGCTGAGTTCAAGTATTCATTCGTCCTTGGGAAGCCAACGCTTGTAGTTCCAACTTTTTCAATTGCCATGGCTAGTGCAATAGTTGCATCATACGCCTAAAGTCCAAAAAAATCCAATTCAACATCAATATTATTTATTGTTCGGTTGTTTGGTTAGATTCGCCTTTTCCACGGTAGCATTAATTTTTCAAGCAGTATTGTTTTGCAACATATGTTCGTACACCTAATACACCTTTCATGGAATTGATGGATAAGGAGTTCATCAACTGCAAGCTATTAGTTATCCCATTGGTGAATAGCCAAATATAGCCTTGGCTCATCATTCCAATCTGATCTTTTGCTTTGGAAAATATCCTTGTCGCTAGATTGGTCGTCATGTGGACAATAAAGACTCTGGTTTGCATCATCATTAACTTGCGAAGCTCATTGAGAATTCGATCATCATTAATTGATGGGGAAATAACACTTCGGTAGAGAACACGAGCATCAACTTCTAACAAGGCATCTGTTAAATAAGGTATATATGACTCCTCCCCCAAACTCATCATCTATGTAGACGAGCACAACTTGGAGAACGAGCACAACTTGTCTCCATCCAAAAGCTTTTACAATAGCAGTTAGGGCTGTTACTTGAGATGCATCATTTTGTGTAAATTGGAAGAAGTAGGAGCTGCGAAGCGAAGTAGACTTGTCGCAGAAAATGATATAATGGGCACATGAGCTTGCTCTCCGAGATTGATGGTGAACCTTGTTTGCATTGATGTCATTGGCCCCAAGATGGCTTGTACTTGTGCATTCTTTATCTGATCTATAGCTACTTTTTAAAAGAAAAAGACAAATAGGTAATTAGTTTGACATAATGTCATAATTAATCCAAACAGATCCAAAAGGTGAAAGTCCAGATCGCCATTACGCCGGTATATTATACACATTCCAAACTGCAGACACAGCTCTAATTAACTAGGGACATTAATAATCGATTTGTACTGTTAGGGTAAAGGGCTCTAGCCGCTCTAGCGTTGAAGCTGGAAATAATGACAGTCATTGTAGGTAGAACTAGCCGTAGAGCCTTAAGAGGGAAAGTGAATATTGTTAGAAATTTTGTGATTTAAAATTAAAATATATTTTATTTATTTCTTTATTTATTGTGGGGGTTATTTTTAATATTAGCCTATTTAAGGGTGCACGGCTAGAGTTGGAAGGCACAATGTGTAGTTGGAAAGCATGTGTAGTTGGACATATTGTCGGATATGATGGTCGGATACATATGAGGGATATCGTGAGAAGAAAAGACACTCTAGAACATCACCCTATCTACCCAAACTCCTCTTATATATTATACGATATATCTATTTTAAGTATACACTGTCTTGAGTGCACAGGTGATTAAAGTTTAATGCGGCTTCTTAGCTGCATGACAAACCTCAAAGAATTGTTGTATATATCTTGGGAGAAGTTATCATTCAACCATGTGCAGTAAGGGACAATTATTCTCTTAAGACAATATGCTTGCACACCTCAACTCGATAAATTTTTCCTCTATAGAAATCTATATATTATATTTCTTTTTTATTTTATTTTATTTCCTATCTATATCATTGAAAAATAACAAAATATATATTAAGTTTTGTACCGTATTTGGAGACCTCAAAACTTTGAGGATCGGCTGAGTTCAAGGGTTCATTCATCCTTGGGAAGCCAACGCTTGTAGTTCCAACCTTTTCAATTGACATGGCTAGTGCAATAGTTGCATCATACGCCGAAAGTCCAAAAACATCCAATTCAACATTAATATTATATATTGTTCGGTTGTTTTGTTGGATTCGCCTTTTCCACCGTAGCATTAATTTTTCAACCTGTATTGTTTTTGCAACATATGTTTGTACACCTAATACGCCTTGCATGGAATTGATGGATGAGGAGTTCATCAACTGCAAGCTATTAGTTATCCCATTAGTGGATTGCCAAACATAGCCTTCGCTCATCATTCCAATCTCTTTTGCTTTGGAAAATATCCTTGACGTTAGATTGGTCGGCATGTGGACAGAAAAGACTCTGGTTTGCATCATCATTAACTTGCGAAGCAAATTGAGAATTTGATCATCATTAATTGATGGGGAAATAACACTTCGGTAGAGAACACGAGCATCAACTTCTAACAAGGCATCTGTTAAATAAGGTATGACTCCTCGGGAGTGTATTCCATGCACTGTCAGTGCATGGGTACTTGCAATATAAATGGATGTAATTTTTTTGATATTAAAATATATAAAGGAGTGGATTAAATGAGTGACTGTTATTTTTTTAGAGATTAAAATAACCGTCAGTGCACTTGCACTGTCGGTGCGTACAATCCTCTCCAATGACTCCTCTCCCAAACTCATCATCAATGTAGACGAGCACAACTTGTCTGCATCCAAAAGCTTTTACAATAGCAGTTAGGGCTGTTACTTGAGATGCCTCATTTTGTGTGAATTGGAAGAAGTAGGAGCTGCGAAGCGAAGTAGACTTGTCGCAGAAAATGACATAATGGGCACATGAGCTTGCTCTCCGAGATTGATGGCGAACCTTGTTTGGATTGATGTCATTGGCCCCAAGATGGCTTGTACTTGTGCATTCTTTATCAGATCTATAGATAGTTTTTAAAAGAAAAAGACAAATAGGTAATTAGCTTGACATAATGTCATAATTAATCCAAACAGATCCAAAAGGTGAAAGTCCAGATCGCCAAACTGCAGACACAGCTCTAATTAACTAGGGACATTAATTATCGATTTGTAGTGTTAGGGTAAAGGGCTCTAGCCGCTGTAGCATTGGAGCTGGAAATAATGACAGTCATTGTAGGTAAAGCTAGCCATAGAGCCCTAAGAGGGAGAGTGAATATTGTAGGAAATTTTGTGATTTAAAATTAAAATATATTTTATTTATTTCTTTATTTATTGTGGGGGTTATTTTTAATATTATCTTCATTTATCTTCTTTATGATTTTAACTATTTTCTATATTAATATGTAATGATTATTGACCGTTATATGGTTAATGAGGCTATTGATGATCATAGTAAGTATTTTACGTGACCTATTTAATGGTGCATGGCTAGAGTTGGAAGACTCGATGTGTAGTTGGAACGCATGTGTGGTTGGACATATTGTTAGCTGTACGACGAACCTCGAAGAGTTGTTGTATCTTGGGAGAAGTTATCATTCAACTCTGTGCAGTAGGAGACAAATCTTCTCTTAGAACAATATGCTTGCACGCCTCAACTCGATAAATTTTTCCTCTATAGAAATCTATATATTATATTACTTTCTTATTTTATTTTATTTCTGTTGTAGAGAAACTGAATTTGGGAGAAATTTTCTGTGTGTTCTCATTGATAATAGGGGCCTCTTTATATAGAGGATTACAATGCATAGAATCTCAATCATACAAGGAAAGTAATTCTACATTGATTAGGATTCTAGATCCTTCTAATTAAATCCTATTACCACTAGGTCAAGTAACCTAGAGTTTGGGCTAAACACAAATTAGGTTTTCCTTCAACACTCCCCCTTGTGTTGCCTAAACGCGGTGCTTCTCTCGTTGCCTCGTTAAAAACCTTGCCGAGTAACAAAAACCCAGTGGGACAAAAATAACCTCGGTCGAAGGGGAAAAAGAGCACAACACACCCTTCACGATTCGAGACAAACATGTAGATATCTCCCCCTGATGTCTGCACCTCCCCCTGATGAATACAATCATGGGAGTTCAGATAATTTCCGCAAGCCAATCCTTGCCACATGTTTCTCGAATGTGGATTTGGGCAATGACTTAGTAAACAAGTCTGCCACATTGTCCTCAGATCGAACCTAGTTCACTTTGATCTCGAGGAGTGTCTGTTGTTGCCGATTATGCTTGGTGTTGTCGCTTTTGATGTAGCCTTGCCTCATTTGTTCAAAACAAGTAGCATTATCCTAAACGCTTGTAGGCTCATCTGTGGTAGACTTCAAACCACAATTGTTCGAACATGCGTAATTATGGATCCAATCCATATACATTCACGAACCACTTCATGAAGAGCAATGATCTCTGCATTGTTTGAAGATATAGCGACTACGGTCTGTTCTGTAGACCTCCAAGATATCACGGTCTTTTCCCATGGTGAACACTTAACCGGATTGGGAATGACCATTGTGTGGGTCAGAGAGATACCCAACATCAGCAAAACCTTCCAAAACACATGTCGTTTTGGGATGGGGATAGAGAACGCAGGCCAGTGTTGGCGGCGTACCTGGTGTGTGATGGGTCCGAATCCATCATCTCTTTGTACGGATAGAACAAGCCCATATCAATCGTACATCTCAAATATCGAAAGATATCTTTTACACCAATCCAATGGCGTCGCGTTGGCGCAGAGCTATATCTAGCTAACAAGTTCACAACATATGAGATGTCCGATCTTGTGCATTGAGATAAGTACAATAATGCGCCTATTGTACTAAGTAAGGCACTTCTGCCTCTAGCACATCTCCGTCATCATCCTTTTGACGAAGAGGATCCTTTTCAGGATCAAGACTTCGGACGATCATGGGGGTGCTTGAAGGCTTGACCTTGTCAAAATGCCTAAGCATCTATAGACACGATGCTCAAGTTCCAAACTGAGACATAATCGTGTTCTCCCAAAATCCTTCATCTCAAACTCAGATTTCAAGTGTTCAGCGGTTTCTCTTAACTCTTTAAGGGCTTCTAATGAAGATCATGTCCAACATGAACCGCGATGGAATCCGAAACTTGTCATAGAAACGCGTGGGCATATCCCTTCCCAATCAAGTAGTCACTTTAGTGAGCGTTTCAACCTCTTTGTAAACGCGCTCCATGGTCTAGAGCCACTTGATTTGGGTAAATGAAGTTCACCATGAACCTTCATGTATATTCCGTATCTAGATCCCTATAGAGATACGTAGTGACCATATTTGTAAGCTGCATGTTCAGTTATTCGGAAACTACCAAACTGACAGGGTAGTGGAGTGCAATGACATCCATTACGAGAGAATATGTCTCATCGTAGTCGATTCCAGGGCGTTTTGTGAGAAGCCTTGCGCCATAAGGCGAGATTACCATATCTTTTTCTCATCACGCTTTCTAACGAAGACCCATTAGTCAACGGGTTTTATGTTAGGAGGTGTTGGCATCTCTAGCTCGAAAACCTTCCTCTTCGTTAGAGAATCCATCTTAACCTGGATCGCATCTTTCCATTTAGGCCAAAAACTCTCTACGTTGGCATTCATTCATCAACGGAGCGTGGTTCGATATCATCGGACTCAGCAAACTCACGCGCAACAAAATGCGTAACTACATCATCAATTATGATGGAGTTTCTATCCCACATCTCATGTACACTAGTGTAAGTTTCATAGAGCTCTATATTCTCAGGAATAGGTTCTGACGTTGAGGCGTCCCCCAACGATAACCATAACCCTGAAGATACTCATGAGACGGATTTTTGAGTCTTGATGATCAAAGGATTGGAATGTGCCAAAGTATCCTTCGAACCCACGGGCCTCTCCACGCATCCTAGCTGGGGCCATGGCCTATAACGCCAAAGTGCCACATTCTTTGGCATTGGCGCCATGCCTACCTCCGTGTAGGGTGGCGCTACGTCCTCCCGTAGGGACGTCCTTCCTTGCAGACGTGTTTGCAGCATATTTGTGTGATCTCGTCACTTTAACAGGGATCAAGATGAGACATAGTGGGGACAGACTACGACAATTCCTGTCGTTCCTGTTGAACATTCGTGTTCTTATCTCCCCCCTAACGACGGGAAGACTGTCTCATCAAAGTGACATCCGCAAATCTAGCGGTAAGGAGATCGCCTAGCAAGGGCAGTGAAGTGGCGGACGATTGTTGGAAGTTCAAACCTAACGTAGTTGCCCATTCGTCTGTAAGGACCCATCATAGAGCGTTGTGGCTACGCAATTGGCACATAAATGGCTCACTCAAATGTGCGTAAGTACAAAAGACGTGTACCCAGTCACTAGCTGTAACGCAGAGGTACATTGAGTGGCGGTAGGTCGTAGACGAATTAGCATAGCTGCATGCGATATTGCGTCACCCCAAGCGGATGTAAGAAGATTGGTGCGCATTACCAATGTTCGGACTACCATCGTAGTCGTGTCCGCGAGACCAATTGGGTGTGTACATGGGAATGTGATGTCCAACATCAAGCCCATTGCAATATCCATCGAAAGTGTTCGATGTAAACTCTCTAGCATAGTCAAATCCAATTGACTGAATAGGATGATTCGGGGAGTGAGCCCGTTGTCACATGATATGTGCTAGGAGTGTAGCATAAGTAGCATTTATAGGTGGACAATGGCAGAACACGTGACCGGCGTGTTTGCGTGTCAACCAACATCATAAAATATTTAAGCGTCCGCAAGTTGGTTGAATCAATCCACAAAATCCCTACAGATTCTTTGTAAGAACATAATGAGTATTGTCATATCCTTTGCATAGGACGGTCTCAGTCCTAATTTCCCTAAGGGACGGGCTTAGTAAAACGAGCGAGAGGCTTTAGAAGCAACCAATGAGAATTATGGTTAGGCCTGAGCGTCTGAAACGCTATTTTGAAGCAAGTTGGTGATTGCAGCATCACCTAGGGTGCCATCACCATGATGGACGCCATCCATGGAGTCATGGATAGGGACTACGCCAGCCCTAGGCTGGTGGTGGACGGAGGCGGTGCCCTAGGCAGCAACGTCGGTCACACTTAGTCTAAGAATCAACTTTTGATTCATGCTTCATTTCGCTCGAAAGAAATGATGTCCATGTGAAGTCTTTTTGTAGACGGATCATCATATCATGACTAGAATGATCTATCCTGTCGTGACAAAGCCAATATGTGTCTAAATCCAAGAGATCTTCTCTCATAACTTTATTGGATTTAATAGCTCGAATAGTAACATAAAGTCCACTAGAGCGACACATAAACTTCTCTAAGATGCGTCTTTGTTCAAAATCATTAGAGGTAATGCAAAGGAACTCATTTCCGTTCTCTACATGCATTTTCGCATGGAATTCGTTGGCTATTCATAGGGTACTATTTGCCCTAAGAGCGTAGAGAGTTTCTGTGACAACTGGAATCAAGGTGCCATTTGGCAAGTGGAACTTGGGCTATTCCATGTCCTTGAATTAATATTGATGGCCTAGCCATCGTAGTCACAAAGTCATATGCTCAGAATCAAAATTGAGTCATAATGAAAAGAACTCGAAATTTTATTCATAAGCCAACGAGATACATCATTGTTTCTATGATCAAAGAAAATCTAATCCAATAAAAAGGAATATGGCAATCGCCTACATCTCTTGAAAATAAAGACTTAAACAGAATTGGCGATCTATTGATCCCAGCCAGATTTGTAGTCTTCAACCCTTCACTCTAGATCATCTTCTTGATCTTCTTGTTCCACATAGTGAGCTTCTCTTGCTTCACAATATGCTTTGTAGGCTGTGACCAGTTCTTCACGAGCTCTACAAATGTGTGCCCAATGCTCAGACACTCCACATCGAGAACATACATCTCTTTGCTCGAACTCCATTGATTGAGGCGCTTTGAAAGCGTCATTTAGATGGCTCTTAGTGTTGGTGGCGCCACCAACATGGCCAGAGGCATTGCCTCCCTCTCTCTTTCCACGTTTACCTCTTCGGTTCCGTGTTCGCCTATTTTGGCGGTTACCTTCCCAAGTAGAGCAATTATATGGATCAGAATGTCCAGGAGTATACCTAAGATTAGGGTTTTGCTCTTGGCGCCCTCTCTTAGAGGTGCGACTATAATTGGATTCTGGAATATGCTCTGTTTCCACGGATCTCGAATTATAGTTCTTTACAAGGATATTGTCATGCTTTTCAGCGACATTCATAGCTCCAATGAGCTCATGAAATCTTGTGATCTGTCTTGCATTTACATCGATTCGATAGTTCTTAGCAACCATCAATGCAGAGACGGGGAAGGTAGAGAGAGTCTTCTCAATCAACATCGCATCTGTGATCTCTTTACCACAGAATTCCATTAAGGATTTAATGCAAAGTGCTTCCGAATTATAGTCAAGAACTGACTTGAAATCACAGAAGCGGAGGCTATGCCATCTCACTTCTAGGTCAGGAAGCAAGGAGTCACGGACGTTGTCAAATCTTTCTTCGAGTGAGACCCACAGCCTTCTGGGGTCTTCTTCATTCATATACTCGTACTGGAGCGAATCATCCATATGACGAGTCATTAGGATGATGGCTTTCGCCTTATTTGCCTCTACGGCTGCTCTATTTGCTTCTAAAGCTTGAGCTTGCTCAACAGTTAGCACGTCCTGGCTAGGCTCGAGAATCATATCCAGGATTCTATCAGCCTTGAGATGTTGGCGGATATCACGAACCCACCTGTGATATCTAGAGCCAATTGTTCCCAATGGAGCAAAGTCCAATTTGTTCAGGTTACTCATCCTGAAAGAGAACAAGAAATTAGGGTTAGTTTCGGAGCGAAATAGGCTACCACGAAAACATATGAAATTTCTGAGCGTAATCGCTTCCAAGAAATTAGATTCCAAGAGATATTGGATTAGATCGAAACAATGATGTGTTTGTGGTCGATCATAACTTCTCAACAAACTCTAAGTTTGGAGGACTCTACAAGCTCCAAGCTTGGAGTGAGCGCGAACCCCCACAGTTCGGCTTTTGGTCTCCCCTATGTAGAGAAAGGGGGGTAGAAGAAGGGATTTCGGAAGTCCCCGAGAAAAGAAGAAGAAATTAAAGGAAAAAACTTCAAAAACGGGAACTTTTAGAAAAGTTTACCTTAAAAGATGGCCGGGGAAAAATGTCACCGAAAAGTACTATAGCAGTCGGAAGTACTGTAGCTGACCGAAAAGTTGTCCAGAAAAGTCGGCCGGAAAGTTGTCGGAAAAGTCGGCCGAAAGTACTGTAGCAGCCGGAAGTACTGTAGCACATACTGTAGCTGACCGAAAAGTCGCCGGAAGTCGGCCGGTAAGTGGTCGGAAAAATCGCCGGAAGTACTGTAGCAGCGGGTACTGTAGCAGCCGGAAGTACTGTAGCACGTACTGTAGCTGCGGAGGTTTCTGGGATTTGAAGGCTACGATTATAGGGTTTCAGGGTTAGGGCTCGTGCTGATAATGTGTTGTAGAGAAACTGAATTTGGGAGAAATTTTCTGTGTGTTCTCATTGATAATAGGGGCCTCTTTATATAGAGGATTACAATGCATAGAATCTCAATCATACAAGGAGAGTAATTCTACATTGATTAGGATTCTAGATCCTTCTAATTAAATCTTATTACCACTAGGTCAAGTAACCTAGAGTTTAGGCTAAACACAAATTAGGTTTTCCTTCAACAATTTCCTATATGTCTATATCATTGTACTTATTTTTCAAAATATATATTATGATATTATTTATGTTTTAATTTTACAGAAATTTCGTCCCATATTTTTTAAAACAAATATAAATAGGTGTTGATTATAAATTGAATCATAGGTCTGTAAACCAAATTTTAGAGTCACTCAATTGAGCGATTAAGGTTGTAAATCTTTCTTCTCGATTATCACACCAACAACTTCATCATACTTCTCATTACTATTTCACTATTGTGTGTGTGTGTTAGTGTGTATCGTTAACCTCAAGCATCAATTAAAATACAGCTACGAACAGTTGACCAAAAATAAGAACAAAACAGCAATATATGAGGAGGTGTGAACCTGCAGCTGCTCACCAAGAAAGTTTTGGTTAGAGTTCCTCGTGTTCAAAACCATCCTAGTCTTGTAAGGAGCATGCGAAGCGTAGAAGTCTGGTGAGGCCGTTTTGATTCACCTCAACCAAAACTTCTCATATTGCGTATTAAGGTCAAGAACGACTCCCACATTCACAGGGATGATTTCAGTTTGGACCATGGAGCCTAAGGAAATCGATGACCAAAAATAGAAGATCACAAAGATAGAGAAACCAATCCTAAGGTTCGGATGGTAATATTTCTTGATCATATTTGATGGAATGTTTTGAGAGTAAGCTGACTGATCGATTTGTCCAGTTAACTTCCATAAAAAAAAATTGGGGAGAATTCTACAAATGGTCACTCAACTATGACTCATTCGATACTTTGGTCACTCAAGTTTCAAATATATCACTTTGGTCACTCAAGTATTACACTGTCATTCACAAAAGTTACTTTATTGTGAGAAAAATGCCCCTTGGGTGACTTTTGTGAATGACAGTGTAATACTTGAGTGACCAAAGTGATATATTTGAAACTTGAGTGACCAAAGTGTCGAATGAGTCATTGTTAAGTGATCAAAGTGACTATTCTCCCAAAAAGTTATTTATACGTGAAAAGAAATCCATGGATCAGATACTTCTATTTTCAATTAACGCACGCGGAAATAGACCAAACAATATTCACTAATACATATACGTGTGTGTCTATATATATATATATATATATAATCTAATTCGAAACATAAATGAGTAAGTAATGCATGTGGACAATATAGTATTTTTTTTGTTTTTTTTGATGTAATGCATGTGGACAATATAGTATTACATACACGATATGTGGGATCTGATTCAACCCTAGCCTGTAATATTATTGTATATATATGTAGGTCATATACTCATGAGATTTCTCAGAATATGTAGGAGTATAAGACCCGCTATATGTTTTGAAATATATTGCGGTTCAATCTATTTAATTAACGTAGAATGAAGAAGTCATCATTACAAAATCCTTTTAATTAACTAAACTCTTTCAAATTTATTTTATTATAAAATACACTTAATAAGGTAGTAGACGATGGTGGGTAGTGTTGGTAATATAGCCTAAGCTAGTGGTTAATTAATTGTGTTTTGTTTGCTAAAGTTTTAGTACGTATTAAAAGAGAAAACATTCTCCAAGCCTCCAATGTAGCTTTGGTGTTCTAGATATTGTCTGAAGCATTTGGATTCATCTAGGTACTCTTTATTTTTCCTGACTGAAGAAGAAAGATTTATTAAAGGGCCCTTTATTAAATTCCAATTTCAGAAAAAAAGCAGAAATCTCCTTTAAGATATTTGGAAGACACCACCTCGATCCATTCCGGGCCTCGATTTTCTTTTCACACCTAGGAAAAACAATTAGGTACGGTGTATCCCACATTAGATGAACCACATTATTCTCAGCTCTCTTATTTTTAATAATGGATGGCAATTTTGAGTATCAATACTATTTTTAACACTCAAACATTTTGCTCTTTTTTTTTTTTTTTTTTTTTTTGAGTTCTTGTACACCACCAACTCGATCACGTTGAGATGATGACCTAAAAGATTAAGGTTGTTACTGTTGACATGGGATAAAAATTTGCTAAATTCATTTAAGGTTTCGTTTGGTTCGTAGAATTGATGACTCAGGAAAGGAAAGTCATTACTTTCCTTTGTTTGGTAACCACAAACTCCAGAAATATTTTTCCCCTGTCAAGAATGTAGGGGGGGGGGGGGGGATCATTCCACTTAGACCCCATATGAGATTGATTTTCCCTTCCCATTTCTCAGCATTTATTACAAAAATTTTGGACAACAATACCTTGTCTTGCATAAAAAATTGGTGTACTTTTGAATTTTTATGATGTTTTTATTTTAAAATACAAGGATCTTATTGAAACATTGATATATTTTTATTTTCCTTTCCTGCACCAACCAAACACCGGAAAGGAAATCAAATGGCCTTTCCTGAATGGAAAATGATTTGTGGCCTTAATGAGGCCTAAGATTTATGGCCTCAATATTAGGTGTCATGCCATGTCACCTACACACATCACCTATTTGTCAAATCATGCCATGTAATTCTTGAGAAAAATACCATTTTAGCCTTCTAAAATCTAATGACTCTAAGTTATTTTGATTTTTTTTTCCAAAAGAAAAAATTATTTTGCCTTTTTTTTCCTTTTCTTACACTCATGCTTAGATTTAAATAACAATGTCAAGAATAGAAAAAATTTCATGTAATTCAATCAATAGATTTGCACATACATTTGATCAATAGATTTGCATAACACATGTATATGAGTTCAACCTTTGTTGCGTTTCTGTAAATTTTGAAAATATAATGTGAAAAATACATAGTTATATCATTATATATGTTCTTATGTTCATTCTTTTCTCTTTATGTAGCTAGGGTTTAAACGTTATATTTTAGTTTATTATTTTCTGTTTGTTTATTTTCCTTATATTTAGATTGTAGATGATAATTAATGAATGCTACTAACATGAAATTTTTTTTCTTACCTCTTAATTTAGACATATGTATTTTCCAAATTCAATTTATTAATGCTATTTTTTTGGATGAAATTAATCAAAAAAGTTAGAGCATCTCCAACAGAATACTTATTTCAAAAAAAATTTGAAATTTAACTAGTTTTAGACTAAGTTTGATCTCCAGCAGACTAGCTAAACAAAAGCTAAATTTAGCTTTCGCTAAAAGACCTAGCTATATTTAGCTAGAGAGGAGAGAGAATTTAACTAAAAGTTAAATTTAACTTGAGATTTAGGTATTTGCTGGAGCATAACTCAATATTCAACTAGCTATATTCCAATTTTAGCTACTTTTAGCTATCAAGATAGCTATCACTGTTGGAGATGCTCTTATTGCCTATTTCTTGACACCTAATTCAATATATTTATGCTATTTGGAAAGAAAAATTATAGGAAAGAATTTAAATAAATGAAGAAAAATATTGGTTAAAGAATTTGTAGACATATCTCTTAAATTAATACATAATTAATAGGTGATTTTTTTTCGTCGCCTAATTAAATTCATTAATGTAATTCATTCACCCCTAACATCTAAAAAGAAATATATATAAAAGGATAAAGTTGGTGTTGCAATAGTATGATGTGACAAGATATATTATGTGAAATTGAAAATAAAATTAGTATTTGCTTATATGGCATGACACCTAAGATTTGATGCCATAAATTTTAGGCCTCATTGAGGCTCTATATCATTGCCCTTCCTGAATATTTTCCCTGCTTTACCAAACATATGAAATGAAACCTGACAGGAACTTTAGTATTTCCCTTCTCCATGGGAAAGACAAGAGATCAATTATTTTGTGAACCAAACGAGGCCTAAGTGTTTTATTCCTTTAATGCGCTCATATATATAAACGTCATCTTTTTAGCAAAACCAAACTGAATTCTAAACATGCTTAGCTAGTTACGATAATGGAAGTCTGGCAATTGATCACGTACGTACACGGTACACCACCGTAATGAACACTTATCTTCAGTTTAAAATTAATAAATTGACAGTGCTAGATAATGGGGAAATTATATGTAAAATAACAAAATGATTCCCATGCACAAAGAATACACTTTTCTCTTCGTTTGCATGAAGATTGAAGAGGACATTCATAGATTGAACTAGAAATTGCAGTACTAAAGAGGAAAGAAGAATAAAACTCCAAAATAAGGAACATTTATAAGGAACGTAGCTAACGTAGCTAATCAGCAGTCGCAGCAGAAACTCGCGAGTTAATTAGCTAGTGACCGCCGCCACCTCCGAATCCAGCTCCACCACCGAAGCCAGCCCCACCACCAGCACCAGCACCAAAACCACCTCCGCCACCTCCACCAAATCCCCCACCTCCACCGCCACCAACACCTCCTCCGCCCCCTACTCCACCACCAGCTCCAAACCCTCCTCCAGCACCGGCTCCACCACCAACTCCTCCACCACCCCCAAACCCACCCCCTCCACCAGCACCACCTCCAACACCTCCTCCAGCCCCGCCACCTGCACCACCGCCAAAGCCTCCACCTGCACCACCTCCCGCTCCACCTCCACCTCCAAGTCCACCACCTCCTCCAGCTCCACCGCCAAGGCCACCACCTCCTCCAGCTCCACCACCAAACCCACCACCGGCTCCAGCACCGCCACCGTGGCCAAGTCCACCTCCTCCACCTAGACCACCACCGTGGCCAAGTCCACCTCCGCCACCTAGACCCCCACCATGTCCAAGTCCACCTCCGCCACCTAGACCCCCACCGTGGCCAAGTCCACCTCCGCCACCAAGACCCCCACCATGTCCAAGTCCACCTCCACCACCTAAACCTCCACCAGCACCTCCGCCTAAACCACCTCCAGCTCCTCCGCCTAAACCGCCTCCTGCACCGCCACCAAGACCTCCACCGCCTCCCAACCCACCTCCAGCACCACCCCCAAGACCACCACCACCCCCTAACCCACCTCCTGCGCCACCGCCAAGCCCACCTCCGCCTCCTAGACCGCCGCCAAGTTTACCTCGAGGAAATTTTCCATGCCTAAACCCCTTCCTATAAATCCCATGCCCTAGGCCACCTCCTCCACCGAGGCCTCCTCCTCCACCAATGCCTCCACCGAGACCTCCTCCTCCACCAATGCCTCCACCGAGGCCTCCTCCTTTAACAAAATGCGGGACTGGGCGCTTAAAAAACAAGTGTTTATCGTCCTTAACCTTAGGATCTTCATCACCCACAACCGAATCGCTCACAAGAAACACACACAGGAGAGCCACCACAACACAGCCAGCTGAAATGTTGACCCTCATTGTTACTTATCAGCGCAGAGCTCACTAGCTAGTTTCAGTGCAGAAGCTAGTGCAATGAGGTTAGGGTTTATATAGTGAAACGAGAAAGAGAGGCGGGTTAGATTAATTTAATAGGTTCAAAGTGGATTAATTGAAGGAGATCGAGGTCCACTACTAGGTACAATAATATTGACCCAACTGTCACGCTTGAATGGAGTAAATGAACCTCATCTGCCATTGGGGCAGCAGGTAATAAATTTATTTATGTCTCCAACTGTCCTTCACCCTCCAACTCAAACATAGAGGCCCTCTTCTTCTTCTTGTCCATTCGATTTGGGTTTCTTGATGACTCTGCATATATAAATTATATGCCTGAATCTTATCTCCCAGCTAGCCTCTTCTTCTTTCCCCACACTTTTCGCTTGTAGGATACATAAGGATCTAGCTAGGGTCAACTCATTGCAGCAACAATTTCCAAGTTCGAGCTGGAAATTTGTAAAGTGAAAACTCGATCAGGGATACGTTGTTCACTTATTCTGGGTCTTCGCTAGCTTCTAATAATGTGAATGTGATTTCATTCAATGGGTTACTTACGGTACCATTAATGCTGCAACCAAACATTTACTATACCCTCTCATATATCTTGCACCAGAAATAACTTCATCTCTCTCTCTCTCTCAATGAATTAAATAAAATCTATATATTTGTGATTTTCATAGTAGATTGATCACATTTAATAGTTGATAAGTCTCCCACTTATCAACAATTTAGTTCCCATTACCACAACTTAGCGTAATTAAGTTCTAAACTGAGATCACAAACAGCCCTGCATTATATATCATATATATACACGTATTAGGGCTAGCTTATGTGTGTAAAAGGACTTGCTAGGGTTTCATGGTCTCTTCTCTCCACATGCAGCAAAGGCATTGAGACTGTTCTCTCATCTGGGTAACTTGTTATATTGAAGGCCGGGGATGATCATTTGGGTTGATCGGTCGATTAAGAATTGGAAAGGGATGGTTTGGGTTTGATGAAACAACCAAGTTGAAGATGCAAATTAGAATTATAGTGAGATTTTATGTAAACATGGAGCCATGGAGGAGGACATTCGATCAGGGCCTCACAGTGTTGAGATGCCGGCTATGTTCCACGGGGTTGCAACAGTACTCAACATCATGATTATAATTCTCTTCCTTAGTAGCTAGGGTACTGAAAGACAACATATATAGCCATCACCACTATCCCGGATGGATAATTTATCCCCGAGTTTTGAGAAAGCCACGTACGCCATTATTTCTATATAAATCCCAACACCTCTTTTGGGCGCAATGAACGACCTACCAGGTTCATGACCTATTCTCATCGGCAATTGGTAAACATGGAGAAGTAGGCCGGATTGGTCATTAGTGGCAGCCAAGAATGCACCTTATTTGGACTACTTGTGTTTCATAACCAACCTATTAAAACAGTACAAATCACGCACCACATAAACTGATCAAAGTATAAAACATCAAATGTATCTATAGCATGATTCAGGCCTGTTTTTACATTAGTGTAGACTTTTTTTTTTTTACATTTGAAATGGAATTTGATTGAATAAATATATTTAGTTTTGTTTAAATACAAAGCCAATGCCAATAGGTACATTCTAACAGATATTAATATCCAAAAATTTTTTTGACCTAACCGCTCCTACGCTAGGTTTACTTTCTTGAGCAAGAAAGACAATTTGAGCGTCCATGGATTTGGATATACTTAGCTGGAATTGCAGAGGGATCTGCAATGATGCAACGACGAGAGCGCTGAAGGATTTGTATTCTCAGAATTGTCCACAGATTGTATTCTTATGTGAAACGAAGATTAGCAGAAAAGATGATTTCGAATGTCTACGTCAAGCATTAGGGTTCGCTCATGCAGAGGAGGTGTTGAGCGCTGGTCAGGCTGGGGGTTTAGGGCTTTTCTGGAGTGATGATGTGAAGATTCAAATCGGGACCAAATCGGCGCATCAATAGATGCAGTGGTAGCGGCGGAGGCTGGGTTGCCGTCATGGCGTCTGACTGGCTTTTATGGCTTTGCTCGTACTGGGGAGAGAGATAGGTCATGGCAATTGCTGCGTGATCTCTCCGATCTTGATACTTTGCCTTGGGTGGTGATAGGGGGTTTTAACGAGATTCTGAATAGCCGGGAGAAGATAGCCGAACCGGTGCGACAGGAGAGGCAGATGCGTGGATTCCGGGAGGCGCTAGGGTACTGTGAATTACTGGATCTAGGGTTTCAGGGATCCATGGCCACGTGGTGGAATTCTGATATTTTGTTGCGACTGGACCGAGCCGTATGCACCCCTTCATGGATTGACATTTTTCACCATGCTAGGGTTATGCATCTGGCGCCGTCTGATTCTGACCACGTCCCGGTTTTACTACGAGCGAGTACTACTGCTCTGATGGCCACATGAACTAGGTCTCACCGCTTCAAGTTTGAAGCGTTTTGGTTGCAGCATCCTGACTGCGATGGAATTGTGAAGGAAGCCTGGAGTACAGATGTTGTGGGCACTCCTATGTTTTGTATTATGAAGAAAATTATGCATACTAGAATTCACCTAACCAAATGGAAAAAGGAGGTCTTCAAGGGTAGGCAACTACAGATGTTGGGCATCTGTGCTAGGTTGGAAGAGCTACTAAATGTATTCCCATCAGGGATTGTACAAGATGAGAAGAAGGAGCTGACAGATAAGCTTCAGGACTTGTTGTTTCAGGAGGAATTGTTTTGGAAGCAGCGCTCGAAAATTACATGGCTCAAGGAAGGAGATCGAAACACCTGTTTCTTTCACCGTAAAACAGAGAATAGGAAGCGTAAGAACTCTTTGCAAGGTTTGTTTGATGAAGCGGGGCAATGGCAGGAGGATGATAACGGGATTGAGAATGTGATCACTGCCTATTTTTCTCAAATGTTTAAAGCCTTTGAAATAGATTTTGATGCTCTGAATTTAACCCTGGAGGCTATTGCTTCTTGTGTTACTCAAGAGATGAATGATCAGCTTTGTAAAACGTATACCAAGGAGGAGGTGCGCTTTGCTCTTTTTCAAATGTATCCTACTAAATCCCCAGGTCCTGATGGGATGCCTCATCTTTTCTTCCAGCACTATTGGGACCATATTGGAGATGATATTTTTGCCGCAGTTCATAGTTTTCTTCAAACAGATCAGTTGTTGAAGCAAGTCAATTTCACTCATATTTGCCTTATTCTGAAAGTGAGTAATCCAGAGAACATGTCAGATTTGAGACCCATTGCCCTCTATAATGTGATTTACAAGATTTGTGCTAAGGTTATTGCTAACAGACTGAAGCTAATTTTACCAGAGGTGATTTCCCCTTTTCAAAGTGCCTTTGTCCCAGGTAGGCTAATTACTGATAATATATTAGTGGCAAATGAGATTGCACATTTCGTGCATAATAAGCGGGATGGAGATGATGGATTCATTGCTTTGAAACTGGATTTAAGTAAGGCCTACGACAGGATGAAATGGTTTTTCCTAGAAAGGGTGATGATTCGTTTTGGTTTTGCAAGAAGTTGGGTTTCTATGGTTATGCAATGCATGAGCACGGTGCGGTATTCTTTCTTGATCAGAGGTAAACCACATGGATTAGTTACTCCTAGTCGGGGAATAAGACAAGGTGATCCATTGTCACCTTATCTTTTCCTCCTGGGAGCGGAAGGCTTTTCAGCTTTACTACAGTAGAAGTTGGCTGCAAGCTTTCTACCAGGTATTGTGGTCTGTGCTAATGCACCTTCAGTAAATCCTTTATTATTTGTGAATGATAGCATGCTATATGCAAAAGCTTCTTTGGAATCCTGTGGTGCCATACAGGAAGTCCTAGATATACAGGAAGTCCTAGATATTTATGGGAGAGCTTCAGGCCAGGTGGTTAACTTTGCTAAGAGTTCGGTGGTGTTTAGCAAAAATGTACCAGTTGAGGTACAGGCTGACATCTCTGGATTTTTGGGAGTGGAGGTTGTGGATTCACACACAAAATATTTAGGCCTACCCACTTATGTAGGTCGAAAGAAAACTGCTACTTTCCAGAACATCAAGGAGAGATTGTCAAAAAAATTAACTTCTTGGCAAGGCAAGTTGTTGAGTGGAGCAGGAAAAGATATTCTGATCAGGGTGGTGGCTCAAGCGTTACCTAATTATGCGATGAGTGTCTTTCAACTTACTAATAGTTTTTGTGAAGATCTGGAACAGTAGTATGCAAGGTTTTGGTGGGGGAGTACCTTAGATAAAAGGAAAATACATTGGAAGAATTGGAATGCTCTTTGCAATCTGAAAGAAGATGGCGGGTTAGGCTTTCGTAGTCTATCCAATTTTAACTCTGCCATGCTTGCCAAACAAGCTTGGAGGATCTTGAATAGCCCTTCTTCGCTTGTTGCAAGGATTTATAAAGCAATATATTTTCCGGATACTTCTTTTTGAGAGGCCATTCCTCATGCATCTCCCTCATATTCGTGGAGAAGCATTTTCTCAACTCGGGAAATGCTTAAAGAAAGTTGTTATTGGCAGGTAGGTACCAGAGAGAATATTAGTATTTTTTCTGATAATTGGGCGGTGGCATTACCTTCTGGGCGACCTATCTATTCGGGGTTGGCTGGGATTGAGTGTCGAAAGGTGAATGAACTTATGAGTGCAACTGGTAGGTTCATGGAACTTACCCTTGTTACAGGAGGTGTTCACAGTGGAAGAAGCAGCTGTCATTACTGCCATTCCCTTGAGTAGGAGAGCAGTGAATGATCGGCTTTGATGGAAGCTTTCGAAGGATGGAAACTTCTCAGTTAAGACGGCCTACAGGTTTGCTTTCTCGAAGTCTTCCTACTATCATCCACTGCAACTCCCAGTGGGTCCGGTTTTTTGGAAAAAATTGTGGAAAGTGGTCATTCCTAATAAGGCCAAAATCCATGTCTGGAGGGCGTGTTTGGATATGCTCCCTTCACTGGATAGTTTGGCTTCGAAACTAGTGGTCTTGGACTCGCAGGTGTGTGTCTTATGTGAGACTTACAATGAGACGACTCTTCATTTATGCAGGGACTGTCCCTTTACAAGGATGGTGTTGCACAAGAATGCCTTGCTTCACCAGGTATGTTATAACCCTCACAATATGTTGGGGGATGTCCTTAGCTGGTTGAATCGGTGTGCTATGGACTTGTCGTTATCTCAGTTTGGTGAACTCTTGTTCTATCTATGGGGGATTTGGAAGGAAAGAAATGATCGAGTTTGGAACTAAAAGAGGTGTGAGGCTAGGGATTTGTTTGGGGATTGTTTCCAGGCTGCAGGAGTTTAGGTTTCATAATTTGAAGCCTTCCTAGCCCAAAACTACATGCCCAGCTGTGTGGAGAGCTCCTCCAGTGGGGCTGGTTAAGATCAATGTGGATGGTGCCTTCCATCATGCTACTAGGAAAGGTGGTTTGGGTTTTGTGATCAGAAATGAGTCTGGGATGATGTTAGGGGGAGGTGCTTGGCCCTTGAGTGGTTTGATTTCTCCGGAGCATGCTGAAATCTTGGCCTGTAAAGCTGCGCTAGTGTTTGTGGGGGAGCACGATTTTGGTCAAGTTATATTGGAAACCGATGCTATGGAGGTTCGCGTCAACTTTCATTGCATGACACTGCTATTCTATCTTTACTGGGCAGAATATATGAAGATGTAGTGGCTCTGTTGGAAGCACAGAATGTTGTGTAGGTGCTACACGTAGGTCGCCAAGGTAATGGAGTAGCACATTTGTTGGCTAATCATGCCCATTCCCTTTGGCAGAATGCTTTTTATTTTTCAGTCCCATAATTTTTACAAGCTGCGATTGCAGCTGAGCTTTGTACTGTGTAATTTTCTTTTCTTTTAATAAATGGCTGACCTCCGTTGATTAAAAAAAAAGCCAATGCCAATAGGGATAACGAGTGTATGTGCTAACCTATAGCTTAGCGGTAAACATGAGAAATTCCAAAATTAGGATGTGCTTGCAGCAAAAACTTTAACTTGTGCCATTTCTAAATTACAGATTTCAAAGATATTTTGAAAAATATATATATTTTTTTATCAATAATTTTTTTTCGTTATTGTTATTTTGACCTCACTGATCCGATATGCTAATGAGATTCGAACTTATGAATCATGAACTTCACAATCTTGATTGTATTAAATAAATGGATGATTGATCATTAGACTGCTAACTTCACAATAACTGTTCATTTTTTAATGCAATCGAATAAGTAAACGATTTTTGTTTGCATTCATTTTTTGCAGCCATGATCTTTACAGGTTGATTTAATATTTGAACGGTTAAATTATAGATTTACGTTGCTATGCAAATAATTAAGAGAGAGTTCAGATACTCACATACATACTGGTTTGGATGTAAGTATTTTCCTATTTCGACTTGAATATTAAACCATGGGGATAATGGGGATACACACATATTTGGCTAGTAAACATATTTAAAAACTCCCTTGGTCCAGTCGGAGTGAAGTCTGCAGGTTGAAGGTATTGTTGTCCAGGGCGCTTGGAGAATTTAATGGCAAAGGAAGGCAGCGGGGTGATGGTGTTGTTGTTCAGGACGCTTGGAGAATTTAATGGCAAAGAAAAGCGGCAGGTAGATGGCTGGAAGGCAGGGCGGGAATTTCGAGGCAGTGTCGTCGGATCAGAGGTCGTAGATGGTGATTACCGTATGGTGGCATTGCTGAGATCCACTAGGTTTAGATCGAAATTGTTGAAACTGATAAGCTTTGGTTGGTTTGGTTCGAATATGAGGAAGGACGGTGCGACTAGCTAGCGTGAGGTGGGTGGCGATGATGCTACTGCTGGCGGAGGTGCATGCGGGATGGTGGCATGGGTAATATAGATAGTGTTGGATGCACTTTATTGTTTTTCAGAAATGTTGATTTTTCTTAGAAGATAATTATTTTATCAGCCAGAGAGGTAAGTCATTTTGTATAATCTTCACTGGATTACAAATAAGTTTACATTTTTTAATAATTAAAAAAATAAAAATAAAAAAAACTCCCGAAGCCAGAGGTGCCCTGGGTCAAAGGCTCCAAGGCTGAGGTTCGGAGCTAGCGAAGCTCGGCTAAGGTTCGGAGCTATAGCGAAGCTGAGCTTCGGTTGATGTTCAAATTGCCCCTGCTCACTTCACTCACTCCCTAAAACATGGGAATGTTTTGGAACTCCATGGACTTAGTAGTAGTCATCACAATTCACTAACCCCACCTCACCTCATCTCAATTCCCAATTCCCAATTCCCAATTCCTCAACACTTGCAATTTTGGGCCACCAAAAACAATTCCGGCAGCAAATGCTTCATCCACGACGACGATCGTCCTTCCTGTAGCCTCTGATCCATCAATTTCCTCTTCCCCAGGTTTGTTTCGATCAATGCAATCCACTTCGAATTCATCGAATCGCCAATTCAATTCATTTCAACAACCAAATTTCAATTCTTTATCTTTCTGATGATAGTCTTGGATTTCTTGATTCCGGGCAGTTTGGCTTGTATTTGACCTCAAGAAATGGCCCAGAGTAATTGGGAAGCAGATAAGATGTACCTACTTCACTGTGTTTAGATGCTTTTAAGTTAGGTTTATGGTGTTGGTTTTTGCTGAATTTGATAAATTTGATATCTTTTATAGGCTTGATGTGTACATTTACGATTATCTGATGAAGAAAGAATTGCATGCCACTGCTAAGTCTTTCATGACGGAAGGGAAGGTTGCGCCCGATCCAGTAGGTAATGAATATGCTAATCTATAGCTGAAAGATTCCATCTTTACTTCTCGTTTATGGTTCTAGTTTACTTTGGTAATGTAATCCAATCAGTGCGAATGGTCCTATTCTCTATTCTGCTCAGTTTCGGTTATTGAAATGCAATGCTAGGAGTAGAGAGTTTAATTGTTATGTATAATGTGCAGCCATTGATGCACCTGGAGGGTTTCTTTTTGAATGGTGGTCTGTCTTCTGGGACATTTTTATTGCGAGGACAAATGATAAACATTCCGAGTCTGCGGCAGTTTATATCGAGGTGACTTTTTAGATTCGATGGTATAGATGTGGCCGCTAGGTTAATTGTTGTGCTGCTAATGTTGAGCTTTCTCTTGACCTTTTTTATCCGCTCATATGGTGTTGATGTGCAGGCACAACAAATTAAAACAAAAGAGCAACAACAGCTGCAAATGCAGCAGTTGCAACTTATGCGCCAAGCTCAGTTGCAAAGAAATCCTACTAATCCTCCCCTTGGTGGTCCACTAAATTCACTAAGTTCTGAAGGAATGCTTGGGCAATCTACTACTAGTGCATTGGCTGCAAAAATGTATGAGGAACGTATGAAACACCCCAATCAAATAGATTCAGAGACATCCCAACCACTCCTCGATGCTAGAGTGGCCCTGCTGAAATCAACAACAAACCATCCTGGGTAACAACTTGAAGATCTTATTTGTGGACAGTTTTCTGATAGTTTTTTTCATTAGCTTATTTCTTTTCTTGGTTTCATTTGCTAAAACAGTCAGTTGGTTCAAGGGAACCCTGGTAGTGTTAATGCGGCATTACAACAAATCCAAGCTCGAAGTCAACAGACCGCTGTAACTACTCATTCAACATCATGTGTACTGCTTTTGTTCCTTTCTTTCCTTTTTTGTATTATAAAGCTTTCTCTCTTTGTCTACAGGACATAAAGAGTGAAGTTAACATGGTTGCCTCTCAGAGATCTTTGCCTGTGGATTCTTCAATTTATGCACAAGGAATGATGCAGCCAAAACCAGGAATAGGAAATGCAGGTATGATTTGCTGGATCCTTAAAAGAATCTCAGAATTTTGAGAAGAGCTATAACATTTCATAGTATACACGGTAGGAGATGAAGAACTACAGACATTTTAGACTCTTTTTGTTTGCTTATCTCACTTTCTTACTTTGTTTGGTTCTTTCCTCATCATTCCTAACACCATTTTCCATTTCATGTGAGGTAGATGTGATGTAGGACAAATCAAGGGAGGGTGTCAGTATGGTTAGGCTTAGAAGATAAGAAGATTTACATTTAGAATAGTTTTTCAAGAAAGAGAAGGTTTATTGCTACTGTAATTTCAGATTACCTTTAAGATAACTTAATTTTTGTCTATTCCACTCTAGTTTAGTCTAAAAGATGTAGTCTTATTTATAGGCTTCAGATACATCTCCCTTTGACTCATAAAACGCCAAAAGAAGTATTAAAGAGGCGTTAAATAAAGAGACCCTTGGAGTACTAAATGTAGTTAGACTTACACTAGGAATTAAGACTCTTAAGAGTACATTACTAAAATAGATGATCTTAATAAAACTCTACATTAACTATTATAACATGGAGACTTCATTTTGGATTAAAACGGCCCAGGTTTTACTGCTATGGGATTAGTCTTGTGATTCCATAACTTCTCTTCTAACCAAGAAGAGAATACTTTCAAGTACGACTATATTGCTCAACTGATCATTCTGTGTATAGTCAGCCTTTCTTTTATAACAAAAGTAATTAGAACAAGTCTTAGAGACTTGTGGAAAATGTAGATGAATTTTCCTAGAGATCCAGGTGACTTACTAGCTGACAATCCCTCATATTTATGTCTCGATGCTGTGGTACCAGCAGTAAATAGTAGGCCAGGCTCTTATTTGGCATGTCTTGGTCCCCAAGTATCTACTCTGAACTAGACAACGTTCATTTATCTTATGTGAAATTGAGTTAACATGCAACATGCTTCTAGATATGTTAAAGAAGTCATATCTTTGTGTTGTTTCATGTCACAATTGACTGTATTTCTTAATTTTCTCATTTTGATTGAAATAACTTTTTCTTTTATTCTTTTCTTTCCTTTGAATACAGGTTTGAACCCAGGAGTCGGTGGTCTTCCATTAAAGGGATGGCCCTTAACAGTGAGTTTGATTCTGCATCTTGTGTCCTAGGGATTCATGCCATAAATATGAGTCAGGACTGATTTAAAACTGAGATATCTGCTGATATATACAGGGCATCGACCAAATGCGGCCAGGGTTAGGTGCACAAGTTCAAAAACCTTTCTTGCAAGGTGCAACACAGTTTCAGATCCTCTCACAGCAACAACAACAGCTTTTAGCACAGGTTCAGACACAAGGCAATGTTGGTAGCATGCCTGGCTATGGAGATATGAGGGGATTGCCCAGGGGAAATTTAAATTCTAAAGATGGCCAATCCATCACAAACAATGGATCTCTAGGTTCTCCTATGCAAACAACTTCGCAGGTAAGATGTCATCCCATAATTCACCTGAAAAGTTTAAGAGTATTCTCCTTCTGTCGGATTAATCTCAATCTCAGTAGAATCTTCATGCCCTCTTCTCTTGCCGTCAATGCAGTTCATGACTTATGCAACTACTGATATTTTGGGCCTTTTTTATATACGAATCTAATCTGGCTAAATCCTATGTAAGGCATATCTAGATAGAATGAACTTATAATCTTTTGTTTGTAGTGTCAACAAAAGATGAATGCTGTCATCCAACACAAGCAGTCAATAATTGAGCATGAGTAAACTCTCTACAAAATTTGGGTCCATAGTAAATAACTAAATACTGTGTGCCAGAGAGAGATGTGTGGAAATTCTTTTTCTTGTTGAGAGGACTGGAACAATATTGAGATTAGGTTTTAAGGACAGGGTAACCTACAAAATGGGTGTATATAGACTTGAGCTGTGATAAAAAGCAGGTTGAAATGCTAGTTGTCATATTGTTGATTTATGATTTAATATGTGGACTTTACAAAGGTTAGTGAAACCTAAGTGGAGTTTGGAGTAGAGGCTTGAGAGATACAGGAACGAGAAGACGGGGGATTCAAGACTTGCTCGCTTATAATTTCCTTTGGCATCAATCTAGGGCTGATCCATCAAAATGAGCCGTAGAAAGATAAAATCTGCTAGGAAATTTTCTCAGACTTGTTCTCTTTGAGAAGATAGAAGTGCACTATTTATGTTTATGTAATAGTACCCTAATATGTAACGGCTTGAATTTGACTACTAAGCTGGAACCAAACACTAACACTTATATGGAACCTGATGACAAATAACCCATTAAATATCCTTTGAACATAGTGGTGATGTTTCTCTGAACTCTTGTTGTGTTTCAACCAGATAAACATGCCACAGATGCAACACTCTTCTTCTCAACAACAGGATCCTTTGCAGCCTCAGCAAGTACAGCAGGTTATACTTCCTTTTCTTGAATAATAATTCTTTTATATGCCTTATTGCTAGAACTTAAAGAATTATTAAAGGTCTTCTCAAGAAAGAAAAGAAAAAAAAATTGATAGGTCATGTGTTGAATATATATATTGTCTGAGACTCTGAGTTTATACATGAACCTCATTATATTCTAGCAAGTCTACACACAAAAATGCCCTCAACTAATATAGGATAAAGTAATGACTAATGGTTTTTTTTATCACTCAAGAATAACCGCAAAAGGAAAGGGCCTTCATCCTCTGGAGCTGCTAACAGTACCGGTACAGGAAATACAGTTGGTCCTTCATCTAATTCCCAACCATCAACTCCATCCACTCATACCCCTGGAGACGGAATTGCTATGGCTGGAAATTTTCCGAATGCTAGCAACGTTCCGAAAAGTTTGATGATGTATGGCACGGATGGAACAGGTGGCCTTGCATCATCCACAAATCAGCTGGTAAATAAAATTTAATAGATGTAACTTTCATGATCTACAGCTGGAAGGATAATCTGGATATTCATGACACCACACATGTTACTTTCCAGTTTAGATCCAACAAGCACTACTCTTTGCCTTAGATAATTGTTTAATACAAGAAATTAACACTTAATTTCATACCTTTACAATAATATATTGATTGAAACATGTATGAATGATGGTAAAGAAACATAGTCCAATTATTTGGGTATGTTTATTTGGGGCCCATGTTATGCTGGGTGTCAAATTGGTAAAACTGTTTAGTGTAGGGAGTTATTAGCAGGAATTTATTCTTATCTGAGATTTTAAATGACATTTCTTAAAACGCTTTATCCTGTGTTTCACTACAAAGGTTGATGTCCAGATTACCCTGCATATCCATTTTTTTCCTTCATGTATACCTCTACTATAACATTGTGTCAAATTGGGATTCTCAGTTTAATGGCTCAAGTCTGTCTTCTACTTGGTTTATGTAGTATGGCTGCTTTAGCATATTTTCAGATATTTGTACTTACCACTGTGAAATAGGTTTCTCCAATTCACTCTGGAAAATCCTTTTGACTAAATTTTCAATTGCAGGAAGACATTGACCAATTTGGAGATGTTGGTTCCCTAGAAGACAATGTGGAATCCTTTTTGTCACATGATGATGGAGATGGAAGGGATTTGTTTGGTACATTGAACCGGAACCCTGCACATTCCACAGAAGCTTCAAAGAGTAATATATGACTTCATGCTTTAAGCAGTGTTAATTAATCCAAATGCGTGCAGCAATGACTCTTTTCCTTTCATCTCAGATTTTTCCTTCAATGAAGTCAGTTCAATATGTAAAAGTAATAGCAAAGTTGTCTGCTGTCACTTCTCTTCAGATGGAAAATTATTGGCTAGTGCTGGACATGACAAGAAGGTATAGTTTTGTTATAATGAAATTATTTATTTGTGAAATTGGTTTAACTACTTCTAATCTAATAATTGTTACAAGCTGGCTAGAGGTTAATATTATTTCGACAAACAGAAATAATAATCTAAATTATCTTTTCCAAAGGCAACAATCAGATGACAAAAAATGGTTAACAAATATTCCATAACAGACTCTGCATACTATTGACTTCGTGACTGAAACAACTAGAAATTATACTAATCAAAAACTTCTTTAGTAATAAGAAATAGAATGATTTAGACTCTGATCTTCTTTTTTTTTTTTTCAATGTTAGTAGGTTGTTGTTTGGAATATGGAAACACTACAGACTGAAAGCACACCCGAGGATCACAGCCTGATAATTACTGATGTTCGATTTAGACCAAATTCAACTCAGTTGGCAACTTCTTCATTTGACACAACTGTGCGACTTTGGGATGCTGCTGAAGTAAATTCTATGCTTCCATTACTTTCTAATGTTGTTAATTTTACCATGAATAATTTTTTGTTGCTCCACATGGTTCTTCATTTCTTTTCACAATTGAAAACCGGGATTGTGACTGAAATATATTGTTCACCTTGGCTGAATATTATTTTCTTTGATTTCTGAAGTGTTTGAGTTCATTATTGCAGCCAAACTTTTGTTTACAGACATATAAAGGACATACCTCGCATGTAAGGTCACTTGATTTCCACCCTAAGAAGACTGACCTTTTCTGCTCATGTGACACGAACAATGAGATTCGCTTTTGGAATATTAATCAGTATTCGTGCATTCGTGTTTCTAAGGTCAAATTCTGGGCTCTACTTTTCTTTGAAAGTTGCAAGTAATTCTGGTTTCTTTTTGTTACTAAATCTCAGTAATTTAATGATGCAGGGAGGTTCTTCACAGGTGAGGTTCCAGCCAAGAATTGGACAATTTATGGCTGCAGCATCTGGGAATGTTGTGTCAATATTCGATGCTGAGAGTGATAGGCAGACACATTCACTGCAGGTATGATTAGCTGCTCTTTATTTCACTAAATTCTTAGCGGTTTCATTGATCTGTTTACATGCAAAAAGTGTGTTATACTGTCATAAGTTACTAATCAGACAACACAATATTTTGAACTTTACAGGGCCACTCCACGGAGGTGCACTCTCTTTGTTGGGATACAAATGGAGATTATTTGGCTTCAGTCAGTCAAGAGTCTGTTAGAGTGTGGTCATTATCCTCTGGGAAGTGCATTCACGATCTCAGTTCTAGTGGAAACATGTTCCATTCTTGTGTTTTCCATCCAAGCTACTCCACTCTCTTGGTCATCGGAGGCTACCAGGTGAGTTCTGCTTTGTTTTGGTGATGTGAATGAAATTTGATTTGCTCACTAATTTTGTCTAGGTTTGAGATATCTTACATTCTTAGGATATCATCTGGCCACTGTTTAATTGCGTCAAGAGATCATACAGAAATTAAACAAATCGAATGTGATTTATTTATCCAAATTATGTAAAATAAAGTGGAAACTACCTATGCTGTTCCGTATACATTTGTGGGGGGATCATCTCTCTCAATCATCCAGACCAACTTGTTGATGCTGTTTTTTCTTTATGCTTGCAGTCAATGGAGCTCTGGAACATGGCTGAGAACAAGTGTATGACGGTTGCTGCTCATGACTGTGTAATATCAGCTTTGGCACAGTCACCAGTTACAAGGATGGTCGCTTCAGCCAGTCATGATAAATCCGTCAAAATCTGGAAATAAAGAGAAATATTTTGTGCAGTGTAGATCCCGTGTTAGATGTCTGCGATCATTTCAACTGCAGAGAAAGTCGGAATAAACTTCAAAACATAGAAGCTCATTATTATTATTCTTTTTCCATTTAATACTTGTTCGTCGGTATTCATGTAATAAGTTTATGGTTAAAATTAACTGTGTTCAAAAGCGATTTATACATGTAATTTCCATACTTTTTACATGACATCTCCATTTGAGAAGCGTGATTAGGAAGAGAGTTGTAATGCTGCTTTAGGTGAACTGGATAGAGGTTCCTACATAACAACGCGACGAATCCGAAAACTTTTGTTCAGGGTGATCAAGACTAAAATTGAACTGCATGTCCTTCAATACAAATAACAATTTGGTACCTCCTCTTCCACTTTACCTGCCATCTTTTGCTTAAATATAAGAAGAAAGTCCCAAGTCATCATCTCCGAATAAAGAAAAAGAAAGAGGAAAAAAGGGTCGTCCGTCAGAAGATGCCATATGATTCGGAGTATAGTAACTACATTTTTAAAATAAATTTTCTTTTTTTTTTAATCAACACCAGATAATTTCCTTGTTCCATCAAAGCATCAAAGTAATGATTATCCAAGTCTTCTTAGTCATCGCCTCTGAGAAAAGAAAAAGAAAAAACAGAGTTCCAAATGCAAGTCAAAACGTAGAAGTGAAAGAAGAAGCTGCCTGGCAACTTGGCAAGTGCGCCTCGCCTCATTCACATTGCAGCAGGCACTCAGAAACTACCTACTTGAAAGTTGAGATCTCAGATGTACAATACAAAAGCACTCTAGGAAGGCAACATTCTACAGACAGATGTGTAAAATATGGCTTCTCTGACGAATGCCAGTTCTTCAACTGACCAAAAGCATTACAGATACGAGGTCTTCCTGAGTTTTCGAGGCGAGGATACACGCTTTAATTTTACGGACCATTTGTATACCGCTTTGTGTCAGAGGGGAATCAAGACCTTCAGAGATGATGGGCTCATAAGAGGAGAAAAAATATCAGCGGCACTTGTCAAAGCAATTGAGGAGTCCAGAGTTTCAATCATCGTCTTCTCTCGAACTTATGCTGCCTCAAGGTGGTGCTTAGATGAACTGGTCAAGATACTTGAATGCAGAAAATCAAAAAGACAAGAGGTCATACCGGTTTTCTATGAAGTGGATCCCTCAGTCATAGGTCCGAAGCTGAATTTATCAAGGAGATTGTTGGGGACTTGTCCGCCCGAATAGTAAACCCTTCATGTGTGTTGCAAGTAGCTGCAAACCCAATTGGAATAGAATCTTGTAGACAAGATGTCAACAGACTTTTAGATGTTGAGGAAAATAACATGCTAGGCATATGGGGGCCTGGTGGAATAGGAAAGACCACAATTGCCAAAGATGTGTTTAATTCAATTCGCCCTAGGTTTGAAGGTAGCTGTTTCTTGGCAGATGTCAGATCAAAATCAAGTTCAAATTCAAGTTCAATCGACCACCAATGCCTAGCCCAAGTGCCCAACTGCAACAGACACTTTTGTCTGATATTCTAAGGGACCCAACTTTGAAGGTGAGTAGTGTTGATCAAGGAGTCAGTTTTATAAAGACAAGGCTGCGACATCTAAGAGTTCTCTTAATCCTTGATGATGTGAGTGATTCGAATCAATTAGAAAACTTAGCTCCATTCTCTGATTGTTTTGGGCCGAGCAGTAGAATTATCATAACAACAAGAGACAAACATCTGTTAACAGCTCATCAAGTTCAGTCGATATACGAGGTCAAGATGTTAAAGGATGCTGAAGCTTTGGAGTTGTTTAGTTGGAATGCATTCAAGTGCAATGGACCTCCAGAGGATTTCATGAAACTTGCAAAGCGGGCATGCAGTACGCTATGCCCAAGGCCTCCCATTAGCTTTGATAGTTGTGGGCCGTCATCTATGTGGTATAAGGAAAGAGCAGTGGGACGATGCATTGGATAGTTACAAAAGAGTTCCTCACAAGAATATTCAAGACATTCTCAAAATCAGTTTTGATGCTTTGGAAGAAGAGTATGTAAAAAAAAAATTTTCTTGACCTCGCTTGCTTCTTTAAAGGTGAGTATGTAGAGCACGTGCTACCAATACTAGTAGCTTGCGACCGCAATCCAGTGATTGGTATTGAACTACTCGAAGAAAAGGCCCTAATAACAATGGTCGGACGTGTGATCTGGATGCATGACTTGATAGAAGAAATGGGTAAAGAAATAGTGCGTCAAAAGGGTGAGCTCGGTGAAAGCAGTAGATTGTGGAACTATGACGATATCGACCATGTTTTAACAGATAATACAGTAAGTATCTTATCCAATAAGTAATATTTCTTATTGAAATCTTGATCGAAGCTAGGAAATTTTGAAAGACAGTACGCTTATGTACTAGCTTGTGCTTTCCTAATTGCTACATATGTTAATAACTGCTTTCTTTCATTTTGCAGGGAACAAAGAAAATAGAAGGCATCCAAGTAGAGGGGCAGGAAAGAAAAAGGATATGTTTGAATGCTAAAAGCTTTTCTAAGATGAAAAATCTCAAATACTTGGTTAGCAACTATCCTGTAGAGTATTCTGGAGACATTGACTATCTATCCAACGAGTTGAGGTGGCTTGATTGGTCTAGATTTTCAATGCAGTCATTTCCTTCAAATTTTCATCCAAGAAAACTTGTTGCGCTCAAAATTCCTGATAGCCCTCGCATCATACGGTTATGGGAGGGACTTAAGGTACTTTAATCTAATAATCTATTTTTGTTTTAAGGAAATTGTTTGTGTGTGTGTTTTTTTTTAAATAATTATATATATATATATATATGTATATATAAATAATATGTTGTAAATTACTAGTGCTTTAGGTTGGTTGATCTTTTCTTTTTTCCTTGCCGTACAGAATTTTCCAATTCTAACATCTATGAGTTTAGAAGGTTGTAAATCCCTAAGAGAACTCCCAAACTTCACCAGAATCCCCAACTTAGAAGAGCTGAATTTAGTTGGTTGTGAAAGTTTAGTTGAGGTTCATCAGTCTGTTGGATCCCTAGATAAGCTTGTGACCTTAGATCTTGGAGGCTGCTCTAACCTTGTTAAGTTGCCAACCGAAATTAGCTTGAAATCTCTCCGTGTTTTGTATCTTAGTGGTTGCACTAGCTTGAAATATCTACCATTCAGCATTTATGGGTTGCAAAATCTAGAGACTCTAAATGTGAGTGGATGCACAAAGCTTGTTACATTACCAACAAAAGCAAGCATTTCACATGATCATGACAGTGGTTCACTAGTGCTTCCCAAGCTCCGTGTACTCAGAATCAATGGATGTAATTTATCAACTGCTGATTTCATTGTGAGTCTTGATTGCTTGGAAACATTAACTGAACTTGATCTCTCAAGTAACAATTTTGTTAGTGTTCCTGCACTTTGCAAATTTGTCAACTTGCCAAGGATTGACTTGTATTGTTGCAAGAGACTTCTAGAAATTCCAGAGCTTCCACCAAATATACTCGAGGTAAATGCAAGGGATTGCAAATCACTGGAGGGATTTTTTATATTGCCCAAGTCTTTGAATATGCTAGAGATGCTCTTGTGGAATTGCCATAGATTTAGTTACAGTCTGTGCTATGACATGATGGAAAATATTTTGCTGAATAATCAGGTTTGTTTATTCTCTCTCTCGTTTTGGTTTATGTAATTTCAGTACTTCATGATGCATACACCTTATTAATATGGGGTGCGACCCGCCTATTGCTGAGAGAATACGTGCAGTATTGACAATAGTTGACATTTTTATTGCAGAACAACTCCCCGTTTAAGCTTGGATTACTCGGTTGTGAGGTTCCGAAGTGGTTCCATTTTTCGAAGGAGGTTGCTGCTTATGAATACGGCCTGTCGAGTGCCTGTGCAATTTCTTTTGAAATCCCTAGCAAATTGAATTGGGAGAACATAGGAGTGGCTTTTTGTTCTGTTGGGATAATTTCCACTTTTTTTATGGACCATCGAGCTGATATTTCTATCAAGGGGTTTTTCATAGATGAGAGATTCTATTGGCGCTGTCCCCGCAGTCCAACGCCAATTGGCCATATGTGGCTAACTTATATTCCATTAGCCAACCTATCACAAACGATGGATATCTAGATTCTCCTATGCAAACAACTTCGCAGGTAAGATGTCATGAGTATTCTCCTTCTGTCAGATTAATCTCAATATCTGTAGAATATTCATGCCCTCTTCTCTTGCCTTCAATGCAGTTCATGACTTATGCAACTACTGATATTTTGGGCCTCTTTCATATACGAATCTAATCTGGCTAAATCCTATGTAAGGCATATATATCTAGATGGAATGAACTAATAATCTTTTGTTTGTACTTTGTAGTGTCAACAAAAGATGAATGCTGTCATCCAACACAAGCAGTCAATAGTTGAGCGTGAGTAAACTTTCTACAAAATTTGGTTCCATAGTAAATACTGTATGCCAGAGAGAGATGTATGGAAATTCCTTTTCTTGTTGAGAGGACTGGAACAATATTGAGATTAGGTGAAGGCGGGGTAACCTAGAAAATGGGTGTATATTGACTTGAGCTGTGATACAAAGCAGGTTGAAATGCTAGTTGTCACTTGTCATAATGTTGATTAATGATTTAATATCTGGGCTTTACAAAGGTTAGCCAAACCTAGTTTGGAGTAGAAGCTTGATAGAAATAGGAAAGAGAAGACGGGGGTTCAAGACTTGCTCGCTTATAATTTCCTTTGCAATCAATGTAGGGCTGATCCATCAAAATGAGCCTTAGAAAGATACAATCTGCTAGGAAATTTTCTCAGACTTGTTCTCTTTTGAGAAGATAGAAGTGCACTATTTGTGTTAATGTAATAGTGTACCCTAATATGTAATGGGCTTGAATTTGACTACTAAGCTGGAACCAAACACTAACACTGATAAGGAACCTGATGACAATTAACCCATTAAAAATCCTTTGAACATAGTCCTGATGTTTCTCTCAACTCTTGTTGTGTTTCAACCAGATAAACATGCCACAGTGGCAGCACTCTTCTTCTCAACAACAGGATCCTTTGCAGCCTCAGAAAGTACAGCAGGTTATACTTCCTTGTGCTGAATAATAATTCTTTTATTTGCCTTATTGCTAGAACTTAAAAAATTATTAAAGGTCTTCTCAAGAAAGAAAGAAACAAAAAAGAAAATTGATAGAGGTCATGTGTTGAATATATATATTGTCTGAGTTTATACATGAAGCTGATTATATTCTAGCAAGTCTATACACACAAACACCCTCAACTAATATAAGATATAGTAATGACTAATGATTTTTTATCACTCAAGAATAACCGCAAAAGGAAAGGGCCTTCATCCTCTGGAGCTGCTAACAGTACTGGTACAGGAAATACAGTTGGTCCTTCATCTAATTCCCAACCGTCAACTCCATCCTTCAATGAAGTCGGTTCAATATGTAAAAGTAGTAGCAAAGTTGTCTGCTGTCACTTCTCTTCAGATGGGAAATTATTAGCCAGTGCAGGACATGACAAGAAGGTATGTATAGTTTTGTTATAATGAAATTATTTATTTGTGAAATTGGTTTAACTACTTCTAATCTAATAATTGTACTGAGCTGGCTAGAGGTTGATAGTATTTAGACAAACAGAAATAATAATCTAAATTATCTTTTCCCAAGGCAGCAATCAGATGACAAAAAATGGTTAACCAATATTCCATAAGACTCTGTATACTATTGACTTCAGTTGACTGAAACAACTAGAAATTATACTAATCAAAAACTTCTTTAGTAATAAGAAAAAGAATGATTTAGATTCTTATCTTCTATTTTTTCTTTTTTGTTCGATGTTAGTAGGTTGTTATTTGGAATATGGAAACACTACAGACTGAAAGCACACCCGAGGATCACAACCTGATAATTACTGATGTTCGATTCAGACCATATTCAACTCAGTTGGCAACTTCTTCATTTGACACAACTGTGTGACTTTGGGATGCTGCTGAAGTAAATTCTATGCTTCCATTGCTTTCTAATGTCGTCAATTTTACCATGAATAATTTTTTGTTGCTCTACATGGTTCGTCATTTCTTTTCACAATTGAAACCCTGGATTGTGACTGAAATATATTGTCCATGCACCTTGGATGAAAATTATTTTCTTTGATTTCTGAAGTGTTTGAGTTCATTATTGCAGCCAAATTGTTTACAGACATATAAAGGACATACCTCGCATGTCATGTCACTTGATTTCCGCCCTAAGAAGACTGACCTTTTCTGCTCATGTGACCCGAACAATGAGATTCGCTTTTGGAATATTAATCAGTATTCGTGCATTCATGTTTCTAAGGTTAAATTCTTGGCTCTACTTTAATTCTTTGAAAGTTGCAAGTAATTCTCTTTTTGTTACTAAATCTCAGTCATTTAATGATGCAGGGAGGTTCTTCACAGGTGAGGTTCCAGCCAAGAATTGGACAATTTATGGCTGTGGCATCTGGGAATGTTGTGTTAATATTCGATTCTGAGAGTGATGGGCAGACACATTCACTGCAGGTATGATTAGCTGCTCTTTATTTCACTAAATTCTTAACGGTTTCATTGATCTGTTTACCTGCAAAAAGTGTGTTATACTGTCATAAGTTGTTACTAATCAGACAACACAAATATTTTGAACTTTACAGGGCCACTCCACAGGGGTGCACTCTTTTTGTTGGGATACAAATGGAGATTATTTGGCTTCAGTCAGTCAAGATTCTGTCAGAGTGTGGTCATTATCCTCTGGGAAGTGCATTCACGAGCTCAGTTCTAGTGGAAACATGTTCCATTCTTGTGTTTTCCATCCAAGCTACTCCAAGAGGTCATCGGAGGCTACCAGGCCTGGGTGCAGTAAATATCTTTGGCCACTCTAGCAAATCATTACGGTGAGACATGGAAGCCATTCTTGTTTGTATTTTATTTTGTGGTTTATATTTTGTGTTTGGCATTTGTTTGAATAAGCATCATGTGCAGTATTGGAATGTTTGTAGAGAATATATGTATGAGACTTGAAATGTTTTAACACTAACTTTTTGATGTCCTGTTATGATTTTTGGTTTTCTTGATAATGTCTTCAAATAATCGTTGATATATTTCTTTTACGAGATTGAAATTAATTTGTTTCTGATGTGTCTCGGCCATTGTGGGTTTTGAAAACAGGTGAAGGAGATGTATGTGCAACTGCATCTGCATCTGCATAGGCCTCCAGTTTTGGTCAGGTTACATGGTATGATGCTTGAAGATTTGCGGAATGGTATTGTGGATGAGGTGCTTTAATCTACACATTATTTTGTAAATGTCATGTTTGGATATCTTACATAATTGAATGCATAGGTTGCTAGATAATACTTCACAGTGCAAAATTTAATTCTTCTTTTCTTGAACTTCAGGTACTGTGAGCACGTTGCCATTTGCTTTGAAAGAGTTTGTCCATATCAAAGAAGGGTTGCAATTGTGGAGAAGAAATTTTTCTATTTCTGGATGTATTGGGAAATTTTAGTTGGTGAAGTTGTTGTATGATGCATTTTTGAATATAGTATACGGCACATGAAATGTAAAGGTGCCAAATACTAGTATTTGCTAGTATTTGGCACATATTTTTTTAATCCAGCTTAATGATTTTGCCACTGATATCAGTGGAATTCCTAAGCCACTGATGTTTGGATCAGTTGCTTTGGCACTGATTGAGATGTAATTTTGCTTTGGTTAGAGGGATGACACTGTTAAATTATTAGTATGTAATGCCCCAATAGCACCTGCAATAGAGGGGACTGATTCCTCATTAGTGGCTGCACAGTGGGTAATCTCAGTAGCCATTCTTATCAGTGTGTATTGGGACAAAGGGGACTAATTCAGATCAGTATGGAATGGGGAAATTTCTAGTAGTGAGGTGAGTTCTGCTTTGTTTTGGTGACGTGAATGAAATTTGATTTGCTTGCTAATTTTGTCTAGGTTTGAGATATCTTACATTCTTAGAATATCATCTGGCCACTGTTTAATTGCATCATGATATCATACGGAAATTAAACAAATTGAATGTGATTTATTTATCCAAATTATGTAAAATAAAATGGAAACTACCTATGCTGTTCCCTATACATTTGTGGAGGGATCGTCTATCTCTTTCAATCATCCAGAATTCCAGACCAACTTGTTGATGCTGTTTTTTCTTCATGCTTGCAGTCAATGGAGCTCTGGAACATGGCTGTGAACAAGTGTATGACGGTTGCTGCTCATGACTCTGTAATATCAGCTTTGGCACAGTCACCAGTTACAAGGATGGTCGCTTCAGCCAGTCATGATAAATCCGTTAAAGTCTGGAAATAAAGAGAAATATTTTATGCAGATCCCGTGTTAGATGTCTGCGATCATCTCAACTGCAGAGAAAGTCGGAATAAACTTAAAAACATAGAAGCTCATTATTATACTTTTTACATTTAATACTTGTTCGTCAGTATTCATGTAATAAGGTGATGGTTAAAATTAACTGTGTTCGAAAGCGATTTATACATGTAATTTCCATACTTTTTACATGACATCTCCATTGGTGAACTGGATAGAGGTTCCTACATAACAACGTGACGAATCCTAAAACTTTTGTTCAGGGTGATCAAGACTAAAATTGAACTGTCCTTCAATACAAATAACAATTTGGTACCTCCTCTTTCACTTTACCTGCCATCTTTTGCTTAATAAGATGAAACAAAGGTTGGTGTATGGATTTTGGAATGAGCCAAACCAACAATAATAAGGCGTGCATACATGCATAAACATGATGCCTACATTACCTACTTGTCAAATCTATCACAATAAAATCAATAAAACTTGCAAATAAAAGTTGACAGAAATCTAAGAATTCTCGAGTGCTCGGTAGCTCTTCTTTTTCATAAAAAGAATCATAGCGTCTTCTTCTTCTTGAACAGTGTTCTTCTTCCTCTTTACCCCGTTTCTGCCACTTCTACAGAACCAAAGGTCCTCCGGTCTTCCCAGGGCCGTATTTAGAGAGATCATCCTAATAATTTTTTCCATTGACAAAAAAAATTGTCAACAAAGCAAAGTTCAAACTAAAACATAGCAAATTATATAAACAAAATAAAACAATGCCAATAAAGAACAATAGAACCTGATTTTTAACTACAAAATTTTAGACTTCAAGCTTTGACGGTTTGTTACAATTGTATCAATTATCTGAATTCTGATTACGAAATTAGAACAGAGGATGAAATTCAAAATTGAGTGAAAGGAAGAGAAAGATTGCTTCTATACATCTGTGAGAGTCTGTCAATAGCTTAAATAGACATAAAAGGAAGAAATGTTACCGTTTATCTTTGAAAGAATTAGCGGGGAATCAAAAATTCATGTTTTAGCAGCCAACGTTTCATTTTTGCCAAAATTTGTGAAGTGAGAGCAAAACTTTTGGTTATCTTCTTTTCTAGTCCTAGAGTGATGGAGAAAGAGAAAAGCTTGGGGTGTTTAACTTACAAATACAAAAGAAAAAAGAGGAAATTTTGAGGCCTCACGGAGTCATGGGTTTGATTTCAACGGCCTCGGCATTGTCTTCTACAGACTGTAGTTATGCATTTTTTTAAAATATATACACACACACACACTTTGAGACGGAGGCCTTTCCCAAACTGAGGCCCAAGGCCACTGCCTTGGTTGCCTTGGTCAAGGGATGGCTCTGGGTCTTCCCACCCTTAAACTTCTTAACCAACTCAAAAATCGAGGTTGGACGATCATACAATCTTCTCTGGCACCGTCGACCACTACTACTGTAAGTCCCACGGCGACTGCAACTTTTGAGAGATAATAGTTTACTCGATCGGCTCCTTTGGGCTTTCAGGTGAGTTGTTGATTAATTACTTTTTATATTTGGTTTGATGCAGTTTGTCTGATTGTGGGTGGGTTGAGTTTTGGTAGATTGCAAAGTATCTGAGGTTAACTGAAGAGTTGAGATATCAGAAGAGACAGAGCCGGCCCTAGGGTAGGGCAACTGGTGCAGCTACACAAGGCCTCGGAGGCCTCCAATCTTATAATTAATTTAGTAGATATATAATAAAAGAGGTTCATTGAGGCGATTATTTTTAAATTTTTATTTTTTTTAATAGGAGTTTGGAACTCAGCCTAACTGGGAGGCTCTGCCCTACGTCTGTACATATTATTAATAAATGAAATAGAATACACCGGGGAGGACATTAGACCAAAGCCCCGTATAGAATCAACGACATCCTCGTAGAACACATCCCGAATAATAACGGGTGGCTTATCTAACCAAAAATCATCTACACATCTAACACTACCAAGGTGTGCCAAAAGACTGGCCGCACCATTTGCTTGTCGATATATAGGGGTGTGCAAAACACGGTACAAACCGACTATACCGGTCAAAACCGTCCGGTAAATATGGTTTGGTTAATGTTTTTTAACTTTAAACATTGAAAGCCGGTTCAATACCGAACCAAACCATTTATGAATTTGGCTGGTTTAATTGGTTTCTCTTTTGCTTAAACCGTGGAATCCGAACCGACCTATATGTTTGAAATATAATAAGAAAAAGTTCTAAATTTATATATATATATATATATATATATATATATATTCATTTGTCCGGTTGTTCTAAGTAAGTTCTAAATATTCAATTATAACTTTATTCTCAAATGATATGGATATCAAATCCAATTTCCAAAGGCCTAGAAGTCTAATATATAACTGCTACGATTAATTTGATCCTCTCATATCAACTATCTCAATCTCTCATTCTCTAACCTTTAATACTACCATATTAAGCTAGTATTTATAGCTAAGCCATCAAATAAGTCAATCACTTTGAATCTATTCTAGATTTTGGTTTTGGATTTTATTATTGTATCTTAAATTTAGATTATGCTTATTTAATATAATTTTTATTATTTAGATTGAATTTTTCTAGAATTTTTATCATAAATAGTATGTTAATATAATATAGATTAAAACCGCCTAACCGACCGAACCAAACCATCTTTAATTGGATTGGATTGGATTGGGTTAAGCTTATTTTTTTTAATGACCGGTTGTCCAAAAGGCTTAAACCACTCACTTTAGTATAGAGACGGTTTAGATTCAAAACTGATCCAACCCAATCCGTGTGCAGCCCTATAGATATATATGGCGGAAGTGAACCGCCATACCTTTTACAAACATCCACTATCCGACCCAACTAATTGGTGAGAAATCATCCTCCTCCTTTGACATGAGGATAACAAGCGTAGCACAATCACTCTCGAATTCCACTTCAGTGAAGCATTCATGAATAGCAAGCAATAATCCAGCCCGAAGAGCCTCGGCCTCCATATGTATTGCAGAGCTTGCGTAATGGATAGTCCTTGTCATGGCCACAACAAAACTTCTCAAATGATTACGAGTGACAATACCAATTCTTGATGCCAAATATTATTCTAAGTGGAATTGACATCGCAGTTGATAGAAATGGTTTTGGGTTGTACATGGGTTCAATTCACTACCCCAGCACTCTCCTCTCAATTTTGTTTACTTTTTCTTCTTTTTTCTCACTATTAACGCAGTTGATAGTATGTTGAAGCTTGTTTATTTAGTTATGAATAAATAGTGAACATGTTAGTTCAACCCTAGCCAAACTTGATTGTAATTGATGTCTTGTTTATGATTTGATGAAATTCATGTTGTCACCTTCACATGCTAAATCAAAAAGTAAATAATTATATCTGAATTTGATTAGTTTAAGTACAATGCATTTGTCATGTCATGATTAGTGTTTTGGGATTAGTCATCTCTAGACAATAAGAGCATGAAAGCATATCATGTGCGCATGTGAGGATAGTGAGCTAGAGATAGAATTAGTTGCTTGCTTGGTTATCTAAACTCTAATCTTTATGCATCTAGAAACAATGAGTTGAGACTTATCTGGTAATATGATTTGTTCTTAGGTAGTTCTAGACTTATCTAGATAGAAGCGATAAAACCAAAGGAGTTTAGACCTTAGTAGTCATATTAGGATGCTAAGAGGGTAATTGGAGAGTAAGTGCATCATTTATCTTCAATTGCATTGTTGCATGAAGGGAGGTTGGTAGACAGTCTAAACCCTAACTCCTATCCATTTAATAACAACTTCAGCTTAGTCTAATATTTTATTTTCATTGCATTTAGGCTTTATTTGTTTCGCGAAATTGTGGGCTTGGGAAAAGAAATTTATTCCTTTCCTATGTTTGGTGTGCATAAGAAGAGAATATATGGGGGAAATTGAATCCTCTCATCCTCCAAAGAATTCATTTCCCTTCCACTTTCCCTACATTAATTGTGCATTAATTACACAGTATAAGTACGTACATTTATATCTTTCTTGAAAATTATTATTGACAATTTTATTTAAATAGTTTGTGAGATTTATGTAACTATATATGAGGATATAAATGGAATATTGGTATGATTTTGTTTCATTTCCTTACACAAACCAAACAGTAGAATGGAAACAAACATATATTTTCTCCTTACTTTCCCAACGTTTCCAAACAACGGAAAAGAAAGTGGGAAATTTTTTCTCTCTTTTTATAGAATTTCCTAAGGAATTGATTTCATTTTCGCAAACCAAACGAGGCCTTAGGTCTTGTTTGGTTCGCGGAATTGAGAGCTTGAAAAAGGAAACTTATTCCTTTTTATGTTTGGTGTGCATAAGGAAATGAACAACTTTCCTTTAAGAAGGAAAAATATGGGGGTAAATGAATCCTCTTATCCTCCAAATGATTCATTTTCCCTTCCACTTTCCCTGCATTAATTACATAGTATAAGTACATTTATATCCCTCTTGAAAATTATTATTGACAATTTTATTTAAGAAGTTTATGAGATTTGTGTAACTATATATGAGGATATAAATGGAATATTAGTATGATTTTGTTTCCTTTTCTTATACAAACCAAACACTAGCTAGAATGGAAACAAACATATAATAAATGAAAATTAATGGGAAGTTTGTTTTCCTTTCCCATATGATTTCCTAAGGAATTGATTTCCTTTCCACAAACCAAATGAGGCATTAGTGCAACCTTTCAACCAAAAATCTCAACAAACAATTCACTAATGATTTCTGCATATATCATTCTTCACATGCCATGCATATCTTGTCATGAGTTTTGGTTTGGTGAATTTGCAAATTGTGTGCATTCTTTCTAGTTTTCCTGAAATTTTCCCTAGTTAGAAAAGGATTTGCCAATCCTTCTGGGTTCTACATATTTACGTAATCTCCTATTCTATAACTTGTACATCTTGTAGTTGAGGGTGGCTTTAATATATACTAACAATACCTAAAAGAACAACAATCCATCACCTATGTTCGCTCATAGAGTAGAAGTAACTATCCAATGTATTGATGCAAGTTCTCATTGTACGAGGGTTTTGTTTGCACTCATCGAAGTGGTCATTTTCTGCAATGAATGCATAACTACATGGGTATCTTTTGTAATACCACTAGGTCTCGGTCTAATCGATTCCCACCCTAACGGTCAAGTTCTGCACTGCCTTAGAAATGGATAGGCGACAACAACCAAATTCAGAACACATGGTGCCCTTTCGTAGGTGGAAGTCATCTAGGCTATCATCACATCTAGAAGTGCAATAACTATTATAATTGAATTTCCATAAGCCATGTCTTTAGTAGTTATCATGTTCATCTCTAAAAGTTGTTGTGTACCATACTCGACGCCGAAGCTGCTATTCTTTGCCTGAGATGTCTTGAAATATAAAGGCTATTCTTTGTGGTACCATACTCGGTTTTCTGATCAATAGCTCACTGAGTCTCGTTCTGGAATGTCTAAGTTACACCTCCTAAGATGTGTGACTCACTTGCCTTAGGAAGTATGTTAGTAACTTGACAGCCCCAAAAGCATGGTATCGGGGGTCCTGTACCACTAATGAAACAAAAACTTTGGAGACTGATAATATCCTTTGGTTACATCAAAGGGATACAGTATGGACACACTACCATACCAATCCTAGTAATGAGGTAGGGCTTGGGGCAGTGTTCCTGAAGTTTCTAGGAGTAGTAGTAACAAATCTAGAAGAAATAATCTCATTCATTCAAAGCGGAATATGGGTCAATAATAAAACACATAACCAGTAGAATATAAATAGACCAACACACTAATTTTACGGTGTGAATCTATATAGATGGATCAGCACTCTGTTTTTCTCAAATTAAGTATATTTTTTTTCAATAGACATGTGTATGAAGGGGGTATGGTTTGTATAAAAATAGACTAATTTTACTGCCCTAATTTTGTGGTCAAGATAGATTTTGGGTCATTAAAATGAGAGCTGAAGCAGCACATAACTAGTTGAATATAATAAGACAAAGTAACCAACCCAAAGTAGGTCTGAAACACATGAACTGAAACAAATATACATTAAAAATATATCCAACTAATTACAAACATAAATAGGTAAATATATCCAACTAATTACAAGCATAAATAGGTAAATATATCCAACTAATTATAACTGAAAATCACCAACTAATTACAAACATATAGCTAAAAGTATCCCTATTAATGTAATGGTATATCGAAAATGGCCAACTCCCACAAATAGGTAATTATCCCGCTAAAAGAAACCATTGACTGCTACTATGAATAGCACACAAATAGAAACAGAAGGTTGAAAGTTACCTCAGCTTCGGTGATCAACGCCAAGATCTGGTACTAATGACAATTGACATAGAACAAGTTGGGGAGGGGTGGGGCGGGGGGTGTGGAAGCTATAGATCGAAGCTAAAACCTGTGTGCATGTTTCTATCCGGCCACTTCTTTACCTTTGCGATCAGCTACTTTTGAATGACCTGGAACACCTTTGACAACTTTCATATTTGGAAACCGGTTATGAGATCATCCTCAGGGCACCTCTTCCGGCCAAGCAGGCCTAGACCTGAGGGGAGGCCAAGAGGTTGCTTCCTCATGCTCAAATTTTAATTTTTTTTAAGATGTTATAAGATGTTATATAATATATATATATATATATATATATATATATATATATATATATTAGTAAATGAAACCCCAATCTCTCATTTTTTGTGAAACCCTAGAAACTTAGGGGTCCAAAATTCTTTTTTATACCTTGTTAAATAGAAACACAATCACCATTAGGAGTAAAGATTTATTTATAGGATAAAAAAAAAGTATATATACATAATATGCAACAGTACAATTACCCCAAGATCAACAATACTATATATATCCCCCCATATATTCTACAGTTTCATTAATGATCAAGACCTAAGGGCAGCCGTTCCAACCTTTCCTCAAAAAAAGAATATGCAACAATACAATTACCCCAAGGTCAAAGAAAAGTAAAACCTCTCCTTTTTATCGGCCATTCCAACTTTATTAATTTAAATTTTGAGGTAAAATATCTTTTGAGCATCTTTAATAACGTAAGCTAGCTATACAATTCAAAAAAAAAAAATAACGTAAGCAATATTTTAAGTTAACAAAACTAAAAAAGTGAAATATTATAGGTTTAACAATTTTGCTCCAGCATTACTATTTATTTCAAATGTTTTATCAAACCATAAATTGTCGTCTAGATAAAAGGAAAAGAAAATAGAAGATATAAATATAACTATTCAAAATTCCTAGCAAGATATAGCTACCCATTTTACTAAAGTTATATTTAACTTTGATTCAACTATTTTGTTGAGATACTCTTAACTTATTTTTTATAGTTCTAATTTGGAACATCTCTAACTTAATCTTTTAAAATTTGTTTTGGAACATCTTTGGCCTTATTATTTGAATATAAATATTTTAGATGTTACATTTTATTTGCTATTTAATTGTTTGATTTTGAGTTTCTAAATTTAGGGGGGGGTGTATTCAATCTAGATTTTAAATGATTTTGTTTGACTTTTTATAATCCTTGTATTTTGAAAATCCATAGATTGTTTTAATTCCATATGGATTTTAATAGATTCTAATGTATTGTATTAGCAAGATTTGTTTGGATTCTGTTAAGTGCATAGATTGTTTTAAACCTACAATGCACTAGAAAATATTTGTCTAACAATATAAAACATTTTAATTAACATGTTACACAAAACCAACCAATTGATAAAAGACACGATATTCTATATACATAAGATCATTGTTAATCATCCACACAAGGAGTATAACATGTTTTTTCAGTTTGTGGAACTGATAGACTCTGCTTAATCAAACATTGACAAGTCTTAGTAGACAAAGCAAGCTTTTCAATTTTTATTTTTTCCTTTCGGTACACAAAAGGCAAGCATATGCATACTGCTTAGCTATGCTGAGATCCCATTTCATGAGACTCCCAACAACTGTCTTTATGCCATGCTGCACAAAAAGTATGATATCAAAAGGTTATGTTGCGCAGACACAGGAAAACTCATGATCGATCAACTACACTAGACAGCAGAGGCAACATAAAAAAATTAAAATTGGGAACCAGACATCTGATTTTTACCTTAAGGCTAAGAGTGACAGTTGTAGGGTAATAGCGATCAGAAACTTTCTCATCTGTCAACTAGAAACTTGGAAAAGTTCCACTGAATATCATCTCCAAAGACACCCATTTGCCTAACTTCAAGAACTTGTTGAAATGACTATAGGGGAAAATCAGGTATAAACTTTCTAAACTTGCAATTGTCAAAAGGAATTACAAGTAAGCGGTCATTTAGTACAGTCATTTGTTACTACTATTCTAGTACTCTGATCTGACCTAAGACTTATAAACAAGGCTATCCTCTAAATAATGGGAATGAGTTTTGCATGCTCATAGATGGAATCATGGAAATGCAGTTCCACATCATTCACAGAAACAATAATGAGCTTGTGGTTGAAAAACCATATGACTGGCAGAAAATTGTAACATGTGTGAGCAACGAGAAAGTTAATGTTACAACATGTTCATGATCAACATTGTCAAATATCGGAAATTCTGATCTGAAACGAGGGGAAGACAAACTCTTCAATCTGTTCATTACTTCTGGGTTCCTGTGCAGCAAACTTATTGCAAGGGAAAGCCAGTATCTTGACTCCTACATCAACCCACAGCGAATCACACAAAAAGGACAAAATAATGAAAAATGTGGATTCATAACTTTTGAACTAGAATACTAGATATAATACATTTGAAAATGAGATTTCTGATTTACACTAGGAGGATTATTGTTTCTCTAATAAAATAAGACTATTCCATATGCAAAACAGTGAAAATTTATATGAAAGTTAAACAAGCAGCACAGCAGTTGTGCACATTCTAGAGAGGAAGTCAATGGAATCAAGAAATGTAACCCACATGATAAAAGTAAAAAATTCGATGGTGTCACCTCAAGAACACAGTTCCTAAACTAGTTACCATATTACAGTTTAACTGTCCTCAAAATGATAGGCATGAAAGAACAATAGTAGTTCAAAATTCAAACCTTGATCTTTATACTTTTTATATAGTTGATTCAGCTAGTTTGAGTTTGTTGGTCCACTGCAGCAAATTAGAGGAAAAAGAAGTGAAAAGATAATAACTTTCCTATTTCTTAAAAATAAGAGAAAATGTGAGAAGCTACGGATGTGAAGATACCATTTGGAAGCAACTTTGACAATGAGCAGAACTTTCCCTTATAAACGCTATGATCAGCATCATTCTCCTTTGCATCCTGTACTAACATTCAAATGAATATAATAAAAGAACATTAGTTTCTCGACTCAACCTAATTAACTTCCTACATAGATTCAACAGAAACCAAACTGAACTCTCACATCCTCATCCCAATTCTCTTAATGTTTCCAATTTCAGGAACTCAATGGATCAAACACAATTGTCTATCGTCCAATTGTTTCCCTAGACCTGCCGACATCCACTCCTAATCACCAACTGAGTTCTTAGGCATCTAAGAGTAAAATTGAGCAACAAGCTTCAATCTTGTGCATAATTGATTGGTTCCAATATTTGCAGAATCTAAAAATTGATGAGAAATTACCTTGGTTCGTAGAGAATAGAGAAAGGTTGAGGTCTGTTCGTCTTCTACATCGAGGCCTTTTCATCTTCAGAATGAAGAAAGAGAGCAAAAACAAAAGACGTCAAAATCTCACGTCTAGATAGAGGATTTCTAATAGGGTTTGGTATTTATACCAAGCACCCTAGAATCCTACACAATCAAGTATTTAATAAAATTCTTGAAAATCTTTGGACTTTTGAATACCACCAGATTTGGAAGGACTTTTTAAAATCTAAATTGAATACTACAAGATTTTAAAGGACTTTTCAAAATCTTAATTGAATACCACATGATTTTAAAGGACTTTTAAAATACAAAACAATCCAATAGAATCCTAATTGAATACACCCCCCTTATTTTCAGAAAATTCTTATGAACATAGGTGGAACTAGGATTTGATTTTTTTTTTTTTTGAGTTTTTCTATTGGAACCTCTAAATTTACTTACTTGACCTCTATGCTTTTTACACCTCTTATCAAATTTTCAAATACTAAATTTACTCATTAAACCTCACTAAACTTCCTCAAATAACCTCACTCATATAATTTGCAAACAAATTATTAACTTTAAAATAAAAAATTTAGTCATTTCAATGATTTAATCACTCTATAAATCTTAACTAAATATAAATTTCTTAATCAAACTTGAGTTTCAAAAATTAATGTCTAATCAATAAGAAATTGCCATGAACTATTATGTTTTTTTTTAAAAAAAAAATTTCTATTTTAGCTGTGCAAAAAAAAAATGAAGAAATCATTTGTTTTTATTCTCAAAAAAAAAATCATTCTCTTTTTAATGTTTATTTTTTTCTGTATTTTTTGTACCACATGATTAATTATTTAAATATTTTTATTATTATTGTTATTATTATTATTATTATTTTTGCAAATATAATGGATTGACTTAGATTTAGGTCATAAATCATAAGAGGATTTATTTTGTTTTCTCTCACCAATATGCGTTCAACATATATATCATACATTTTTATGTCACATGATCTTAATCATATTTTTAATTCTTATTAAATATATATGAATGCTTTAATGAGTATGTAGTGAAATTGGAAAATGAAAATAGATAAGGAAAATAATAAGGAATACAATCTAATATTATTGAATTGGAAAGCCTACATAACATAAATATAATATTTTTTGGGTATAATTATTGTCCTTAATAGTCATTTTATAGTAGGTTATATATGTCATTTAATAATTCATAATAGAGTGAGGTCAAATGAGCAGATTTGGAGGTCCCAATAGAAACTCTCTTTTTTTTTTTTTGGGAGGGGGGGGGTCCGAAATATTACATTAGACCATTAGTGTACAACATCGCAATGTTAAAATTTAATAATATAGTATTAAAGAAACTATAAACAAGGTTCTAATCATTAAATCAAGTAAAACCTATATTTTATACTCCTTCTAACATCCGAAAAATACTAAAAGAATTCATATAAATACTAGTGAAGAAAATATAATGTCAGATAAATTTTCTTCAGAATGTGATCTTTGTTACAAATGGAGTAATTTGTTCATTTATTACTTTAGCTTTTTTTGGTAAATAAATTAACTAATGTACCTCTTCTGATTGGTTAAAGAAATCAGACTTAATTATTGATTGACAAAGTTTTGCACTCATATTTTTGATTGGTTACGAGAGAGAGAGGGGGGTGGGGGGTCCAATGCTTATGAAAACCGCCCCTGCTTGTGAAAACAAATTGAATGCATGGTACGATTAGATCGCCTCAGGTATGAAAAATCTTAGGTTTGACCTTGTTCTAAACAAACAGTAAGATATAATTGATTCGCTAAGAAAAGCAGCAAGAAGTGATAAAGAGGATTAAACATAAAGATGTTGCAATATTAGATCAACAACAAGGTGCTGCTTTAGTTTAGGCGGTGCATCTACAAGCAATATCTCTGACACTATATGATATCGTTATTGAAGTGAAAGTCAAAAATGCAATGTTTAAACTTCTCCTTAAAGATTTCAAATTCACAATGGATTGCTTAAAATCGGTGATAGAAGAGATAGCCAAATGTAGAAAGGTATCGCAAGTTTTCCAAATATTCTCAATGGGTCAAGTACAAGTACGTCAACAAATTTTTTGCGCTTGATGAAACTCTTCAGAAGCTATGCGATATAATGAGATTTCAAATAGAAGAGGATGTGAGGAAGGCATTGGTTTGGGTTAGTAACTTAGAAAAGGAGATCAAGGAAATTGAAGGGAGTGGTGTGTTGCGACATAAATATGGAGTTGCAGTAGCATGAATCTTCATCACGTACAATTGCACACGATGTACTTAACACTATTTAATTTTAGTGTAGAGCATCTTCAATACATAAGCTACATTTAAGTTAACATGCATAACTAAAAATATTATAGGTTTAACAATTTTGCTCCAACATTACTAGTTATTTTAAATATTTTTATCAAACCATAAATTGCTGTCTGGATAAAGGATGAAAATAGGAGATAGAAATATTCAATTTTTTTTTTTTTTTTAGAGAAGGACGACAAGCTTTTGTTGATGAAACTAGTTCATACAATGAGTAGCAACATAGTTGCTGATACTGAAGGGAACTTGACCACTCCAAGAAACATCATAACTAGAACTAAGAGCTAAATATATATAGCTACAAATTTTAGTTAAATATAGCTACAAATTCTTAGTTAAATATAGCTACAAATTTTACTGAAGTTATATTTAACTTTTCTTTAACTACTTTGTTGGAGATGCTATTAGCTTATTTTTTTATAGTTCTAATTTGGATCCTCTTTAACTTAATCTTTGAAATTTTGGTTTGGAACATCTTCGGCCTTATTATTTGAATATAAATATTTTGGATGTTACATTTTGTTTGCTAATTGATTGTTTGGTTTTCAGTTTCTAGAGTTATATTTAGAAAATTCTTATGAAAAAAAAAATTGAATGCATACTACGATTTGATAGCCTAATTTCTAAAGTTCGCTTCAGGTATGAAAATCTCAAGTTCGACCTGCAACATAAGTCGAGTTCCTCCTACCAAGTCTAATCTGGATACATTACATCATATGTTATGTTTATGTTTATGTTAGTTTCAATACATATTTGTTTTTATTCATTAATGGAAACTCGGTTAACCTTTCTTATGGATAGCAAACATTTGAAGGAAAGGCTAGCCGCGCGCTGGCTCATCTCCATCAACTCAGGAGTACTTTTTGATAGATTTGGATTTCAGGGTGGCTTTTACTCTCATATGTGAGCCTCATCTTACCCAAAGATTTTAGTTTTAGATCAATTACAGTCAGTTCTAACAAGCATTGACTTTCAGCAAATGTAGCCAGGAAATCAAAGTTGCTAACTAAATTATCTCCAGTGGTGCTTAACTTCACAATAGCCATATTGAGTTTTCTTAATCGAACAATAATACACTTCTTTTTTCTCTTAATTAGTTGTCATATATGTGCAGCATGATATAGATTACCATTTAATGCATAATTAGTAACTTATTCTTTTGTTATATTTATGATGTCATTATTTCCAAATTAACCACTCTTTCTAAATCTTTTGATTACTTATCTAATATGAAACATATGTGGTAAATAGAAGTGATTGAGTTTCTTTAGACTTCTACTATGAGTTTCTTGATCAAGCATTTTATATTAAGGAAAATATAGTAATGAATGTGGATTTTTCAATTTATGCGCAAGGAATGATGCAACCAAAATTAGGAATACAAAATGTGGGTATGATTTGCTGATCCTTAAAAGAATGTTAGAAGTTTGAGAAGATCGAGCTATAACATTTCATAGTACACAAGGCAGGAGATGAAAGAACTAGACTGCTTGGGTTTGCTTAGCTTACTTTCTTTTCATCATTCCAAACACCATTTTCAATTTTGAGTTCCTACATAATATTTAAAATTTCATGTAAGGTAGATGTGATGTAGGACAAATCAAGGGAGGGTGTCAGTATGGTTAGGCTTAGAAGGAATAGAAGATATAGAATTACAGTAAAGCCTCGATAAATGAATGTCCGATAAATTAATAACTTTGATTAAATAATAAATTTTTCCAGCCCCGATCGACTCGGGACTAGTGTATATTGCTACGTACCTCGCTAAATGCAAAGATAATAATTGTTATAGACATCTCTAAGGACCCAGTGAATATATAAAGTAATAATTTATAAACTAAATGAAAGAAATATCTAAAAAATTATTAATAATTGATAAAATACATAAAAGAAATAGTATATAAAAATTTAAAATACATATTAATTAAGGAATTTTTAAGAATTTCTATTTTCTCAATTTAACTAATTCTCAAAGTATCATTTTATAGTCCTTTGCTTTTTTCCTTGTGTCTTAACCGAATTGAACTTCACCCTTAAATTATTGCAATGCATGTACCAGATTTGGTATATTATTTTACATTATGTAGCAAGTTGTTATTCAAAGTCATCACTACTTGAAATGTCTCATTTGAAAAAATATTTGGTATAGCATAATTGTCATATGGATCTTGATTATCTTCGATAGACAACCTAATCAAATTAGACTGTTATATAATGGGGAGTGAAATCTACACTCCTTATTTTCCAATCCACAATTCACACTCCATGTTTCTTCTTTTTGTAACTTAAATTTAGTCTTTACTAACTTAAATTTTGTCTTTCTATGAGAATTCTGACTAAAGAAGGAAAGGAGTGTGAACTATAAATTAGGGAGTGTGGATTTCACTCCCCTCTATAATTCAACTAGGAATAACATAGAACTCTCTCTAAAGTAATAAATATTCATTTATCAGTAAATAAATAAATTATTTATTTATCGATAGTATAATTTTTGTAGTCTCAACATTATTCATTTATAGAGGTTTTGCTATAGTTTTTGAAGAAAGAGAATTGGATCAACATTAATTGGTTTCACAAACCACAAGACTAGAATTAGACATTTTAAAACCACTTGGACAAGAATAAATATGACCCCAAAAATAGAGGGACCATTTTTAATATTTGCCCCAAAAAAAAAAAGTAACGTAGGAGAATTTTGAAACTACCCACATATAGCAGAGTCTCTCGTTAAAAGAAAACATGGACTGCAACCCCGACTAGACAAAAATAGAAACAAAATATAGAAACTTACTCAAGGTCCCGTGGATCAAGGAGGTTGCTCTATTCTGGTACGCTGGCTTGATAGCTCTTCGATCAGTCTTCATGCAACAGTCAGTACTCAGTAGAGGGCAGAAGGTTGCTTTGATCTGGTACGCTGCAAGCCTGGACCTGAGGTGAGGCCTAAGAGGCAGCTGACTCAGGCCTAAACCATTGTTTCTACACCTTGTTAGGATATCATAAGTCCAATATGTTAGAATAAACATAATAGCCATAAGATCACCTCACAAAAGTATATAGATACAATTGTATGAAATAGTGAACAAGAATTAAAATAGATCATGAGCCATAACCTGAATGGCCACTCAATCCAGGCCTAAGTTTTCTGCGCTTCTCTCATGTGGTATTCTCTTATGGGGCAAGAAAACTATATTACCGATGATCAGAGAGCACAGGGACCTAAGCCTTATATAGAGGGTTAGATATTCTGTATCCTCCTATAAAAGAAACAGAATCATATTCCAATTAAACCTCTATAGATACATATCCATTTTGACTGACTAACTTAATAGCCAAGTCATATATTAGATTTCCTCTACTTTATTCATTCAGAATCCATATAAATAAAGTCTCTAGGAGCTAGATTCTCAATGATTCTCTAATTTCTTATTCTACAAATAATAACAAGTTGTTGTGCCAAACGTGAACTTAGGATATAGTCCAAATATTCTTACAATCTCCCACTTGGACTATCGTAAGTTCACTCAACAAGAATATTATTGAAATCAGATATAGCAATCAATCTGAAGTGTGCACCTGAGAAACATGAGTTCTATGAATCTAATTCAAGACTCGGTCAAATTGCAACTGTGGCATGGAGCTAAGGAAAGAATCATGCTTAACAAAACACAAGCACTCCAAAACTACTAATGTCATAATTGCAATCCACATGAGTCACCAACAAAGATATGACTGAAGAATACATGTGCTTATGTATGAGTCTGCGTCTTAATGCAACATGTATATGGTCCTACCTAATGGTTTTGATCACCAAAACCTCAAATACAAATTTCTAAAGAAATTTAATGAAAGTGTTTATCCATCTAAAAGATGCTGAATTGTTGCCTCAATAATCCGAGAGCAACGTAAAAGCAATTAAACAGCTACTTAATCAAAGGCCTTTATTAAAATAACATTGCAGTAGCAATGCACCATGTTAACCATAAAATTAGAAATTAAAAGAGAAGTCTAAGGGTCAAAATACAAGAAGATCATTATACTCCCTCTAAACCTGCCATAATTTAATGACATTCCAAAGCAAACATTTATTCAATACAACTTAATTTGCAAATAATAACTTAATAACATATTAGGAGAAAACCTGAACTTGAGTTCATGGAAAACTAAATTTGATCTGAGATCATAGCTTCAAGTAAAACAGTAAAAAACTTAATTAAATATAAAACTAATTGCTAAATGATCCTTGTAGGAAAAATAGTCCTACTGACCAAAAGGTTTCAAGAACTCTCATCGTAGTGCATCCAAAACAAAATGAGAAGTTGTTATTCAATCCATAACAAAATATAAAAGATATCACCAACTTCAACAGCCGTTTTGAAATAAGACTGCCAAAATATTTCCAATATCCAAAACTAAAGGTTAAGAACTTTATAGGCTGCAAAATAATATTTACACACGTCAATTATTCTTCATTTGCCAAAGTACATTACTTCTACTATTCATACATATGACAATAATGGAAGCCAAAAGGTTGCAGATTTAATCAATCGTCTAATAAACAGAACAATATCAACCTCAAGTCCAAATCCTTATAAATTTTTTTTAAAAAAAAACATAGACATGAACATGAAAATACTTTCTCCCTTTTTTTTTTTTTTTTAATAAATCTCCCAATCAAAATTATCTCATTAAGTTATATAAAAATGGATCAAAATTATCACTCGTGAAATGACCAAAAGTCTACAAACGAAACCTTTTGTAGGAAATATTTGCAAAATATCACATATGATACAACTTTAATAAATACTCTTATGTATATCTAAAATCGCAACCAATTTAGAAGAAATGTGATATGTAAGAAGGTATTTTCCTTTCAAAAGTGATATCACAATATAATTTTTTGTCCAGTCACAATTAATTTGCTTTTTGAAAATACCACAATTTTCTTTAAGTCATTCAATTTGAGAATTTAGAAAAACATGTATGCAATCTTTAATCGAAAAGTGTAGCACATAATAATCTATAAGCCACATGTATGTCAATATTTCAACTCTGAGCTGTTGTTACAATTACTATTGTAATTTATCACATTAAAAAAAAAAAACTTAAGCAGACAACCATTACATTCTCAAAACTAATTTCCTTAATTTCAGGAATAGATTAACTAGCAGCACTTGAAGATAAATGTGATACTATTTGCTATGTCCTACAAGTAATGGGAAGACATCTAACACTCTTAACCAGTACTCACAAAATAACATGGATTATACAAACAATGATGTACTGTCATAAGCCCCATAAAATTTAACAATGTCAAGCAACACCTGTTGGCACGAAGACATGACATTCTGAAGTTTCTTATTCACACAACCAAAATAAAAGAAAACATGTTATCCCTAACACAGTCAACACCTGTTGGCAAGAAGAAAATATCAGTTCTCATTATATGCTTTCCTTTATTTTGTGGTGTGCTGTTTTGCATTTGAGAACATATATGTAAAGTCATTCCTCCTGTTGGAGATACAGTCATGATCCTACCATGCAAAACACAATTTTTGATCTTATAACCTTTATGATCAATGAAGGATCCCAATGGCAGTTTGCTGTCTGCAACATGTACCACTAAGACACCCCAGAGACCTAAGATCAAAGTTGGTTATTTTTGTCTCAATCAAGAACAAACTTTGCGAAACACCAACTATGCTTACAGTAAAATTTAACAAGACTTAATATTTGGGAGATATTTTCTATATTTTCTTGTCACTAAAATTTTACATGAGCAATTAATATAATGATTATCAACATATGCGAAGAACAATGTAGGATGATCAAGATCATATAGGAGTAATAAGACAAAAATGTATTCATCAACATATCAACATATGATCAACACTAAATATCCTGATTAAATACCCAAGGCAGCATGCTTTAATTATAAATTATAGCAACTTGTGGCAACACCCTCAAACACAACACCCAAGCTGAACCAGTGGGCAACTCCATGATTTTCAAAAAAAACCTATACTTCCTGTTTTAATCTCAGTTTTTGATACCTTAAAGTAGACTATTTCAGTGATCATTTTGAACTAGTTTCATGAAAAATGGAGTTGAGATGAGGTGCTTATGCTATTTTGAAGTTAGTACAGTGTTTCAGGAAATCAGCATTTTCTGTTACTTTGGATTCTTGTTTGACCATTCATTTGAACTGCGAATAACATGAAATTTTGCGAAATAGTAGCTTTATATATCTACTTCAAATCTGGAGAGTTTTGGTTGAAATCACTGAAAGAATAGTTGTTGGTGAACGTTTCTTTGCTACCAGTTTTCCTAAAATTTCTCAAACTTGTAGCAACCTTGTTACAAAACAATCGATTTGAAAAATGTACATACCTCCACTATTATGGAGGAGTTGCTATGTCACCAAGCATGTGCAACACCCTCTTTGGAGGGCCCACAATCCATAGTGGGACCCAACCGCGACATGCATCCTGTAGTCCGATGTCCAAGCTACGCCACGGTAGTTGGAAGCGGCCAATACCTCGCCGGGAAGTCACTTTCCCGGCCTTGCCAAGTTGCCTCCATAATGAGCCTTTATGCACTAGAATAGTGGGTTTTGCATCCCATATTGAAGAAAATGTACAGGCAAGGGGTTCCCTTACCTATAAAAGGGACCCCTCCTCCCACTTAAACTCTATCCCATTACATCTCTTGTAATCCCCAAGGCCCAAATACACTAGTAAAGTTTTCAAATGAACATAGTATCCCGCTAAGGTGGGAGATGAACAACTAGACTTTGTGTGTGTGTGTGTGTGTCTCTCTCTCTCTAAACGTTAACTAGAGTCATCGGTTCTAACGTTAACAAAAAACTTTCACACCTTTGTCAGCCCTTCAACTTTAGCATGTTAAATTAGACATTAAAGCATGCTTTGAAACATAATCTTTAGTATGTTAAATTAGACACCTGCAACAATATTCTCTCTGGCAATTTTTTTTTTTTTGTGAGATCCAAGCAGCAACATTCTCTTAATGGATATTTTACCTATTATTGTTGGCTAGAGCTCTGTGGGTGTTTGGATCTTCTTCCTTTGTTCTTTCAAATCCATATTTCAGAAATATTCTTTATGGATCCTTGAGTGTGTCTCTGATTACTCATTAGTCATCAGTAATTTATATCTTGGACAATTTTAAGTTGAGAACTATAGGACTATTTATGTAATATGCATCAAGGTAAAGCCTTGCACACCGGTAACGTTCTCTCCATTATGCTGGAAATTTTGCCATCTCAAAATCAGAAATAGCAAGCATCGATAAGAATATGTTCACTCAGTCAGTGTATTGCAGTGAAATACTTTCTTTTTTTGTGTTGTAATCAATTTGTTATATACTGCAAAGTTCAAATCCTGGTCTCTACCTCCTGTTGAGGGAAGTTAGGAACATTGCTATATTTTCAACCACTTTTAAATCCAGGATGTATGTTATGTATCATTGCTTTTCTAGTTGCTATTCTAGAAATAGTAGCAATGCTTTAGTCATGTTTTGTTGAGCTTGAAAATTGGTTTCTGTGCTGAGCATTTTTTTTCCCCTTCTTCTGCAAGATAGAGGTTAACTGAGAGTCAAGAGATCAGAAGAGATTAGATAGTACCAAGGACATGGCTTTCACCACCAGGACCCGGTTGTTGGTAGCGATTTTGTTGCTCCAGTTTATATGGATGTGCACTGCAGATGTCACATTTCCGAAGCAGAAACGCATTATTGTCACTAATAATTTGGGCAGGAGCTCGAGCCTTACAATGACGTGCAAATCCAACCAAGAAGGTGATCTTGGCCTCCATACATTGCCCCCTCACACCTCGTATGAGTACAATTTCCGATTCTCCACTGAAATATACTGCAACTGGAAGTGGCCAAATGTATTCCACCGATTCAATATCTTCATACAGTCGAGAGAGAAACCAGAATGCACAGATACCAGATGCACCATTTCATGGAGTACATTACCTAGTGGCCCATGCCAGTTTAACCCCAAGACGAAGAAGTATGATTACTGTTTCAAATGGAGTTGATTAGGATCTTAATAGTGTTGCTTATCATGAGAGTTCGTCTTCTTCTTCTTCTTCTTCTTCTTCTTCTTCATTATTATATTATTATTATTATCATCATCATCATCATCATCATCATCATCATCATCATCTAAGTTTGAAGCAATTTAGGGTTAATGGATTGTAATTTGTAAGTGAGAAGACTCAATTTCTACGTGGATTGTCACTTTCCTATTTAATATTCAGATATAAAAAATTTAGTGTATTATTGTGGAATGTTCATACTGTCACGTCATGTTCATAATCAGATTGCAATGAATTAGACATAACTTTAGAGAATAACAGTATAGAAATGACACAATGATAGGACTAGGACTTAAAAGCTCTTGGTTCGATGCGACAATTCTCTAGTGGTTACTCACGGTGGGGATTGAATCCAGTGGGCAGTTGATCGGTAGACCCTAGATTTCGTCACACTTTGTTATTTGATGCAAACCCAGATAGCATGTGAAATAGACCGAAGAGCCGTATATGCTTATAAAGTCAGAATAAGATAGTACATTCAGTCACACTTCAGTGTATTTGTTATGATAGTTTATACAATAAGATGGCCTTCTCAAAACCAAGTTTCTGCAGTTCATGACAGAATTAAATCTTACTGCGAATCAATTATCCTGTGAACAACTCTATATCTTCGGCCCATTGCAAAACCAAGTAGAAGTGTAGAACTTTAGACGGACATCATTTCTCCACCACCAGACAGAAATACAGAAATGCCATGCTTTGGACTGTAGATCTTTACATTTCTCTGCTTTTAAAAAGCAACTATTTTAAATACCAGGATCATTATGTAAAGACGATAAAGCTTCGTAGTCTTCAAGTAGAATCAGTCTTGTTACACGATATCTTTTAATCAAACAAACTATAGCTCCAGGTTCCACAAACTTCTCCATATTGGAAAACATCACAACAAAAGAGAAAGAAAAAAAAAAACGAAAGAAAACCACATGAACAAAGCCCTCACCAGGGAGCAGAACTTCAGATAACAAGGTATGAAGGGAAGGGAGGCGGGTTATGAACCCAGTCCAGGGAGAACTCCAACACTGAAGCCAATGACACAACACAATCGGCTGCAGCATTCACTTCCCTACTTTGTCATCTATTTGAAGCCTCAAATTGATGTTTGCTGAATAAACAGTTCTGTTTTAGCTTTCACTATAAACCCAATAGCACAAAAAAATATCCTTTCCGCCACCAAGGCTTTCGGCGACTGATTCATCATAGGTAAAAAACAAATTGTGTGCACAGACCAATCACTTCAGGACGATATTTCTGATAATGTAAGATCTTTATGATTAGGTGCTCGCTTAAAGCATGTAAAGTTTGTTCCTCACTCTAGCACGTATATCCCAGGATAATCAACTAAGCAAGACTGGTGCTACTTAAAGAGAAACATGACGCTAACAATGGTTCTCAATTTGTTGATTTGAACTTAAAAATAGAAACATGATATGTTATAGAAGGTAGTATATCAGAAACATTTGTTATCGCGTGTGTTCTAACTTGAGACCAATATATGACCCGACTCTTTTGACTTCTATTCAATATGGCAAAGCCATCAGACCCTTAGCCATAACTGGCCGAGGTGACACTCACTGTAATCAATGAACTGGTGACCGTGCAAAGGCTGATATTGAATCTTCATACACTTCTGCCAGCCATGTTCCAGCACTCCAATGACTGCAAGAGTATAATTGAAAAGAGAAAACTGCATTAGCATCCTACATACATACAGCATAATTTTATTGATTTAGAAAAGAAAAAAGGGACTTATGTTCTCTTCACAAATTATTTTGGAAGAGCATGCTTGAGACTGCTGCAGTAAATTCTTTTCTCCTTTCAAAACAAATGAAGTTACTTCCGGCAACATTTGAATAGCCTGTTGTATACATAAATGTTGGTCTAGACCCAATTCCTTTTTTACGGCATTCCTAGTTCTCATTTGGATTTTATTAAGATCTTCTGACACATTAGTTGATGAAGATGTAATCAATTTTATCCTAGTTTTCCTTAAGGAAGAAACCTAGATAGCACAGAAATGTAGAATCATGCTAGGTACAAGGAAAAGAGAATGTAAATTCGAAAAGCATTTAAAACTTTGGTGGACTGTAAAGGTAAATTGTTAGAAATTAGAAACTCTCATTTGATAACATTAACTGAACAGCACAACCTTATACTACGGTTCAAAGTAGCTGCTACCATTGAGTATTTGAGTTAGTGCAGCATCAAACACCAATCAGAACTCGAAGCTACCCAAAAGATCATACATCCTGCAAATCAAGTTCCCCTTCATACACACTCAACAGGTTAGGCACTTGGCTGAGATATCTGGTCACAAACCTCTCCAAGAATTGCTTCTCTGCGGGCAGCACCGCATAAGCCAGACTCACATTTTCATCTACCAATCCTTTCTTCATCAAAACTTTGACAACCGAACACCTCGGGATGATCCTATTCTCCAAACTGAAACACAAAATTACAGGATATGTGGGAATCATTGATGCAGACCATCCCATCTTATTCACCAGAAAATCCATTGTCTGCATAATCTTCTTCTCAGACAAAATCATACACTGAGGGCTCTTCCTAAAAGCAGAGATAACATCATCATCAGACCAACCCCAACTCCTCTTGTAAATCTCGCGATTTCGATTCCATATGGCCCTACTGCTCTTCCCACACAATGCTCTCAGTGCAACAACAAAAGTTGACTTCTTCAAATCAAATCCCATCCCCCTGACCTCATTCACAAGCTGAACAAGCTCATCATGATTGTGCATCAACACTTGGGTGTCATGAGCAAGCAACAGAGAAATGCATGCTCTGGGCATACCCAACTCTCTCAAAGCCTCAATATTTGGCATCACATTCCTGGAATGATTCTCCAAGAACATCCAAGACCTGCGCTTCAGAACCGCCACAACATTCTCCTTGGAAATCATATTCCTGAGGAAATTATAGGAGGGCACAATTTGATTCTCCAAGCTTCTTGACAAAAGATGTGGATTAAAACTTAGAACTCTGGCAAGGTCCACCCTTGAGAGCCCAACAGAGCTGAAAAACTCAATCTTGGGTGAAAGGGTTTTCTCAGGATCAGCTAAAAGGACTCTTGGGTGTGACTTGACCACCTTTGAGATCTGGGTTTCAGAGAGGCCATGGCTGCTCAAAAGAGCCAAAACAGAGTCCGCTCCTTCTTGGGATTGCAACTCTACCTTACTAGCTGCCAACTTTGCATCTTCTGGGGACAACCCACATGAGTTTATGAGGTAAGTGACAGTGAAATTGGCTTGCTTTGAGATTTCTGAGCTGACGGGTCTGTGAAGCAATTGACTTTGAACAGAAAAATTGGAGGGTTTTAGATTTCCAAGACCCAGACTTTTGGTCCTGGAAGAAATCAATCTACAGATAATTGGGTACCCTAATCTGAGCGCCGCCACCATTTTGGATGATCAAGCTTCAATTTTGACAGCTAATTCTAAAACCCTAGTCTCTCTCCCTATCTGGGTTTTAGTAAAGATGCCACCTTTACCCTATTTTTCGGTCCAATCAGAAAACTACGTTATCTGAGATTATTCTGAGACAAACATACGGTACTATTCCCACGCGCTAAGATGTCACGCGCCACTGTGGAGTTTGGGTACCAACCTGGCAGTTGGGGTGGGTCCGGAGTCAGTGGATGGGGCCGGCGCGTGAGCCTAGCAGAGCGGGGACAGTGTTTCAATTTGCGACCCCTTTTTTACAGAGAGTTACAATGATGATGAAGGTAAAAAGAACAAAAGGGACCATTTTGAAGCCTTTTTCTTTTTGCTTTTGGAAAAGCAGTACCCAACCCACTTCCTTAGATTCTTCTTCTGCTTCTTCCTCTTGTTGTTTCTGGGCTGTCTTATACTTTCTTGTGTCTACCTCCCACATATGTTTGAGAACAACAAGAAACAAAGGAGGATCTCTTAAGCTTCTACCAGCATTTGTTTTGGTCACACTTTCTGTTATGATCTGTAAGTACAATTACACAATTTACAGCTGCATTTATGTTTTTTTTTTTTTTTTTTTTTTTTTTTTGAGGGGGGGTACTCAGCTGGGTTTTAGTTCATGCATTGAATCCTGAAAGTATTTGATTTAGGCTTTACTGGATGAAGTTGCATGTGTTCTAAATTTGGAGTTCTGGGTTGCTCTTATTTTCATTTGTGAGCTTCATATTGCATAGTGATTAGCATAATGTTTCTACTTTAATGTACCTTTTCGGAAATTTTTGTGCTACTTGATGAAGAATATCTTGGTGGAGAAACTTTGAAATGTAGTTTACAATGATGGTTTGGTTTGGAACTAGTCAACTAGGGATAGATGATTGTTGTGGCTTAGACTATCTGATCTAGATGGATGACTGAATCTCATTTTTCTATTTCTTTTTTCTTCTTTGTTTTTTTTTTTTTTTGATTGAGCTTCCATGACATGGTAGAGTCTGGGAATAAGTGGGATGTCGAACATGTATGCATCTGCTGTTTTGTTCATTAATTGCTGTTGATGGTTCTTGTTAAGAAGATCTGATATTTGTTAATATTGCTGAGGTCTAAGTTTGTTTTGGCTTTGACAGAGGACTATAATCTGAAGCAATGACGAAGATAAGTCCTGAATTCGAAGAGAATCTCACAGCAGAGGGAGTTCTTTCAGTTTCAGCTGATGTCAGCTTCATTTCTAATGGTTTCCCAAAGTACAGACTAGGACCTGATAATCAGATTCTGGATGAGCCGAAGGGGGGTAGCGATGGTCCAACCTTAAAAGAGGTAGTTGAAGAAGAAATGACCCAACTGTCAGAGCAGCATAAACGTCTTTCAGTTCGTGACCTTGCCAGTAAATTTGACAAGAACTTGGCTGCTGCTGCTAAATTGTCTGAAGAGGTTTCCTACATTTTCATCAGTTTTCATTCTAGATGTACTAAAGCTCATACAAATAGTAAAATGATGACAAGTTGCACTCTTCCATTTTGAAAAAAAAAAACAGGCAAAAATTAGAGAAGTGGCTTCTTTGGAGGGACATGTTCTTTTGAAGAAGCTGAGAGATGCATTGGAATATTTGAGAGGGCTTTTAGCAGGGAGAAACAAGGAGGATGTGGAGGAAGCTATTTCTATGGTTAGTTTTCCATGAACTTTGGTTTTAGTTGCCTTGCTTATATTAACAGTCTGCCCCTAGAATGTGGGATATGTAGAATTTCACCCACTTCAACTATGAAAATGCTTTACAATTAAAGGAAGTAGCCTTGTAACAGATTTGCTTGTATTTGTTATGTTTCTTCAAAACCCAATATGAGCAAATTATATTGGTGACAGTCTGGTGGTTCGGAGATCTTTTGCTTGTTTCAATTTTATTGAGATAGATTATATTAATTAGTATTGTGGTCCTCTCTTAAGTCCGAACACTTCGATAGACCTTTCAATATTACAATCCCCAGAGCCTAGATCTCATCTCATTTGTGCTTTGCGCTTCTGATGTCCTTTTTACTTTCATCATAATTATGTTTCTGAAGAAAAATGATTTCTACATGGGTACCACCTTTGACTACAGCATTTTGTTAGATGATATGATATGCTGTCTTTGGTTTGTTTCCTCATGTTCTGAAACTACATAAAAGTTCATATGAGAACTAAGTGATGAATGATGCTGCAATTTGTTGACTAAAATACACCTGATCTGGACCTGGATGTGCATTGTAAATTTGTCATTCCGAGGTTCTAAAGTAATTCATTATTTGAATCTTGGAACATAGAGAAAGCCAAATGGCAGCAATTAGGATCCGAAGTGGGTTGAACAAGTGTATACTTCAGCCTTATGGTATATTATTGTAACAGAGTCCAGATATATCCTAGGAAATTGTAGACCATTTATGATGCGGCTTTCTTAGGGCTTGTTTAACATCAAAAGTAAAGTTGTGCAATCCCACAGACAACACAGGATCTAAATAATACAGCCTTTTGCTACATTCTTGAGTGAGATGGTATAGTTCTTGTTGGTTCAAGACAAAGTTATAACCCCAATTGCTTAATCAACAGCAATTCCTTCCTCTCAATTTTGGCCCTCTCTCTCTGTCAAGGAAACTGCTAGGGGAACAAAATATAATTACGTGAAAGCTTACAAGCTAATCTGGGAGTGCAATTTTACAGTATGAATTATTGTATACCAAATTGCTAGGTCAATAACAAAAATACCTTTCCATCCAACACAGAAAACCTTTTATCTTCTGTCATGTTGTATTCCCATCCATCCCCTGCTTTCTTTCGTGACCGTGCTACTTCTTTTCACTTGTTTAGTGTATGTAGTGTGGAACAGCTTCTTTTTCTTTTTTCTTTACAAGGGCATTACTTGACCTATTAATATATGATAACTCTATGTAGCAATATAAAAAAAATAAAAAAAGTTGATTATGTAGACTGCTTATACTTTTGGTTTCTTTCCCTTTGTTATTGTGTTTCTTTTGTTGTGAATAGGAAGGTTAAATATACCCAACTGTCTTCTTTCATGCAGGTGGAGGCTTTAGCTGTTAAGTTGACTCAAAAGGAAGGAGAATTGATTCAGGACAAGTTTGAAGTGAAAAAGCTAGCCAGCTTTCTCAAACAGGTCCTTTATGCCTTTTGGAATTTGCATATGTATTTTCTAGAAAATGATTTCTGTAAGGATTTATAGTAACTCTAAAGAATACAAAGGTCATAGAAACTCTTGCATCTTAAAATTCTACAATCAAGCATTCAGATGTGAATGTGTTTCAATTGTGAAAACATGCATGCAACTGAACAACCAGCTTCAGTTACCCTCTTCCTTCAGCTTCAGTTTTCTCCCAGATGCACCTAAATTGTACCAGCTCACCCATTAAATTATTATATTTCAAGAAAAATGAAATTGGTTCTAATTTTGTTTGCATTTTTATATATAGACTTCTGAAGATGCTAAAAAGCTGGTTAGCCAAGAGAAATCTTTTGCCTGTGCTGAAATCGAAAGTGCAAGGGGAATAGTCAAGAGAATTGGAGAGGCTCTTGAAGAACGAAACAGAACTACAGAAGATCCTAAAAAACAGGTTTGTATGAATTCCATATGGTTCTATTTTATCCAACAGGACTTGTTACCTCTTTCAATGATGGGCCAGCTTTTTATGGATAGCAGGCTTAGTTAGGAAAAAAAAAAGTTTCTTAAGCATTCAATCTGATTTATCAATCAGTATCTGGTTAAGTACAAGTTATTTCTAGGCCATTATTAGAAATCCATGGGCACATCTCATCCTTGAACCCTAACTAAGAAGCACAGACTGCCAATGTGTTTGTACACTGCACATCTTAAGGGCACCCATTTAATGTGGTACTGTGCTAAAACTCATCTTTAGAGTTAGACACATTCCTGATCAGCAGGATCCGAGCTTGACAAACAGTAACCCTTGTCCCTTTTCAAGATGTGCTTGTTTAGGATGTATGTTTTAGCTCTGGTGTTTTCTGTGCTCAAATCATGAGATTTAAAATCAAAAACTAAGCCTTAATGGGAATTTTTACCTCTTAAAGGCCTTCCATCTGGAAGGGAAAAAGGTTGTCCTATGACTTAAACAATGGTTAGGCAGACAAGATCCTGCTCCTAAAGGAATGCGCACGCACAAGAAGTTTCAACGGTGGATGTTCTCAGCCCCTCCACCCTTCAAGGGTTTTCCCTCAGAAAATCAGCCAATTCAGAAACCATTCTCCTACAAATTGAGCAAACAAACTTAAGCTGCTCAATGGATTTGAAATAAAGATGATTACTGATTAACATGGTATTAGGTTAGGTGCCTGGTTATCGACGAGATATTCTAACCTAATACTTATTTAGAAAAATTAAATGATAATTACTTATTTGTCTTCAAATTGGAAGATTGGTTTTCTCGATTTTTATGGCAGTATGTCTTCATGCCTTGCCAGGAAATTACAAAACCAAACTTTTTTTCGTTTGCCCTTCATATATTTTTCTCACCATGTTTTACATCTTTTCATAGTGATGGAATCTGGAAGTCACATCAGAGAAAATTGTGATCAAAAGAACCTTTAAATTCTACATCAAAGGAACTGATGATTTCTTATTTTGTATTTGGAAATGCAGGATGTGGAGGAACTAGTTGAGGTGGTCCAGGAAGCTAGGAGAATTAAATTGATGCATCAGCCAAGCAAGGTGTTGTGCTATTTTCTGAATTTCGAATTCTTATTTTAATATCTGGTTTATGCTTGTATTTCTTGATGCTACTTGTTTGAGTTGATACATGACTTTGTAAATTGTAATTGAAAGCATTACATGTGGGTCTATGAAAGGAGCGTAATCTTTAAGATTAAACTGTTTAATACAGCATATGCCTCACTTACATATTCAAAGATTTCAGTTTACAAACTTTCATTTTTTTAGTGTTGTAGCAGCTTTAGTATTGATGAACCATTAGATCAACACTTGAAGCATATGTAGCCTCATTCCTGCTTTTATAAAGGATGTATTTTCTTATCCCTTAATTGTCAAATATAGTTCAGATATCTGGAAGAATATGTAATTTTTAATGTCCAAAATATTTTTCTTTTCAGTCATCTTTCTAGTAGTACTACACTACTAATTAGTTTATGATTGAAAAACTATTCATCATTATGCGTTGCAATTTTTCTATAACTTATAAACCAGAATGCTGTTTTTTTTTTTTTTTTTTTTCACTTCAACATGGTAGACCTGCCTCTTTCTTATCATTGCAACACCTACTGATCATTGATTTAATTCTAGTCATACTAGCCATCATGTTTAATTGTATATTTGGATTACATAATTAATCTTGATGCAATTAACTTTAGGTGATGGACATGGAACATGAGCTTCGTGCATTACGAACACAGATTCGAGAGAAATGCATAGTTTCAGTGAAGCTTCAGAAAGAGGTTTGTACAATTTTAGAGATTCTTATCTTCTTCAGATATATACTCAGATATACCGTATTCTTTCTGGTCTGCATGACTTGCTTCTCTACTTCTATTTTCCAGATAAATCCCCAAGTAATTCTGAATTAGTGAAACTTGAATTTTAGAACCTTAAGTTTAGCAAATAACTTCATGGCAGAACCAAAGTGCTGTTGGAGCCTGCTGTAGAAAATGCCAAGCATTAAAGAACATTATTTAAGAGACCTAAAGAACCTGTAGGAGATATATTGAGGGTTGGATCTTTAATAGAATGTGGAGGAAAAAAGATCTCCAAAGTTGTCTTTTATTTCCAAGTAGTATTTGATATCAGTATCATTTTGGATATCCACATAGGCGTCACTGTCATAACAAGTACTACAGGTCCTTTATCTGCACCTAAGACTCTCTGTTCCCTGAATGTTCGAGCCATTTAGAATTTTATTCCTGAGAATTTTTTAGTGCTAAATGTTCAATTTCTGTCTGCTAAATACTATCCAGGAAAGCTGTATAAAGTCAATATTATGCATTCATTGACTCAGATATTGTCTGAGATCTCTGCACACTTTCATTTGTTTCCTATAATTGTTTGTAATTATTCCCTAATACAGCATTTCCTTTTCATTTAGTCAATATCTCTATTGTTTATGCAACTTCCAGAAATGCAGAAGTTATGATTTTGCCCTACCTTATTTCCCTATTCTTCCCAGCTGGCAATGAGCAAGAGGGCAGAGGAGAACAAATCTCGCGGATACACTATAGTTGGTTCTGAAACTCTAGGTTCGTATCTACAAATCCAAACTTGCTCAGAAAATGCTCCACAGCTTTCAAACTGTTCAATCCAGTGGTATCGTGTTTCACCAGATGGCAGCTGGAATGAAGCTATTTCAGGTATTCATGCGACCAATGTATCAAATTTGAGCTCTTACAAAAGAATTTCAAGCTGGAAGTTTTTGTTTGGTCAAGTCCAATGATACAACTCTTTGGCTTTCATAGTGAAATTTCAATCTAACATGGTATCTATAGTTTAGAGAGTCATAGGTTTGTAATCTAACATGGCAAAATTGAAATCTATCAGCACTTGTAGTCCTGAGTCATAGGTTTGAAATGTCTCATTCCGATACCCCCATTTATCAATTAAAAATGCCAGACATAATGTGTCTATCCCCTTGATGAGGCTGCATGTGCAGCATGTGAGGGTCAGGTTGTTCTCCCTCACTGTCGTTCTTAAACCTTTTTCTCCAACTGCTCTATGACTACTTCAGTAATGAAATTTTAACTCCTAAAGTTTACAGTCCTATCTGCTTGCCTGTTGTAAGTTTACTTGTTCTTGGAGAATAATTGTAAGTTTTAACTGTTGTTGGTTCACATGTACAGGGTTTCTTCACAATAATATGAAAATAATCAATAATATCTGAATCATGCTATAGTTTTTTATACGATGTCCAACTTATATGGCTGAATTTCTATCTCATCAGGTGCCAATAAATTAACTTATGCTCCAGAGCCCTTTGATGTTGGAAGAACCTTGGGTGCAGACATTATTTCCAATGGTCAAAAAGTGACAGTTACAACTGCTGGTCCAATTGATCCTGGTTGGTTTTTTCTGTTTTATCTCAATTGTTATTGATGTGCAATTTACTTTTCTCATTGTAATCTGAGTTGATCTGTTGACTTGCACAACCTTATAGATTATCCATAGTATTAGAGAAGATGAAACAAAAATCTAATTACTTTTAACAGCTGCAGGACTTGAAAGCTACATAGACACACTTTTGCGAAAATCTAACACGGAATTTCATGTAAGATCCTACTTCTTTCTTCTATTTCATTGTTAACTATTTGATGATTCTTATTCTGCTGGAATAAGTAACTTCATGCATACCAAATGAAGTGAAACAAAGGTTTCTTAGTTCTATTGGTCACAGTGACGACTCCAAACGTCTTTTACACTCCAAACAATCTTATTAGTATTCATTATTATAATCCAGCAAGAAATTTAACTTGAATCTTCAGGGCAATAAGAAAGTGAAGTGTTGGGTATGTTTTGGTCAATGATTAAAGACGATATCCATCTGCTCCTAATTCAAACTGATTAGCATTAATCTTTGCTATCACATGCTTAAGGTTTTTATTCAAATCTTGAGTGACGTGTCATTTGTGTTGGAGCCTCAACTAATAATGACTATTGTACAATGAGTTGTAGTAGAAGATTATAAGTACTAGCCTTTGGTTGTATGGTTTAAGGTTGAATGATTTATACATTTCTTGTTATTTTTACCATCATGTGCGTAACCCCAAAAATGAAAAGATACATGGGTTATCCTAGCGCGACACTTCTTTCAGTCCTTATGTAGCTTTATATGTGATGATTTTTGTAGGTTGTTATTTCACAAATGAATGGGCGTGATCATCCATCACGTTCTGTTCATGTATTTCATGTGGGGAAGATGAGGATGAAGCTTTGTAGAGGATGGATTACAAAGTCTAGAGAAAATTATTCCTCGTTGATGCAGGTAAGGGTCTCTATGTTTTAATAAAGGATAGATTATTTGAAAACTACCACATCTATTTCGTTCCCAATAAAAACTAAAACGTATAGATGACTGTGAAGCATGATGCAGTTACTCTTTCTTTGCATAATTAGTTGCTATGCATTAGTTTCACAGCGGAAGGGCTGTTTACACCTACTCTTTCCTATGTATAGCTATGTGGCGCTAGAGGTGATGTTGCTAATGTGGCCAAGGGAGTGTTTTGGCAACCAAGGAAGGGTCTTTCATTTGTATTGACCTTTGAAACAGAGCGAGATAGAAATGCAGCAATACTTCTTGCCAGGAAATATGCTCTTGATTGCAATGTGAGTTTTTTCTGCCACTTAATATCAACTTTCCCTTGCCCTAGTGAAGTTGAATCTCTTAGTAAGAAGTTTGATGTAGAAATATTCAAATGACAGGTCATGATTGCTGGACCAGATGATAGAGTATAGAGCCGACTGAGTTTTGCAAATGTGTGTACAATCAGGTCTCACAGCTTGAGTGTGTATTTGTGTGTGTGTGACTGCATGTGTGTATTTGTTTGTCATGAATCATGATGAGAGTTAAAATGTATGTTATAGTAATTAATTGGGTGCCTACTAATCTGGGTTGCATCATTTAGGCAGTGTTTTTGTTTGCCTAATTAGCATCGGGTTGTAACAAGTCTCTCTCTCTATTCTTTTGTTTTGTTGGTAAGAGGTTGTAACGAGTTTCCAATTCATTATTAATTGGTTCTTTGTGGCTGATTTGCTTATATATCCTTTCATTGCACTGAATGTGTTACCTATAGATATGTTTCTCAGTACACATTGAACTCCAAATTTATTTTTTTATATTTTTTTATTCTCACCCCACCTACTCGTAGATTTGAAGTCATAACCTCCACGGTATTAGTTAGACCAGCTAGCGAAGAGGTCATGGCTCATCGGCAAAAAGAGCAAAAGATTCCGCTGCAAATTGAACTGAACAATGAATGGTGGTTTCCTCTACGGCTCTACATAGAGTAATAAAAGAAGTAAAACTTAACTGAACAATGGGTGCTTGGTTACCTAAACCCTAAACGACAAGGGAGTCATTGCTCAAGTAATCAAGGAAGAAGCTTGTGATGATAGCTTTTAGTTACAGAGTGCTCTCTTTTTATAAGACTTATCAACCAAACAACAAACTCATTGAAGACCCTACTGACCAAACGGCAACCTCAACGATCTACTAACGACCTCATTGATCGACCCATCGGTGACCTCATTGACCGAACAATGATCTCAATGACTAATCGACAACCTCAACGACTAATCCACATGCGACCATACACATTTTAGAATCTTGAAAATGTGAAATTCAATTTCTCATTTTCGTTTTGCAATACAGTTTTTTTTTTTTTTTTTTTATCAAAAGAGGTCAGCCTATTCATTAGATTCAAAAAGCAATACAAAAACAAAACACCTCTATGGAGTCGTTCATTAGAGCATCCTAATATCATATCCTAAAAAAGCATAGGAACCCAGCATACCCTCAGTACATCCACCTTTTAAGAAATTCACGCACCATTATTCTAACAAAAACCTAAAAACCTCAAAGCAGACAAAAAATAGTTTCAACTGAGACACTGATTTTTGCAATACAGTTTTCAAAACATCATTCCATTAAAACTTTATCAGACTAAAAGAAAAAAAGTAAAAAACCCCTTTTTCAAGTAAGCCTCTACTCCTCTGGTGTGTAAAACGAACCGTTTCAAGGATTGCGGGTCAACTTTGTAATTGGACGAAAAGTTGATGGTCCACTTTGTAAGTTTACTAAAATTGAGAGTTCAGTTTGTAATTTAACAAAAATCGTAGTCGAGCATTCAGTATTCACTAAACCCAGCCTTGTGGCTCGAATATTCAGATCAAAGGGCGCCTTGCAATTCTCTCTTCCTCCGCCGCCAGCGGCGAACCACCACCGCGACCTCCTCTTCTAATTCGCTTCAGGCTATTGTGCAGCTCATTCTAAGCCATGGTCGGTTGGCAAAGGAATTGTATACAATCCCTAACTCGACATTTTGGGAAAGCAACACTGGTCGAGGCCACTTCAACTCCTCAGACCCAACAATCACTCTTGCGGCGCCCTTTTTATCACTACTCTCAACACTTGGTAAAACTCTTCCTTCCTTCCTTCCTTTCTTGTCATTCTTGCTGTTGTTGTTGTTGTTGTTTCAATTCTCACTCCCCCACTTAGTTTGTCTTGTCTTTTGCTCCCACCGCAGGGAATCTCCAGTTCAAGGAACTTACTTTCGGATTCCTCGTCTAATGTCCCATCTCCCAATACCTTAAACCCACCGCCTCCGTCTTTGAAACAAGTTCAATATGTCTTAAAGGGCGTAACTCAGGTACACTCACTAACCCTTGATTGATTGACATTTGTTTTTGGGTTAAGACTTCAACTTGCTTTTGTTTACAATGCCTGTAACTATCCGTAGCTCTCTATCAGAGTCAGTGTCTCACAAAGTTTGTTTCTTTTTTGGGAAAAGATAGGCACTTCGAATAGGACTGCACTCGTAGGAAATTTTTATGCACAAGTAACTATATATGTTTCAGAATAAGTTTATCTCCCACTTCTAGTTTTGGGACATAGTTGTATTTCCTTTGAATGCATCGTCCTTTTTGGACTCTAGACCATTGTGCCCAAGATCACAGCAATTATTGCTTTAGTAATCGTCATAGCATTCATTGAATGCAATGTGACACCAGAATACGTGCACTATGTAAACGCCTAGCAATGGATTAGCCAAGCACAGCATATGGTGTTTGAATGAAAGTCATCTTCTCAAGGCTCGTCTATTCATGTATTTGGAGAATGGAGAGAGTGGGAATGCAAATGCAGCATGTCCAAGCAATATTAGTGAGACTATCTTACTATAGATGCTCATTGCTGCCCCAAAATTCAGCTTAGTTATTCTCCTCATCATTGTGAAGAGTATGCGAATAATTCCCACATAAAGAAATATGAATGTTCCCGGACATCATTGAAAATACTTGCCTTGAAACGTAAAAGTGTCTTGAGCACAGTTGAGTTGACTGATTTAGTTACTTTAGGATGCTTCATTAGGAGAGAGGGCTTGGAACCAACTACTTTCATATATTCTTATTACTATTCTGTGGGTGTAGTGTAATCTTTGCTGCAAGGGGACCAATGCCTTTTTGTAGATTCTATGCCTTTAGGTTGACTGCTAATAAAACTCGATAATTATATCTTAGTTGTTTGATCTTCAAACATAAAAGATCTTTCATCGCCTAAATGGCTTCTCAATAACTTCTATGTATGGTGTTATTCTCAACTTTCCCCCCTTTTTTCTCAGGACCCTAACAAGATCGACCTGGTTGGCAAACTGGTTCGTGGTATGCGTGTTGAAGATGTGTTGTCACAATTGTCAGTGACAGACAAGCAAGCTGCAAAAACCATGTATCAGGTGAGTCGGCCATTTTGCACTTTGTTTGGTTAAAAAGCTTGTTAAATGAAATAAATTCCTGGTATACGTTACTTGTGTTATATAAAAGCATTTGTATTGAAGGCAAGGAGTGAGTGGAATTAATTGATTTTTATATTATTAAATTGTTATGTGCTATATGAACAGGAATGCAGTATCCTGTGATCAACTATTTCGTCTTTTAAGAACATTACTTTCCTCTATTACATTGTATGAATGATTCAGCATTTTGAACATTGGAATGACTTTAAGTACATGATTCACTAGTGCTTTGATTACTCTCAAGTCTCAACTCTAACCAACAGATGAAAAAATGTCTAATGCTTGAATGTGTGTGTTTCAGACCCTCCCTTTATATTTTATAACAGGATGACTTTATTCAAGGAACTACTCTTTGCAGGCTATTTACTCAGCTCGAGCAGATGCAACTTATAAACATGGGTTGGATCCAGACCGTCTACTTGTTGGTGAATAATGCATTTGAAATAAAGTTTCATTTGTCTATTTATATGTTGTTAAAAGTTCTGCCCTCCTTATTATGGATTCTCTCCTAATTAACAGCTGGGGCATCTATTGGAAAGGGATTCGTGGGATTCAGCAAGAAGAGACTGGCCTACCATGGTAAAGGCAATGGAATTAAAGTGAGACCAAAACACCAACTGGCGGTGGTTTTAAGGGAGATTGCCCCTGAAGAGGAGGCGGAGATAGCCAGACAAAGAGCCGACAATTTTCTTTATCTCAGTAAGCGCCTCAGGCTCACCAAGGAGGAAAATAAGAATATTCCTCTCCAGCTTATTCGGAAAAACAAAGGCAAATTTAGTGATGGTGAACCAAGTGGTATGGCTTCATGAGCAAGCTACTTCCTTCCTGTGCCTTAGCATTCTAAAAGAAAGTTTTGAGATGCATTAGAGAGCTCCTCCTTGGTCTTTAGAATTCAATAAAATTGTCTTGTACAACTGCTAAAGACCAAGCTTCTTTGTTGTTTCAGTTTCTTGTAGTGGCTGTGTGGGATTTAGGTTCTTTACTGTGGAATGTCATCAAATCGTTTGCATCACTTTTCTTCATTGAGAGATAATTTTGAAATCTTTATCCATATGTCCTTGGCAATTCATTGAAGCCGGGCATGGTTCTTGCTCTGATGTGACAACAGATTGATTCCAGCAAAAGGAAAGGCTCAGTAGTTTATGTTAGGGGCACTTGTTGCCATGATTCTTAATGATTCAATATGGAAAATTTCCACACCCAACTGTGGACGAAGACATGACAACATGCACAGAGAACCCGATGTTGATGTTCGGAATTCTTTTCATATACTCAGGGAACACAGGCTTCCCTACATTAGGGTTATTCCAATCTTCTTGATGTTTGCCTTCTGTAGGATGAGATGTTTTGTTTTGTTCCTTTTATTCTTCTATTAAATTTACCTCAAGGAACACAAGCTTCCCTACATTGGAAATCTTGTTGATGTTTGCCTTTTGTTTTTTTTATTGAAAAGGATGTTTGCCTTTTGTAGGGATGAGATGTTTTGTTTTGTTCCTTTTCTTCTTCTATTAAATTTTATTTTTTAAAACAAAAAAATCTTGACAAAATCTGTACAATATTGTAGAGAAAAGAGATTCGGGAGACAATACATGTTTTTTATTGATAATAGGAGCCTCATTACATGTACAGTCGTCTTACTTAACAAGGAATCCTTATTTTTTTTTAATAATCATATATTTTTCTATATATGATTATACATAAGTACGAGATTGCATATGTAAATCTAGGGTAAATAACCATGTTTTGGAGATTTCCTCCAACATACAATTTATTTTTCACAAAGAAAAAAAAAAAAGGAGTTAAGGAGTGAACCGCCATGTGGGTGTCGAAGATAATGAATGATGATGCTGATATATAACAGGAATCAGCTTTTCCTGTCAGTCTGAAAACCTATTCTTTGCCAAAAAAAAGTCTTGAAAACCTATTCGACATGGAAAACAAGGAAACCTTAATAAGACAAGAACAAGACCTTGAACCTGAGGATTTCCCTGAAGAGTTCCAGTGCTGTGTTTGCCTGTCAGTACTTTCTTTCGCCATCTTTCTGTCTTTTCAATCCCTGAAATCTTATCCACATATACCTCTTTTTTTATTCCATTCTTTGGTGTCTAAAATTACAATTCTTTTGAGATTGAAATCATTCATTTTCTTTAATGGTGGCTGCGCTTGGCTTGTTGTTGTCTTAAAGATTCAATCTTGTTCTATGATTTAGCACTTCGTAAGGTGATTATGAGAAAATTTCAATGACTTGATCTCTGTGTTTGAAATAGTTCTTATTCAAATTTAGCTAAATAGGAGGAAAAGTTTGAAGACTAATTTCTATCAGAACAAATGGGTATGTGTACTAATCAGATGGCTAACATTCACCATGACTCAACATGAGTGCTCATTGCAAGTCTCATGATATGGTGTTAAACTTCATATTCTGTTATCTTGTTTACCTTCTATCTTCTTTGGTAATAACATGTCTAAAGACTATTCATTTACTTTGCAGGGATCTTCTTTACAAGCCAGTTGTATTAGGTAAGAAATTACAAGATAAAGACATTATCAAACTTTATCGACTTGGCCATTAGCTTTAATGAATGCTTAGGTATCCCTGTTGAAGCCGTTGTGTTGTTTGCAGGATGTGGCCACATTTCATGTTTCTGGTGCGTCTTCAATTCCATGAGTGCTTGTCATGAATCCAATTGTCCAGTTTGTCGATTCCCATATAATCATTTCCCTAGTATCTGTAATTTGCTGCATTTCATACTCCAAAAGTTGTATCCAACAGCATATCAGAGAAGGGAAAAGCAAGTGGGAGGTGTGTTTCGAAACTTTCTTTAAGCTGCTTGAACATTTACTGGGTTTACCACTCTTTATTAGTTCTCTGCTCTCTAGATAACACATATAACAGATATATGAATTTTCTATATATGTAATATAATATATGTGTGTGTTTGCATATATATATATATGCTTTGAGTCTTTGAGATGGTGAAAATATGTTTGTATGCATTACCTCTGTGTCTTAGAGAGCATTTAAATAATACATGCTTTGCAAATGAAAAGTAACGTTTTTCTTACGACATCAAACTTCCATGTATGCTTCTTTTGACTCTTTGTAGACTATGGTATGCATATGTATGCATTAAGATATTCTTTCTTGGGAAATTGATGTGATCTGTCTCCAGAGATGTAGTATCCAATGAAACACAATGCCTGTAGATATGTAGGAATGCAAGAATCGTAGTTGGTTAGATGACCTTCAGTTAACTTGAGACTCATGGCGTATGACATGATGTTGCCTCATTGAATAATTCCATGTATTCTCTTCCTTGGCTGTTCCAGAAGAAGAGAAGGAAGCTGGCTTCTTTTCACCTGAAGTTCAAAATCCGCTAGCCGGACCACAGCCTACTGAGTCAAATATTCCTGGAAATGTTGCACATTCTCCCCCTTGTCCAAAGTCAAAGAACTCTGAAAGTTGTTCTTCTGGGGTAGGAGAATCTCCTTCACTTGTAAATTCACCAGAAATGTTAGACCATGAAGCCAATAGTTCAAGCGTTTCAATATCTTCAAAGAATGTTGAACAAACTGAAAATGCAGCCATCCAAGAGCATTGTTTGCATGGTAATGATCTTGAAAATGGAACTCACAAGGAGATTTCTGTTTCTGATCTACTATGTGCTGCATGCAAGAACCTGCTCTATCAACCTGTTGTTCTCAATTGTGGCCATGGTAATCTATATCACTTATAACTGGTATGTTGACCTAAAAGTCAAGGTATATACCAGTATATACTAATTTAAATTATTTCTTTGCAGTATATTGTAAATCTTGTATAAGCATCCCAGAAGATGGAATTTCTAGGTGTCAGGTTTGTCAAAGCATGCATCCAAATGGATTTCCAAGTGTGTGCTTAGTTTTAGAGCATTTCTTGGAGGAGCAGTACCCTGAAGCTTATGCACAGAGACAAGCATCTTCACTAAAACAAGCTGACAGTCAGTGTAAGAATCTTAAAAACTTCATTACTTTGGTGCATTTATTTGATTTTTTCTTATACAACATTTGTATTGTTAGGGTTGATGGATTATATCTCAGTAATTAAGATTGCTTTAGTAATTGTTTTTCTTCAAACTCGACTGGTAAGCTATGTATCTGTAAAAGCTCTTTTCAATTGTGAAAAACTTATAGCGCCAAGATGATCTTTGAGATTCAGAATTTTGATGAACAACATTCTTCTTTACTATGTTGTCCTCAACTCAAACTTTTGATTGTAAAATAGCACTTCAAAGTCTATATTAGCATCTTTATTACAAAAACATACTTTAGTCTTTGAGTTTTATGAAATACAGAAGACATACATTTTTAGAGACCAAAACTGAAAGAACGCAAGCCAACATTATAAAAGCTCACTGAGGTTTAAGGATTGGATAGAACATCTTATACAAGATGAAAGATTTGATTCTTTCTTTTCTAAACAAAGAAGAATGAGGTTATAGTTTTAGCAGGTATGCAAATATAGAAGACCACATGGCTAAACACAAAAAATGAGCTGACCCTTGATGGAGGGTGGACCTAAAAATACAGTTTCACACATTGGATTGCATGGTGGAGGGTGGATATTTGGATTTTTCAAAGTTGCAGACATCCACACTAGAATGGTCAAGCTCTTTGTGTTGTTCAACTATGCCGAAGATATAATCAATTGCACTGCACACATATTACTATAGTACAACATATGTTTTAAGTTTTTCATTTTCCTGCCTCTTTAATTTTATTTGTTCTATGCCTGGTAAATTTCTGGTGTTCTTATGAGATTAAATTGATTTGATATCCAGTGAATGTTCGTCAACGTGCGGGCCGATCATCATCAACACTTTCTGATGAGTACTTATCCTGCTGGTATGGTGTCGGGCCAAAAGTTCACTTTGGAATTGGTTGTGACTACTGTGGGGTAATGTCTTTTTATACTCCTCCCAACTTCTCATTTCTGAATCTTAGCACCTAGGGACCTGGCTTATTGGTCAGTCTTTCTCTGAATGAGTAATGCACCCAACTTAAAATCACACCACTCGCTAGAGGCCACACTCAAGGGTTTTTTCCTAGTAGCTAGTCACATAACCGCATTGGACAGAGGAACTGCATCTTGCCTGGGGGATTAGTTATATGTTTTATTCTTTCATGTTGCTCATTGTTTCCCCAACCAATCTAGGCGATTCCCTTACAAATTTTTTTTTTCAAAGAAAATTTCTCTTCTATGTGGTCAAAGTTATTTATATGATATATTCTGCAGAAAGAGGATTCATGACTTTACTGTTAGAAGACTTTCACTATTATTCCAGCACATGGTTTTGTAATTGAGGCGGTTACATTATAGATATAGTAGAGATACTAATCATTATAATAGGATAATCGTAGTCGCAAGATGTATTGCATTTTCTTCTGCGCTACCTAACTCTATTCTGTTCTTTGCAGATGTCTCCAATTATTGGAGAGAGGTACAGATGTAAAGATTGTGTGGAGCTAATGGGTTTTGACCTATGTGGAGCATGCTATAAAGCCCCTTTTAAGATGTCTGGTCGATTCAATCAGCAACATAAACCAGAACACAAGCTTGAGATTGTACAGCCAGAGATGATAGATATCGTTCCCTACCAGTCAGATGAAGATGGTGCGGAGGTTATTGAACACCTAGGAAATATCCCTCCTGTTCCCATTCCACAAGAACCAGAAAATGGCTCTAACAATCTGTAAAATGGTTCTGCTGCTTTTGTGATGTCAATTGATACTTCACGAGATCCAGATAATGATTTTAATGATTGTTTACCGGATTTGACTCAAGAATGAGAAGATACCGCGCTATAATCCTAAAATCTAACTATTGTCAGATCCATTTTTATTCAATGCAATAAGTCATGTGGTTTCATTGTTCTTTTTAGTATCATTATTCAATTTTCTTGCATGAGAAAAATGTCTATTGAACTTGAGATACGCTTTCGATAAGGATATGGCTACAGAGCTACCAGTTGCAAATTACTTGTGTTTCTTGATGGTCGAGAACAGTTCTGTTTCTTTTGTTGGTGTCAAATGCAGGGAACAGTTCTTTTTCTTTTCTTTTCTTTTCTTTTTTTCTGTTCATCTTTGTTGCTAAATAAATAGGTGGAACTTCTTCCCGTGAAGTTCATTTTCATAACAGTTGAGTTTTGATTAGATATCCTTGCCTAAAGTTTTTTTACAAGTTAACAAGTTTGCTGCCAAATTCGGCGGACAGTTGAACACTAATAGGAAAGATATTTGCTCTAGATCCCCTAGTGGTGAATGACAAGAAAAGTGCAATGCGTTTTGTTGCCAATGCCATAGGACTATACTATCGCTTCTTCATGAAGTCTATGCTATATGACTGTTGATTGTGCCTGTTTTCAAGAAGGCTGTGCTTTTGAAGCCATATGAGCCTTTTTTCCTCCCTGCTTTTTTCATGTATCAGAAGAGAAGGGGCTCTAAATCTGAAATCTTTGCAATATAACTACTTGCCCCGTTATGGATTATTTGTCAGTTCATCTTGATCAAGGCCTAAGGGCCGCTGTGCAAGCCCTCTTTCAAAAAAAAAAAAACAGGATGAATTATTTGAGTAACCCCAATCTAACATGGTTGTTGTACATTTGTACAATATATTTGTCTCTCCACCTCCGCTGTCACTCACATCCATCGGCAGTTGACTATTGGCATCACTCATCTCCGGTGAGGAACTATAGGGTGATATCTATTATGCACTGAAAAATTGTGTGAAATTGGTAGAGTGCCACATTGTGTGAGTGATTTCACATGGGGTTAAAGTATGTTGGTTTAGGTGAGAAGCCATCGATTAGCAATAGTTGCTTCAGTGAAATTTTACTGATTGTTCATTAACGAGAATTCAAATAAGTAATGGTCATGTTCGTGCTTGTTGAAATATTTTATATTTATCGATCTAAGAGTGTTTATTTTTCCAATACTAATTTGTTAAAAGGTGTCTTTAAAAGATACCTTTGCAATCCGATCTCAAAAACTACGATTTTTTTGTCGCCGATTGACCATGATTCTTTTTTTTTCCTTACCATAACGGGTCAGCGACCACAAGCAATTAATCCAATTCAAACTTCTTAGTTTTTCATGACTGGTTAGACGAAAATATATTTGATATTATAGCAAAAAATACACTTTTTTTTAACAAAAAAAAAAAGTGAATAAAGTAAATAACGAAGTTAAAGTTGAGTTACCAAAATGATATATTTAAAAATTAAGTTACTAAATTGTCGAACAGGTGAAACTTGAGTAATCATTTGAGATATTCTCCCTAAAAATGGACATAATAGAAAAAAGCCTCTCATCTACGACAGTCAGCAAGCTAAACCAAAACTAGAAATCCTAGTTTCTTCTTTTCATGTTCTTTCCGCTTACAACCATTGATTTCATCACAACTAACTTTGCCTAATCCTTGGCTTTAGTTAGGGATGGTGACCACAAAGGAATTGACAAGGATTGAAGGCATCCTGGTTCAAAAAACCTCTCAATCTTTTTCATTGGGCAAGCCTTTGACCTATAAGACGTTTGAAGTGGCTGATCTTCGCTTTCATTTTCAACAAACTGGGTGGTTGACAAACCATTTCGGATTCAAAAAGAAGCAAGGAGATCTATTTCTCATCTCTTTCAACGAAGCTCTTGTATGTTTGGAAGACTATGGTGGGATTGCTCCCCTAACTTACCATGCTTCTGATGGTTTGGCTCGCTCTAAATACAAGGCCAAGTCCAAGATTTAATTCTATTTATGCTTTTGTAGACCATTCAGCTAGAAGTTAGGTTTTTCTACATATTTATCATTGTTTGTAGGTTTACTTTGAAAATGAGCCCCCAAATTTTAATAAGCGGTGTTTATCAGATTTGGTTGTTATTTGGTCCACATATTTGAGTTTGAAGAACTTATGTACGTGTCATTCTAACTTTATAAATGAAAAGACATGTATGTTTCTCTATGAACAAAAAAATTAATAAATACCTAACCATTATCTTCCCTCACTTATTTTCCGAAACAATACCCTCGATAAAAATAAAATTCTAAAGTGCCTCAATCCACCTCATATCAGTCTTTTCGTGTTTTCTGTAGTTGCGAAAAAGAGTACAATTTGAATTTGTAGTTTCCCCAAAAGTAAAATGAATAGTAAACCCTAAACCCTAAGTTGGAGTCTTGCATATATAGACTTGCCCTTTTTCCAACATGAGCAAGCAAAAGTGATTGTTTTTACTTTTTACCCGATTTAAGTGTTAAAAGACACTGCTGAATTTCATAGATGATTTAAAGTTATAGGCTCATAGCCTTGTAGGTGATAGGTCTCATAGGACGGGAGTATTTTGTTCCTACTAGAATTTTTGGTCACTTTCCAAATCGATGCACTGCCACCAGGTTCTAACTTCTAAGTGTGCGTTACGAACACAACACAGACCACTCTCGCGAAAGAAAGTGGACCGCACTCTCTCCCTTTCTCCGTTGAGCTACTTGACGCGTGGGTTGCAGGTGTCGACGAATGGCGGGTGTGGAAGGGGAAAGGATTCTTTATTGGGGAAAATAGGTTTTGGAAAATAAAAGAAATGAAAAAAATGTACTTTCCACGTGGCCACTGAGAAAGGGAATCCAATGACTTGTGCCTTTCAGCTCTATAGCTTCTTCTCTTCAACTCGTATCGCGATATGAAGGAAGATATACAAATATCATATTAGGCTTCTTATTTTTATGAAAAATGGAGTCCTTTATCTATTTAATCTTGGAAGAAAATGAAGTAATTTTCAGTTTTTTTTTTTTTTAAAAGAAAACCTTAGTCCATTTCACTCTTACATATGTCAATAATTTTCAATTAAGATGAAATGCAATTGCAATTTTGAAGAAAATCAATTTGAATGATGGATAACAAATAAATCGTTTATACTCATTAATATATTTTTTCCGAAATTGATTCAAACTATTAGTGTAGTGTTGATGTCCAAATTGCATCAAACCGACTACATTAATGACGGAGTTGGTTCAGTTTGAGAAATCACTCATTACCGTTCCAAGTCGGTTAACCCAACCTATTGCTACAAACCGCTTCCTCAATCTCTGCAAACCAAATTTTCCCTCCATCCTAAATCTAGACAACCGATGTGATTCATATAATTACGGTCAAAAACCCCCCGATGACATTGATTCCACACCTAATTGCTATAGTAAACCATAATTAGAGCTCGAAGCTAATAACTAACTAAACGAAAATTTGAAGTTCTATTCAATTTTTTTTTTTCATTAGGTAATTATTTGAAAAAACTATATTTCAAAAATAATTCAAAAACATCATTAATTTTGGTAGTAATTCAAAAGCAAAAGTGCTTTGGTAATAATCCAAATGCTATTTTTTTGTGATAATTTGAAATACTAACCGACATTATTTTTCACTTTTATTCTAAAATTGACCCGAACTGCTAATGTAGTCTTGGTGTCCAAACCATATCAAACTGACTATAATAATGGTAGAATTATTTCAAGTGAGAAAATCACCTAATACCGTACTAAATCCCTTACCCCAGTTATCACTTCCTCAACCTTTACAAACCAATTTTTCCCTCCACTTAAATCGTAACAACCGATGTAATTGGTATTATTTGGATAAAAAAAAAACCCCAATTGCTATAGTAAATCATAATTAGCCCTCAATGATCATACAGTAACTAACCTAACGAAAATTTGAATTTCTATTCAAAAAATTTATTTTGGTAATTACTTGAAAACACTATTTTTTTGGTAATAATTTGAAATACAAACATGCATTGTTTTTTTTTCCTAAAATTGATCCAAACTGCTAGTGTAGTGTTGGTGTCCAAACTGCATCAAACTGACTACAATAATGACGGAATTGGTTCAAATTTGAGGAAATAACCTAATACCGTCATGAATCGCTTACCCCAGTCTATTGCTCCAACCTACTTCCTCAACCTTTTAACAAACCAAATTTTCCCTCCGCCTGAATCTAAGCAACCAATGTAATTGGTATTATTTGGATAAAAAAAAACGCCAACTGCTATAGTAGATCGTAATTAGTGCTCGAGAATAGTACAACAACTAACTTAACCAAAATTTAAATTTCTATTCAATAAATCTTCTTTTGGTAATTATTTGAAAACACTCTATTTTGGAAATAATTCATTTTAATCATTAGTTGTGGTAGTAATTCAAAAACAAATTGCTTTGGTAATAATTTGAAAACGCTATTTTTGGTAATAATTTGAAAATACAAGGTGGACAAAGTTTGGCAATAAAAGATTTCCTTTGTAGTAATAAAGAAGCAAATTCATGGTTTGTTCATTGTATCTTATCCAAAATGCATCATCCCCCTATATATGTTTACAGAATGATCTCTCAACAACAGAAAAAAGCTTTGTAATAAAAACAAGAAGAAGAAAAAGAAAAAAAAAAAAGTTGAGAAGAAGAAGAAGAAAAGGAGAGAGAGAGAGAGAGAAATTGAGAAATTGAGAAAAGAGTAATTGAGAGAAAAATTACAAATACCCCTCCACTCACCCACCCTTCACTTTCTTCTTCTCCTTCTTTCTCTTCTCTCTCCTTCCTAATTTTTGCAATTTTTCAATTCTCTCTCTGTTTCTCTCCGGACTCGATGAGACGCAGCAGCAGCAGCAGAGGAGCTTAACCAGAAATAACGACGACTAGAGGAAGAAGAAAGAGGAATGGGCAAGTACATGAGGAAGTCCAAGGCCACCGGTGACGTGGCAGTGATGGAAGTCTCGCAGGCCGCCTCTCTCGGGGTTCGCACCCGAGCCAAAACCCTAGCTCTCCAGCGCTCCACCACCTCCTCCGCCTCCTATCTCCAGCTCCGCAGCCGCCGCCTCCAGAAGCACCCGCCGATTCTCCCGCCTCGAGAGCCCCGCAGGCAGAAGCACCACCACCACCACCACACTCCCAAACAGCCAACGCCGGAAAACCCTAACCCGCCCGCCGACGAGGGCTCGCCGGAAAAGGAAGAGGCGCCCGAAGAGGGGCAAAATAATAATGGCGAAAATGGTGATTTCGGTGATGCAGAAGAAGCTTCGTTCGGAGAGAATGTGCCCGAGTTTGAAGGTAGAGAGAGGTGGGTTTTCTCTCTGGGATATATGCTTTAATTTTTTTTTTCTGTGTTTTTAATTTTTCTTTTTCTTTTTAAATTTCGAAGAAATGAAGGAAATTGGAAAAATGGGGGATATGGGTTTTTCAGTGTTCTGATCAAGTTGGAATTTTTTTGTTCAATTTAAACCGTCGGGTGGTTATTTCATTTTAGGGTTTGTTTGAAATGATGAGAAATTAAAGGAAATAGAAGAGTATTTAAGATTTAATTTTTATGGATTTTGAAGTTTTGAGTCAAAATTTTACTGAATTGAACACTAATTGCAAGTTTTTCAGCTATGGGAAAAGCTAATAAAAAGTTTGTAAATTGAAAACTTGATGGTTGCTTTTGCATTACTTTCCTGTTTGATCATGGATTTTCTTTTAAGAAAAGCTGCTTTTGTTCTTTTTCGCTCTTCTTTAGATCATTATATCCTCTTTGGTTGCTGAGAGAACAGAGATTTTTTTTTTGTCCTTCTCATTTTACAACTGGATTGTAATCCTTCTTCGAAAGAAGGATTTTCTTCTTTTTCTTTTTGGGTTGTCTTGCATGTACTGTTTGGTAGCACTGGAATTAGGAAAAGAGGAGAAGAAATGTATGACTTAGTAGCATAGCTTGATAGAACTACTTGTCTGGCTCTTTGTTTTCTTTGAGGAAATCAAATGAAAACTAATTTTTTGATCTAAAAGTTATCTGTTGCAAACAGAGCGAAAGGTTTATCTAAGAAACAAAAGTTGGGACTTTTGATTCACTGGTTTCATGAAAAACAAGATTTAATTTTCCCTAGCAATGTTTTTTTTCACAACTGTTACCAGGTTGTCTTTTAATACGTTTCTATTGTTTTCCTCTCCACTGGAAAATGAAGACATCTACGAATTCGAGTGTTTTCGCTACATGTCATTCTCTCCTAATTTTTTATACATGATTGCTAATTGAGTGCATTATCTTTCTATTTTGAGCTTCTGTTTTTCAAACTTTAGTGTTTATGCCCTGATCTTTTTTTGAGTGCTCTGCAAACATGGTTCTTAAACATTAAAATAATTCTGTTATCTCTTGTGTTTTCTAGTTGTTAGATATCTATGGCTCAATACAGTTCAGATTGTTTAACTCATCTTGGAGCATAGGACCTAATCTCTTCAACGCCTCAATTTACAAATCTACGTACAGAATTTTGCATCTTGGATCATGTGGCATATAATAGCAATCTTGGCAAGTATCTGTTTACTGGTTTTTGATGCATTGAACGTGTAATGATTGAAAACAGTTCAGTGTCTGTTTGATACTGGGAACAGAGAAAAGATACAGGATATAAAACGATTGATTCATTGGGGGGGGACCCAAGTTAGAGAGCTTCAGTAAAAAAATATGGGAAAGCTGTCAAGTGAAAATTTTCTCCATACCATGTGGTAGCAGGAATGCATCTTGCAATATTTTTGAGTTATTACAGCATATGGTTGGCCAACTCCTGTTTGCTTGACCATACATGTCAGATATCCTCCATGTTTGAGTCGGATAAGTAATAAGGATAATATTAGATGTTGTCTGTAGCTCCTGAATAAAAGCTCTTGCTCTTGAAAATTAGAATTCACAGTCACTTTGTTAGTGATGTTCTTGCATTAAGCTTACCTATATTTGACCACCATTTGAGATGCAGAACTTGTATGCTGTTTTTAATGAATTTCTGTGTCATCTTATGTTAGCTTGGCTTGCTTGGTTGTGATATCTAATGAGATTGACTTTTTTATGACAGAACCACAAGGGAATCTACACCTTGCAGCTTGATAAGGGATCCAGACACCATCAGAACCCCTGGTTCTACTACTAGGCCTACTAATTCAGCAGATGCTAACCGGAGAGTACAGAACTCATCACAGAGACACATACCAACAGCACATGACATGGATGAGTTCTTTGCTGGTGCTGAAGAAGAGCAGCAGAAGCAATTCATTGACAAGTTACTATTACTCTTTAACTACTTTAAACTGCTTCAAGTTTGAATTTGAATTTCCATGCATATTATCCAAAAACAAGCATGGTTTTGTTCTGTCACCATTCAATCTAATGTTACTATTGTGGGTTTATCTGCAGATACAACTATGACCCTGTGAATGATAAGCCGCTACCAGGACGTTATGAATGGGAGAAATTGGATCCTTAGAAGACACACTAGCACTCTGTCAGGGCTTCCTTTCCTCCCCATTCTGGGTTGATCTTGGGCTTAGGATATCTAAACTAGCAGGTTTTAGTTTTAGTAGTTGTGGTGATGGTGCTATTTCTATTTTCCATTGCCCTTCTTTTACTTGTAAAGAAGTAGGACTGGCTAAGATGTGTAGACTAATGGTCTGTAACATAACATATGTTATGAGTACACAACAGATACAAATCAAAGTCCTTTGTCTAACAGATCATGTGAGAGAGGAGGAAGGGAATTAAAGAGGGTTCGGGATGTAGTAGGGTTTAGGGTTTAGGGTTAGGCTGAGTCGATTAGGTGGTCAATCTATGTGGTACAGAAAATTACTTAGATTGGTCCTCTTTTTCTCTTGCACTGTACTTTCTTCCTCCCTTCTTTGTCTATACTTGTACTGATGCAACTTTAGTGAAACTCCTGGAATAAATATGTCCCTTTTTCCCTCATTTCATGTTGTAATATTTTCCATGTGAACATATTATATCACTGTTCTTGAGCAACATTATTAAGTACCAACTGTTCTTTTCTTATATTCCCCGGGTGATTCGTTTGGTGCTTTTGACGGTAGTGGTAGGGTACCTTTGATGCTTTATGGTGGTTATGTATTGCAAGAATCTTTTCCTCTCCAATGCACTTGAAAATTTAATTTGTATGCCAACCAGAAACGTGGAACACTAAATTGAGTGAGTGTAATGAGATTACAGATTACTAAGTAACCTGTAACCTCCATCTTCCTGAATTCTAATGTGGACGGATGAGTCGAGAGGGTGAAAAATTGTGACAGTGAGGAAGTGAACTGCAACCATTTGTTGCTTGAAACTGAGTTTCGTTGCTTTAACAATATGCAAGGCAGATCATTCATTTGCTGGATGCAGAACTGTATGCAATAAGATGACAGTGTAGAACATCCTTTAGCTTATGTTATGAGGTTTATGTCTCCGTTTTGAGCGTTTTAGGAAAAACAAGTCTAGCGGCCCGCTAGGCTAGGCATCCAAACCTCAAGTCTGTAACGCAGAGCCACAGATTTTCCTCAAATGAGGCTGCACAAAGATGTCTTAATGATCACACGGTTTATACGTACTAAATGTCATTTACTAGGGTAAGATACAACCCTACAATGTATTTTGATCAAACCTCAATTTTGTGTATAGTCAAGTTCTAGGGATTATTTCTTGTTCATTTATCTTTCTGCTGGTAATAAATTTCAGTCCAGAATTCTAAACACAAATTTCAGTTAATAGTGCCAATCTTTGCAGCATAAACAGTAGAATGAAGAAAGAAAAAAGCACCTACTTTGATACTGAACTTTACATTCTGATACTTTATCCGTTGTGATGATTTTCAATTTTTCATAAAGTTGGAGATTGCATCAGAAAAGTAGGAGTCAGAACTTGGTAGGTTTCGATAGCAATGCAATAGGTGCTATATGTTGCCTCATTTAGAAGGAATAACAAGCATCGTTAAGTGTTAATATTAGGCACTTGAAATCACAAGCTAGGAGTGATAGGAAAGATGATGGTGGTTGTTACGGTTTAAATGGTATTGGATGAAACCGAGGAATCTTCAATTTCCAATGAAAGCGTTTCTGGTTTTCATGGAGTGAGGAAGGACTATTATTGTTGTTATGTATTCAAGTGTGTATTCATTGCTTTGCTTACCAATGGAAGACCAAACAAGGAAGTTGTCTCCCACATGCACCAGGCCTTTTTGGTGTTTATTTGTACAATCCAAAAAAGAATTGTTGGAGTGAGTCACATTAAGAAATAAGAATAAATAAAGAAGCAAAATGATGCTTTCCAAGAATCTTATGGTTGAATTATCTCTAACCAATCCCTCCCCCTTATACAATTACCAATTAGTTTGAGAAAATTGGATACTGTTGTACCTACTTTTGTTTGCTCATGTCTTTATGAGTTGATATTTGATGATATACACCCTCACAAGAATGTGATGATTCTACCACAGAATGAAGACGAGAAAACCCCAACAAAGAAGTTGGACTCTAGCCAGAGCATTGGTTACAGTTATACAATGGCGGTTCATAAATTTCTTCATATTAGATTACTTGCTTTGTTTAATGTTCTTTAATTTTTTTTAGACAATTAGTTGAATACTTTGTCTTTATTCCTTACACTTTAAAAACAACAAATAGTAAAACGAATATCTAGAATTACTATACATTTATGTGTGAACTTGTTTTGAAGTAAATGTCTTCATTTCATGATAACTTTGAATTTGCGACTAGAGATTTTACATAAATCCCTTATGAGTCAAATGTTGCCTTTGGCAAGAAATGCTTTTTCAAATAACATAATCAACCCACCAAAGAAAATGCCCCATCAATTCCACTAATAATTTCCTTCATCAATCTGTGGCGGTGGAGGTTGGTGTGGAACTGTGGATGATGAACTTGAAAGAATTGAAGACGAGCACATGAGACAGGCTGAGGGGTTGGTAGGGTACCATTCCATGTTATCATGTAATATGCATGCTTCTGGAGGAGCCAATACCACTGCTTATTAACTGGGATGATTCACTGTCTGGGCATTTCTGCATATATAACTATAAACTGTATAACTGTAAACTGTAAACTGTAAACAGTATTCCTTCTGATGCACACATGGACACAGTCACAGAATCACTGTTGCAGAGGCTCTGTCCACTCCTCTCCTCCCTCCTGAGCTTTGCTTTTTAAATTTGAAAACATCCCATCTCATCAATGCTCAAGGTACCCATGCATTTACAAATAGAAGTACTACTTAGCATTGATGATTAGCCTCTGCATTGATCAATGATTATGACAACCATAGGATGCTCTTCAACAATATTAAAACCTAGGTCCCATTAGGCTTTAGATATCATGACCAGGCTACTACTGTGTTTGAGATGATTATTGTGTTATATACCCCAGCAAGTCAAAGACAAATTTTGGTAAAAGATTTGGTAATCCCTTCTCCATCATGGTTCTGAATCTTTTCAAGTTCGAGCACAATGCTAGATGGTTAATAATTGTGAAAAATTCTGCAGATTTGCTGAACAATTAATCTTACTATTGGTAATTTGCAAGTAAATAATTCGGGATATTCGGGTGGTGGTGTTTCATTCTTACTGTGGCAAAATGCTACTTTTTCCCTTACTATGATGAGGAAGTTGAGACTTTTTAAACAATGAGATGCAATGTGAAAACTAAGCTACACACATCCAAAGGTTATTCTACATAATCAAACATAAAATAAGATGTATTACGGTGTCATACCACATAAATCTTCAATTGGAGAATAAGTTGGAGACGACATCAAAAGTTAAAGAATCAAAATTTTCTTTCTTTTCTTTCTGTTTTCAAACTCCTACCTACAAAACCTCGTTTATCTTGAAGATTTCCAACTTTTTTTGCGTCTAGATCTTAAAGAATTTCTTTGAGGACAAGGTGGATACATATCACTGTCAATGCTCTTTGCAGGAGCAGAAAAAAAGTTTGACAGAAGTGGGGATCATGCTGTGATTTGCTTCCAGAACATGCATGGTTCAGGGTTGATTTCAAAAATCCAAATTAAAAGGGTTACACATAAAGAGAAGTAGCCTGGAATGGATCCACCGCCGACCCCATCTTTCCATGCTCTGGTGCATGTACTTTCTGGTGATGGGTCTCCCATACCCTTGCCTTTAAAGTTAGCCATAAGCTCTGGATTTTTCAATTTTGACTCCTGTGTACTTGAAGAGTCGTGCTTCTTTTCTCTCCCTTTTTTTTTTTAACATTATGAAACTTTCCTAAAAACTGCACAGTAGGCAGCAGCAAAACAGTGATTACAGTCTAATAGTGTATTCCTTTCAGTAGTCTCCAAATCCATCACCTTTTTCACTTGCCGAGCAAGCAAATCCGCAACTGTGTTCGATGATCTCTTCACTAGACACATTATACAATTCAGCAAACCCAGATTGGCCCTTCTGACGCATTTAACAAGAGGGTAATCACCAGCAGGATAACCCCTCACAACTGCATTATATAGATGTTCAGACTTCAGAGTCAGATTCCAAAGTGATATTGAAGATTAATTTCCTTAGCTAAGGGTAAACCCTCCAGATTTGCACAAGCCTCAAGATTGTAAAGCTGATCCAATGCCGAGCTTTTAGTTTTCCCAGCCACCACAGAACCATTGGAGTCATGAGCTATAACACCAATTCCTGCAGATCCACTCCCAACATATCACAGTTGATCTAAACTTACCCAGAGGAAGGAAGAGACCAACCTGATGGAATAGCACCGGAAGATAAAGCAGTGGCTTCTTCTTAAAAGAGTCACCCTTCTACATTTTCTGATTTTCTAACCAAAAAATGACTTGGGGAAGGGGATTTCAAACTTGAAGATCAACTGTGGAGCTATATGCTGTCACGTCTCAACCACTTGTAGGCTTATAAGAGTACACCCCAGATCCAAGACAGAGTTTGAATTCTCCATTTCCTTCTAACTCAATGAAGAAAGAAAACGGTACATAGTGCACCGGTCTAGTTTTACTATTAGTTGTATTAACTGATTGAAACATGATGGACTAGGGGAGGTAAATAACTGCAAACACGGAGGTGATAAGACAATCAAAGAGTTCCAGTAAAAGAACAATCCAAATGCAAGAAAACAAAGAGAGACAACAAAGCAAGTCTTGGATTGCTAACCTAATCAAGTAGTAAATATGTGAGTCATCACAATAGCATTTGTCTAATAATTTTAATTAACTGACACAATAACATAATCTAGAAGACTAGAGTCTTAAGATGACTTGGCGTAAAGGCGGATGCCAAAAGCCAAACCCAATATGGCAATGGGAACAAGGAACTGGAGAAGTTTGATGATGAACTCTGAAGTCTTGTCTTGATTGTACTGAGGCTGCTTGGGAGGAGTGTATGTGGTCTTCTTGGGGATAGTAGAGGCATCGATCTCTCCCACATAGAAGTCCTTCAACATGTCTCTGGCATTCTCACTGTGACCCACGTCTTCGAAATCATCAGTTGCATCCTTCCCTGAATTGGCACATAAAAACATGAATTAGCTCTTGTATCTAAAGATGAGCATAGAGACTAGAAAAAACATGTACACATATAACATGTGTGCATATGCATGCACCCATGCACACCAATTTCAGTTGGGAAATACAGACATCAGATCATCGCAGACTGTAGATCATGTTAAGAGAATGGCGAAGTCAACGGGATCAACAACATTGAGGGATGTCACACTACTTATTCATTAATAACTGAGATGCAAAGAGAGTGAAATGCATCATAGCCATTCACACTTGATTTATAATTGGAAATACTGTTCCTCATTTAAGGGTCTCACAAAACAACTTAATTTATTAAGGTCACACCCTTTTTATGGACTCGTTTGAAGCAGTCCTGGAATTACAGCATGATAATTATAGAGATACCACATTATAAACAATTTAATCATCCAATTGAGTAAAGATAATTCAGCAAGATAATCAAATATTCAATGAAATTGTTCACTTGCTTGCTAATTTGAGATAAAAGTCAAAATATCATTCTGGAAGATATCTCAGTCAACTACGTACCTGTTGCTGACAACAAAACATCATCACCACCAGGATGGTCGTCCAAGAACTTGGTCACATCATAAACCTGATCCAAGAAATAATTTGGCAATAAGAACATGATATAATTGGCAGCTAAAAGGTAGCAGACCAGCTTTTGACGCTGGAAAACATGGACAGCGCTACATAATATAGGTTAGTGTTTAGCGAAGTTGTTTCAAGCTGTTCAAGACTTAAATTAAACATCTATTTCCTGGAGATGCACATTTGGCCAGTTAAGCGTACGATACAAATAAACTGGCTTGATGATAAAGGCAACAAATATAGTACTGTTTTGTAGTTAGTTTAATGAATCCATAAAAATATTATTGATAACATCATGACACAAAGGAAAACTCCAAAGCAAATACAAAGCTTTGCAAGAAATCAAAAGGCCGTTGAGATCTACATTGAATGCTCATCTTCACCCCAACCTAGAACAGCTAAATGCAAAGTGAAATAATACAACTAAGCTGGAATTGGAATTGTTTAAGTAATGATTAGATTTAAACCAGAATAACCTTGTAGAAAACATAATCAAAACTCAAAAGAAGCTAACGAGCATTACTTATAGTTATTTTTAAATACTTTTGAAGAATAGTAACATCTTTTTGGCTTAGATCTTTAAACACCACATTTATGGCATCCATCTTATATTACAAGGAAAAGACAAACAAAAAATATTGAATGTTATCTTTACTATTTTAAAGTCCAACACCCTATGACCATGTTCACAAACCATAGAAGGAAAGCAATGACTTCTTGAAAATTAACATTTTCCAGTTATGTAAAACAGCAGAAATATATTAAGAAGAAGACTATTTTTCAGTGCTTTTTATTAGACAAGTACAATTGGTTGATGGGGATGATGTGAATATTATGATCAAAGAGCTCTTCAGATTGATTCTATTTAGTGAGTCAAAACTATTATGGAATCTCATTATTGAACCCAACCCGATGTTCTGAAAGATAATGGACCACACTCTCTTCTGATTTAATTCTCTTTTGTGAAATTTAACAAAACAAGATGATCTGAAATATTATCATCTTAGTAATCCTTTTACTCAGTCCATCACTAAAGAGGGAGTCTCATCGCTTAACATGGACTACAATAACATGTCAAAGTACAGAGTTTACGAAAACACTTGCAGAGTTCAACAGAGGGGCAATATATCTCTAGCCAAATCACAAAGCTTAAGAAGACAGAACAGAATTGACAACCTAACTAAAGTGACAATATAGGCATTGATATTGCTGGAAGCAACATCTAAGATCCAAGGAGAACATGTATTCTTATAAATCAATGCTAAAGAGTTTGATTGGAACTGACCATTTTAGAGAACAAACCATAAACAAGAAGTCAACCAATGATTGACAATTCAAAAACGAGTGGAAACTCCAGCAATATATCAAAAAAGTTAAAGCTTGAGCTATCAAATTAACACAAATTTGTGGGTTGGCTTATGCCCATGAACATTAACATGCACCACAACAAAATCTTCAAGAACAAAAAATCAAAAGCAAACAAGATCCATAATGTCTCAATTGTCAAACTTGATCATATGTATGAACAAACCAACATGCAAAGCCTTCAAATTTCCCTTTCCTTGTTTCAGATTCAGTTGGGTCGGACAAGAATAAAGAAAAAGGAGAGAGCTTTATGTTGAAAAATGGGAAAAAGTGAGAACCTTGCCATTGATGATTAGCCAGCAGTCTTTCGGGGTGTTGTGGTCGGAGACCTGAGCCAAAGTGAAGACCTTTCCATCGCCACCCATTTTGCTTTCCTTGAAATCTCCGATGCAACCTGGGTGGAAACGTTGTATGCTCCAAAACAAATTTAGATCGATCCGTTAATAATAAGGTTGGAGGATTGGTGCTATGGAGAGAGTAAATAATGAGGAGAGAGAGAAAAGAGTGTTAGTTTTGGTAGTAGGTGGATGGAATTGGTTGTGCCCTTGGTGGTGGGTAGGCTACATTCAAGAGTTTGGTGATGAGCCGAGTGATTTAGTACAAAGGTTTGGTCGTTTTTATTTTACTAGTCGTGCTTCGTGCCGTGTTCGGGCCTAGTTCTACAACATTTTTTTTTTTTAAATAAGGGCTGGTGCGGCTGTCCTCAAACCTTGATTAATGAAACTGCTGAATACAAAGGGGGGACATAGAGCCTAAACCCCTTATTACAATAAGCATCTAGAGAACATCCTAAAATAATATTAGAAGTCTCTACAAAATACATGTATTCAAACAAGCACCAATTAGCAAAAAATGTTCTACTGGCTACTCTATTTACTTTGACAGAACGGTGACATACCGGAAAGATAACTTGATTACAACGAAGCATAATTATCAAAATCACAGTTTTCCCACTATGTTGCCGCCGAAAAATAAATCTGACGACACTCAGTCTCATCCTGCCATTAGGAGGCTGCAACTATTTAACAATGGATCGTAACCTAGCTAGGCCAGACAAGACACTTAGAGTGCATACATAGGCATTTAACCCGACTAAACCTATAAAATATATGTAAGGACTTATTTCACGCCAAAGGAGAGACAATACTAACAAACTCGAACAAATAAAACTAAAACAGAAATTAAAATTACCAGCCCAATGTGACAGACTTGGACCTAGAGTAAAACTCAGGCCCAGGATAGGCCCACCATCGGACAATGGCCAATAGTTCTACAACATTTTTTTAAATCTTAGCTTTTTAAGATTTCTAATAATTTTTTATATTCCACTATAAGAAAGAAAGAAAGAAAAAATAACTCAAAAATATATTGTTTTTTAGTATATTATTGTGAGATTAATCTTTATTAATAAAATGAAGATTTAGTATCATTTTTTTTCTTTCATTCTATAGTTGTATTATTGTGAGATTAGTCTTTATTAATAAACATATATTTAAGGAAAAAATATTCATCTACCTTAAATGAGTTTAGTTAGAGAGCGAGATTATTCTTGCATAGTTTAGGCTTGCTGTTCAGCGAGCGTCCTTTTAAACTTTAATGAGTTTAGTTGTAGTTTAGATAGGTTATCCGGTTTGTCCCGTAATTTCTTATGTAAGTTTTGTTAAACTCTGGCCTGTTTCATGGCTTGATTACTAATGCAATCAACTCCTTTTCAAAAAAATAAAATAAATAAACATATATTTAATATTTAGAAAAAATACTTATGTCAAAACAAGGATATAATGTTTCATTTCACTATTTCGACAACATTAATAAAATAGCATTAGTGGAATTCTCATGAGATTTTGAATAAAGAAGTCTAATATTCAAATCTCATCATTGTAGTTTTTTAATATTTTTAAAAACAAAATGAAATTTTGTGTTTGTAACGGGCCAACCCACAATACTTCGTGCTCAGGCTGTGCCGGGCCCATAACGGGTTCGGACCGAGTCGGGCCAATAGGCCAATATTCAATTCCTAGGCCCAGTCTGACCTGTTATTCTAACGTGTTTAGGTCATGCCAGGCTACTAACGAGCTGGGGCTGTGCCAGGCCAGTAATAGGCTTGGGCCGTGCCGGGCAGCTTTTAAACGTGTCGAGCCCGTGCCGTGCTCGTGCTTAGCGGCCTGTTTGCCATCTCTACTAGTAATGTTTGCCCGCGCTTTGCTGCGGGATTTACTATTATCGATTAATTGCTTAGAAAAGTAATTATTTTTATACATAAGAATATTATTGCTTGTAATGTTATATAGTACAAAGGGTTTGGTTTGGTTTGTACATTTGGACTGGTGTGAAATTTTTTGTTGTATCTAGCTTCAGGTGTTGTTGTCATCTTACTTTGGTTGCAAAGAGAGGTTTGGAATCTGGTTTGTGGAGCACGATCATAAATGTGAGAATGGCCTGCAGAATGAGTAGAACATGGGAAATAATGTTTAATATGTTAATGTAATTGATGTTTGGTTGCAATTTAGGTAATAGAAAAATGTGTGGCATGTATGATACTTCCATTGATAGAATTCGCGTTTTTTGTTGTTTTCATAAATAGTAGTATCTCTTAGAGCGAAGAACATATCCATCAATTTAAGGAGATGGAGGTGAAGAATCGAGTACTCTCTGGGGGTCCTTGGTTCCATAACAACTCCATGTTGTTGTTGGCAGACTATGACGAAATCTCTGCCCTCGATACGGCGTCGCTGCATCTCCTTAAGGTGTGGGTGGCTGTGAAAGGGTACGGATTGCGATGCGAAATGAGAAAGCTCTTACCCTAATCGGACGGGCTTTGGAGGACTTCGTGCAGGTTGACCAAGGAGCGGTGCTGAGAAAGGATCCTGTCCAGAGGATCCGTGTGATTCAAGATGTCCGCCGGAGGATTTGGCCGCGACGGATGTTTGAGTTTTCACCGGTTGTTTCGGTGACAGTGGAGCTGCAGTATGAGAAATGCCATGGGCTGTGTGCAGCTTGTGGTTTCTTCGGCCATGGGGGTGGTTCTTGTGACGGGAGGCTAGTGGAGGAGGAGCCCTTGTTGGCAGTGTCGGGCCGAGGTGACTACTTGAGCCGTGGTCTGGACTCTGCACCCGGATCAGAAGAGTCTGTGGCGGTGGTCGTGGGGCCGGAGGTACTCTTTAAGGCGCCGACGGAGCTGGGTCTGGTGACGGTGGGGCCTGGAGAGGATGTGGTGGCTGAGGGTGGACCGACGTCGGGGGCTGCAAGCAATGCAGTTGCAGTTCCGGAAAAACCGGCTGGAAACCCTAATTTTGAATTAGGGTTGACCGCAGGTTTGACTAAGATGCAATCTGGGCTACAGTCTTTTGGGCCTGAAAAGGAGGGGTCTGATGGGCTTTCTGTTGGGCTTGCTGCTGGGAAAAGCCGAAAATTGGATTTGGGTGTGAGAAAGAAGGTGTTTAAACCTAATTTGGCATTTATACCTCCGGAGTTTCACCTTGGTGAGTTGGTGGAGGTTCCAATTTCGATGGGGACAGCTCAAAAGAAGAAGGGTCGTCCGTATGTACGCCGAGCAAAACATATATTATCTCCAAAAACGGAAGGTAATAATGCAGGTGTGCATTTATGCTCCAACTCGAATGAGAAGGAGCTATTTATTGGTTAATTGTTCTGGCTAGGGGTTAGAGCCTGTGTGAGGATGTTTAAGTTTCTATGAGTCTTCTATGACGTTTCTAGTTCCTTCCTTGTACCACAATTGCGTGATTGGCAAGGGAGGGATAGTTGAATGATTTCTTTCCGTAGGAGGCGAAGCTTGGTCATTCTTGGATAGGCTCGCTTAATTGTGAGCTTCTCAATGATGTTAATTAGTTTGCTTTAGCTTGGATAGGTTTTACCGGATTTTCTTGCCGGAATTCTTATGTAAGTTTGTAAGCTATGACCTATTGGCTGTTGATTATTGAATAAAAATCAACTTCTATTAAAAAAAAAAAAAGAACATATCCATCAAAGGCAGCCAGCCAAATTTTGGTAGGACTCATTCATAATCCTAGCTAAATTTTGGTGGTTGGCTTGGATGGATTGGTTCTTGACTCTAGGAGATAGTATGATCTATGAGAACAATGGTGGTGGAGATGAGAAGAAGAGATTAGAGAGAATGGGACGGAGGTGATGGTTGATCTGAATGAGGATAACTTGGAGGAAGATAGGGTGTTCCAATGGAATCGTTAGCTAAATTTCAAGAGATCAACACTTTCAGCAATCTTCTTCTTAGGGTCGAACACCTTGAAACACGCTATCTTCCTTTACGTTATCCTCATTCAGACCAACGATTACCTCCGTCGCATTCTCTAATTTCTTCTTTTCATCTCGACCACCATTAACTTGCTCTCTAATTTTATCAGTTCCTCTTTTCAATGCCCTGATACAGAATCCACAAAAGTACATTATTATCGACCAATATACACAAACAATGTCATATTCATAACTGCATCTCGGTCTTCTCCAGATTTTTGTTTCATTTACATACAGAAGATATCTCAATCATACAGCAGAAACCTCTTGAAAACTAAATGTTTACATATTTATAGAAATGCAGTTTACCAATATCAGACAAAAACTAAAACTTACGTTCAATTTCAAGCAATCAACCATAGATTCAAAAGTTGACAAACAATGCAGTAAATGTTCATCCATAGCTAGATAAGTGATCAAATTACCTACTAATACCTGGACTACATTAGCTAGATTAGATTACCATTTGTTCATAATCTGAAAACAGAGTATTTGAATTCTGACAAATAATCAAATATTCTATACAATGAATCTCTAATACCAGATTAAGACATACCAATGAACGTCAATGTATACTTATATATTGAATGCAATATTGCTATTATAAACTGTGTCAAAGCAACCAGTTCTTATAAAATTGTTGAATGTAGATGTTCTCAGGAATTAAAATAGATTGATAATGAATGAATTAAACCTGAAGCACAATATGAAATATTTGACCTTATTTAAAGAATGAGTATTAGCACGATTTTGTATACTGAGAGTTTACAGTATTGATGCAATATATATCAGAAGCTGCACAGAAACTATTCTTAAACGATGTCGTACTTGAGAAATGAGACACATGAATATATTGATGCAGGAAATAGCAGACACATGCTAAACAATAATGCTAAACGAAATAGCAGACACATGCTTGATTTGAAATTGTTTATACAAAGGAGAAAAAGCAAGAGACTGATTGATACCTTATTTCTATTTTATGCTTTTCAGTAGCATAATTTCTTTGCAGATTAAGATTGTTCAGATTGAGCAAATTTTAATTTTCTGTGATAAGAAACAACCATAATAAAATCAAACAAACAAATCAAATTATAGCAAAACGCAAAAAATTTCCCATGAATTCAAATCAAAATTCTACACCAAACCATAGCAAAAACGAAGTTCACATTGGAAAGAACGAATCTTCATACTTTTTGTTTGATTGATGTCCATATGATCATCGTCATTTCATCACCTGAGAAAAATCGCACAATAAGCACAGCAACAATCAACTTTTGAAAGTTGAAAACTGAAAGAAAATCATAGAAATAATTCCATAACTCAACTGAACTTATTATACTGAACAATGGATACTTATTCTATTATACTGATTACAGGTTACATGTTGAAGCATTGTCTTCTTGTTATGCTCGACAGATGCATTGGCAGAAGCTATGCCTTTGGGTTCGGTCAGAAAGGGAGGTCTTGGCCATCTGCAGAATGAGTATAACACAGAAAATAATGTTGAATATGTTATTATAGTTGATGTTTGTTTGTAATGTAGCTAATAGAAAAATGTATGCAGCATATACGATACTTACATTGATACTAGATGGTAGTATCTGCTAGAGCCAATAAGAACCAATCCATCCAAGGCAGCCAGCTACATTTTGGTAGGACTGATTCATAATCCTAGCTAAATTTTGTTGGCTGGCTTGGATGGATAGGTTCTTGAGTGTAGGAGATAGTAGGATTTATGAAAATAATAGTCTCAAAGAGGATTGAATTACCTGTAAGGAATTTGTACAGATGGTTAGTTTTAAAGAAAGGAGGAATTGAATGAAGAAATAATGCAAATTTCTTTTTGGAATAAGAGCTGGTAAATATATTTATGTAGAACAAAGAAAAGCAGTGAAGAAAGAAAGAAATCAAATCCTGTACTTGCCATACTTTGCTTTCTAATATTTATGCATTACTATATCTTCAAGGTTTCAGATACCTGCAACATGAAAAGAGAAAAGAGAGAATATTAGATACTTCTGTTAAAAAGAGCAGAAAAGGTATGAAATAGATAATTTTTTTTTCTTTTCTTTCACCAACAATTATAAAAACTAAAAACCTTTATCCAATTAATAGCAGGTTGTCAAACATACTTGTTTATTTCAGTTAGACCCACTGAATTTCAGACTGACCCAACTGTTTGTACAATGAATTGTTATGTGATTCAGTAACTTAAGTCTAGATTAACATATTGAGAAAGCACTCAGACATGCATATTGGAAAAGTAAATCTTTAATCGTTTGGATAATGAAAATCTAGTTATGTCAAAGCCGCTTTTCTGAGTATTATTTCACAGTTAATCTGACTATATGAACAAAACTCAATTGCGCTGTTACTTATGATCTAAAGGAAAATCAAATGTGCATATTTGGTTAAAACTGAATGAATATATTTAAATTTCTTTGTAGTAAACTTGGAATGATATCTGTAGACACTGTCGATAGATAATTGGATTCTTTATTCAACATTACTGTGATGTTGTGAATTGTTAATAGGTAATCCAACCAGATAATGAAATATCTAGGGAAAGCCTCTTTCTATTTTAAATATAAAGGAAAAAAGAATCAGTCCTTGCATCAAAAACTACTTACACAGGAAAATAGTATGAAATGCTTGAAGCAAGTATTTAGATGGTCTTCCTCCTTATGGTCGTTTGAATATTGTCTTGACAGCTTCATATTGATACCTGTCATAGTACAAACAAAAAGAAAGAAAGTTGATAAAAACGGAAGCTGGAGTTAGGTACAGAGTTAAGCATAGAAGTAAAGATAGTTAAAAACAACTGAACTGCTATAAACTAATATGAAATAAAGAAATAAAATAACAGGGTAACTGATAAACTGCATTCTTGATACAGGACTATTGCAAAAGTGAAGTAGAATATAACTTACCATATAGAGCATGTCCTTCATCAGGGTGATTCAACTGTTAGAAAAGCATCAGTGCTTGAGGATATAATATCCAAAAGCAATAGGAAAAACTTCATTAATCCAGACATATGCCCCGTAGAAAAGAAGCATGGAGTCTGGTCTACAATGCTTAGAGCAGAAGCTGGGAAAAAGGGATAAATCAATAATGTCATTCAAGTAATTCAGAAGGCTCTTGGTCTTCTTTTATTCAAATTTGAGACAAAAACAATTTGAGTCAGAAAATTTGAGTGCTATGGATATGTGAGAAAGATAAGTGAGAAACGTTTTGACTATAAAGCAACAGGTACAATTAAAAATCACAGCCAAATTGTTGTAGCAATTAAAAATAGACGAATATGATATGATAACGCAGGAATTAAACTAAGCACTGAATAAGAAAGTTGCTTGTCTTACCGATACGCCAACGAAAGTGAGAACCCACTCTTGAAAGCAAATGTTCTGTACCAAAGAAATTTTAATAAGCAGTCATTACTTTAAAGTAGTGTAAGGATAAGATCATCTATCCCTTTACAGCGAAATATATGCACTATTTTATATGTCTTCATTCCAGCAACTAAGACAATGAAGAAACAGGAATGGCTTGTTTGAATTAAATCACAATTTACATGAATGCAGGCAAGGATTAGCTTCTATGCAAAGACAATGAAGTGAGAGTTTGAAAGTACCTTTTGTGATGTTTGTATTACAACAACCAACTCTTCTAATGAACCAACTGAATTAAAGTTGGTGAAGAGGGAACTTATGAGAAGAAGATAAAACAGACCTATTTGCTAGCTTGTGTCTTATATTAAATTTTTTTGCTATGAAATAAGAAAAGCAAAGTATGTATTTGCATAACTGCAAATTGTGTCTCGAAAGCTATGAAAACTCGAAATGGAAACTCAACGAAAATAAGGAAAGAAAAAGTATGAAGGCTTAAAGTATTGAAGGGTGTGGCAGCTTATAATGAGATGTAACATACTTAATAAAAGAAAGGGATTATGTATCTAACTTCATACGCTGTTCAAATGGAAACCTGTTGAAGTCAATGTCAATCTGCAATGAAAAGAGAAAGTGAGAAAATATTCATTCTTCTTAGAATTCTAATCTATCATTTATTAAGCTCCACACCAATACTAAAATCTGAAAAAATTAAATTGCTTACCAATTGATTGTTCTTGAAAAACAGAAGTTTGATTGCCTTTCAAAGCATCGTGTGTTTTGTAGATACTTTGAAAAAAACTTTGTCTAGATCATTCATATATATATATATATATATATATATATATATATATATCAAACTGTACAATCAATGGAAGGAATAAATTGAAATAAAAAAAATTCAAAATGAACTGTATATTGAAGTTAGAAAGGGTGAAATGAGAAAGAGAAACTATAATACATTGTTGATAGAGTAAAAGAGTTTTTATATACATACATATCATTCAGTTTTGAGTAACAATCAAAACAAAACATTCAACACCTAGGACAAAAGTTTCTATTATCAGAGTTAGATTCAAAAGATTTCATTTCAGTTTTGATTGTTCTGCAACATATTTGCTGGAGTTTAGTCAAAAGAGTTGTAACTCCAGTTATAGTTGTACAAAGTATTTTAACTTAGCTGCGTTTGTCCAAAAAGTTAGATTACAGTAATTGCAGCTAGACAAAATGCGTTGAATGAGATTCATTCAGATGCATTCAAAACTGATCAGTTAGCTGCATTTTTCAAAAAGTTAGATTACGTTGATCACAGCTAGACAAAATACATAGAAAGATAGACCAACTATATTTGAACTTATCGCTCACTTATTTAAAGCGAACTTATAACTATGACAGACATTTACATAGTTTATAGGCTTTACAACCATAAAGAAAAAAACATGTATCTTCTCCTTGCCCTTTAAGCTAGGGCTAGGAGGCTTACCTGAACACAGAACACTCTGGACATCTTCAACAGGAACTTTCTTTGCTTTAGGGGGATTTTTATTTTTGGCTCCCAAAGGTCTTCCTCTCTTCTTTTTTCCACCAGAAAGCTCTACTTGCACAGGTTTGTGCATCATTACCTCTGCAGGCTCCAACAGACCACCAGGTGTCTCTACTAAACCCAGAGATTTTGCACTGAACTTGGTAGGGAATTCCAGCATTTTTACCTTCTTGGAGGGTGCAACAGGACTTGTCTTGCCTTCCAATAAATCAGACATAAAAAAATTGTAGCTTTTTTGGAGAAGGGAAGGGCTGGTCTCTCTTAGCTTGTTGCTTAGTGTCGACAGGTACCAAAGCCAACCCATTGTCTTCATTAGCTTGTCTTTTTTCTGCACTACGAATAACAATAGGTTTGCATACCTTACTTGTCTCAGGTCCTCCAAATAGAGATCTTCCAACAGGCGAAAGAATGGGGGTAGTAAGACTCTGAACCAACGATGTTAATTTACCAACTTTAACAACTGTCATATACAGACATCCATTAATATGCCAACCAAACATTCATCTCTTATTTCACACAAGAGCGCCATATTTTTCCTATCTTGAATAGTCAATCAAACGGTCAACTTTTAAATCACATTCAAAAGGACAATTCTTAGGTTCACCCCTTGGGTAAATAAGCATATTCACCATCTCTTGCGATTAAGGCATAATAATTTTATAATTTTCTAATCCGACCATTCATATTGTATAATGTAATACAAAGATTAGCTCTGTAAAAAACCAATCAAATTGAAGAACTTTTAGTTATTCATTTCTATGAAATACATGAACAGTTCATCATAATAGTAGTAAGTGTTGTTAGAACAATCCATTTGTTTGATTCAATTAGATAAGTATACCAGTTCGGTGCTTATGTCCAATTCTTTATTGGCCCAGGTATGCTATAGCATTCATAATGTACATGATGATGCGTTGGGCTGGTTAGAGCGGTGTGCTCAGGAACTTTCTTTAGCTCATTTTGGGGAGCTTCTGTTTGCACTCTGGGGGGTCTGGACGGAGAGGAATGATAGAGCTTGGAATAATAAGCAGCGTGAGGCTGCTGATGTGTGTTTGGGACTTGTTTCGAGGTTACAGGAAATTTAGGTTCCATAATGTGAAGCGTGTTGTTCCTAAGAGTAGGAGGAAGGCGGTTTGGAGTGCTCCACCGACTAGAATTGTGAAAATAAATGTGGATGGATCATTTCATCATTTGACTCGTCAAGGTGGTGTAGGTTTTGTGATTCGGGATGATCAAGGGGTAATGTTAGCAGGAGAAGCCTGGCCAGTGCGGGGTTTATACTCGCCTGAGCATGCGGAGATCTTAGCATGTAATTATGCTTTGCAGTTTGCTTTGGACCAAGATTTTGGACCCTTCATCTTGGAAACAGACGCATTGGAAGTGCAAAGGCAACTCCCAATGAACGGCGTAGCCAACACTTCGGTGCTGGGCCGTATTTTTGATGATGTGGTTTTGCTCTTGGAGTCCCAGTCTATATTGGGAGTGAAGCACATAGGGAGAAGTGGAAACACGGTTGCCCATCAGATGGCCATGTATGCTTGCTCTCTTAGACAAGAACAATTTTTCTTTTCTGCACCATCTTTTCTGTTGGCTGCAATTGCAGCAGATCATTGAACTACTTAATGTTGTTTTCTAATAAGATGGCTGACCTCCCTTGATTCAAAAAAAGAATTGTTCCATTCAAAAATATTATAGTTTAAATTTGAAAATCTAGTTTGATTTATCATATTTGTTGGTTTACTTCTTATATTGACTACAATAATTTTTAACTGAACTTAATTAAATTTAAAGCATCATTATATTGTACTGTACATTAATAAATAGTGAAAATATTTTTTATTTCCTTAAATTAATCCCAGTAGAAACCTCAAATCATTTGGCAACAACACTACCCCTCCATATCGATGGGGCAGAATGTAAGCGTCGCAAACCTGTGGTAAAGTGGCAGAATCCACCAAGTGGCAGGCTCAAGATCAATATCGATGGGGTCTATCGTGCAGATAGTGGTAATGGTGGGATTGGAGTGGTAGTCAGAAATGATTTGGGTATGGGCATCGCGGTTATTGCTAGACCCTTTATACAGGAACACTCGGCTCTAAATATGGAAGCAAAGGCGTGTAGAGCGGGTCCTCTTCTTGGTATTCACCAAGGTTGGTCGGAAGTTGATATTGAAAGTGACTCAACCCTGTTAATTGCTGCCCTACAGAGTAAGGAGAAGAATTATTCGGAGGTAAGTCGAGTATTAGATGATTGTAAAGATTACTTGTTGGCTTTTTAATCAGTTAGAATTCAGCATATTTTCCGTGAAGTAAATGGTGTTGCGGATCGGCTGGTTCACCTTGCTAGTTTGTTTTACTTTGATGATGTTTGGATAGATGAGACTCCTGCTATTATTCAGGATGTTCTCTATGAGGATTATTGTAATTGTTTCTCTACAGCTCGGGGTTCAAGTGTTATGTCCCTTCCGATACAAAATTATAATTATAATATAATAAATGAAACCGGGTGTGGGGTTAGCCTCCTAGCTAGGCTAAGTTCCAAACTCCTATCAAAAAAAAAAAACATTACCCCTTCATAGAATTCTTTTTCATTTGCAAGTTTTTATTCTTTTTATCGGATGTCCCCAAAAGGGATTTTTTTTTATTATTTTTTTTTTATAGAGAGAACTTCTTTTTTATTTTATTTTGAAAATTAGAAGAGTGAAGTAGTGAACTGAAAGAGTTTCTATTTTGGAGGGCAAGCCTTTTGCACGTGTTCAAATTTTTGACACCCGGAATCACGCACAAATCTACGCGCCTATTTGATTGGTAATAAATAAAATAAAACAAAACATAAAACCCCAATTATAGGATGTTATTCCTTTTAGAGATTCCCTCTTTCTTCTTCTTCTTCTTCTTCTTCTCCACTCTTTTAACTCTTCCATCTCTCGGAGATCGAAAGTCCAATGGAGTCTCTGACCCTCTTCTGTACTGGTGCTCTCCTTGCCGGTGGGCTCTACTGGTTCGTCTGCGTTCTCGGCCCAGCCGAGCGACAGGGCAAGCGGGCCGCAGATCTCTCCGGCGGCTCCATCTCTGCCGAAAATGTCCAAGACAGTTACAATCAGTACTGGTCTTTCTTCCGTCGCCCTAAACAGATCGAAGCCTCCGACAAAGTCCCCGACTTCGTAGACACCTTTTACAACCTCGTCACCGATATTTACGAGTGGGGTTGGGGCCAGTCCTTCCACTTCTCCCCCTCCGTCGCCGGCAAGTCCCACAAGGATGCCACGCGCCTCCACGAGGAGATGGCGGTCGATCTCATTAGCGTCAAACCCGGAGCTCGAATCCTCGACGTCGGGTGCGGCGTTGGCGGGCCCATGCGCGCCATTGCAGCCCACTCGCGGGCGAACGTCGTGGGGATCACGATCAACGAGTACCAGGTGAAGAGGGCGCGTCTGCACAACAACAAGGCCGGGCTCGACTCACTCTGCCAGGTCGTGTGCGGCAACTTCCTCCAGATGCCGTTCCCGGAGAACAGCTTCGACGGCGCGTACTCGATCGAGGCGACGTGCCACGCGCCGAAGCTGGAGGAGGTGTACGCCGAGGTCTTTAGGGTTCTGAAGCCTGGAGCGCTGTACGCTTCGTACGAGTGGGTGACGACTGACAAGTACAACGGGGACGATGCGGAACACAGGGAGGTGATTCAGGGGATCGAAAGAGGCGACGCCTTGCCGGGGCTGAGGACCCACGTGGACATCGCCGAGGCGGCGAAGAGGGTAGGGTTTGAAGTGGTGAAGGAGAAGGATCTGGCAAAGCCTCCCAGCGGGCCGTGGTGGACTAGGTTGAAGATGGGCAGGATCGCCTACTGGCGCAACCACATTCTGGTCACCGTGCTCTCCTTCTTGGGGATTGCACCCAAAGGAACAGTGGATGTTCACGAGATGCTTTTCGTCACCGCTGACTATTTGACCAGGGGTGGAGAGACCGGAATCTTCACTCCGATGCATATGATCCTCTGCCGGAAGCCGGAATAATCTTCACCTGTCCAACCCCCTGTTGTTATTGTTTTCGGTCTTCCTAGACTCTGTTTTTTCTCTCTTCTTATTGTTATTTTGACCCGTCTAATTTATTGTCCCTCATGTTTTTCCCGTTCGGAATTATTTGAATTTCGTGATTAGGATCTTCGCCTTCTTCACATTCTAATGTTCTGGTAGTAATATATAATGTAATTTTCGCTCTTAATTTTTGGTAGTTTTGTGTCTGTGATGTATCTGGACTATTGCTCTAAAGCATCTAATGTTCTAATCTGTACCAGATGCTTCGAATCTTTCTCTTTTTGGTAAATAAAAAAAAATCCATGCTTCGAATCTTTCTCTTTTTGGTAAATGAAAAAAAATCCGTTTTTTTTTTTGTGTTGTAGTAAATAGGTAAAATGTCTATATCATGGAGTATGCACTTAAGAAGTGGAGAATGTGTGGTTTGTATGGAATGCACATTGAGAGGTAGAGAAATTGTGTAGCAAATATACTAATGTATGTAGGGCAAATTTACACTACTTTGTAACCCTATATAAACCCCCTCAATATGAGAAGAAGACTCACCAATTCACTCTTCAGTTTCTCTGAAACACGTTATCAGCACGAAATCGCTCTAGAATTAGAATCGAAATCGATTAGAGTAGTGAAAGTTCATGATCCGAACTAGGTCATTTTACCAACCTTACAAGAAACCCCCAAATCCTATCACATATCAAAGCCCTTGATCCCAGAAGCTCAGAACCGGTCTCAGAACCTCCAAAACCGGCCAAAAACAGCCTGAACCGGCCTCTGGAATTCCTGAACCGCTGCCGAACCGCTGCCGAGCAGCTGCCGAGGCCCCTGCACACCACCTGCCGAGACCTGCCGAGCAGCTGCCGAGAGCCCTGCACATCACCTGCCGAGCAGCTGCCGAGAGCCCTGCACACCACCTGCCGAGACCTGCCGAGAGCCCTGCAGACCCCCTGCCGAGCACCTGCCGACAGCTGCCGAGCCCCCCTGCCGAGCACCTGCCGACAGCCTGCCGAGCACCTGCCGAGCATCTGCCGGCAGATCTGCCGAGCCATTTTCCGGCCACTTTTCGGACACTTTTCCGGCGACTTTCCGGACACTTTTTCCGGTCAATTCTTAAGGTAAACTTTTCTAAAAGTTCCCGTTTTTGAAGTTTTTATTACTTTTCTCTTCTTTTCACGGGGACTTCCAACATCCCTTATTCTACCCCCCTTTCTTCTTCATAGGGGAGACCAAAAAGGCCGAACTGTGGGGGTTCGTGCTCACTCCAAGCTTGGAGCTTGTAGAGTCCTCCAAACTTAGAATTTGTTGAGAAGAAAACAATCGACCACATACATCATTGTTTCGATTTAATCCAAAACCCCTCTTGGAATCAAGATTTTCTTGGAAGCGACTACGCTCAGAAAATCCCTAATTTCTTGAAAGCGATTACGCTCAGAAAGTTTATAGTTTTTCGTGGTAGCCTTTTTCGCTCCGAAACTAACCCTATTTTCTTGTTGTTCTTCAGGATGAGTAACCTGAACAAGTTGAGCTTCAACCCACTAGGGACAACAGGCGCAGGATACCACAAGTGGATCCGTGATGTGCGCCAGCATCTTAAGGCTGATGGGATCCTGAGTACGATCCAAGAGCCAAGTCAGGACGTGCTTACTCCTCAACAAGCTCTTGCTTTTGAAGCAAATAGAGCAAAGAGAGAGGCTAATGAAGCAAAAGCCATCATTCTCATGACAAGGCACATGAATGACGCGCTCCAAAATGAGTACCTCAATGAGGAAGACCCAAGAAAGCTATGGGTAGAACTCGAGCAGCGTTTTGGCAACGTCCGTGATTCCCTGCTTCCCGACTTAGAAGAGAGATGGCAAAGCCTCCGCTTCTGTGATTTCAAGACAGTTCTTGACTACAATTCGGAAGCACTTCGTATCAAGTCTATGATGGAATTCTGTGGACATCAAATCACTGATACGATGTTGATCGAGAAAACTCTCTCTACCTTCCCTGTCTCTGCATTAATGATAGCTAAAAACTATCGAATTGATATCAATGCTAGACGCATCACAAGATTTCATGAGCTAATTGGTGTCATGAACGTAGCTGAAAAGCACGACAACATACTTGTGAAGAACTATAACTCTAGACCCGTGGGAACCAAGTCAATTCCGGAGTCTAATTATAGTCGCACCTCCAAGGGAGGACGCAAGGAGCGAAACCCTAAAAGAAGGGATAATTATGGACGTTCAGGTCCATATTCTCGCCCTAAAGAGGAAGGAAACCGCCAAGATAGGCGTGCACGGAACCGTGGAGGTAAACGTGTGAAGAGAGAGCGAGGCCAAGCCTCCGGTTATGGTGGTAACACCACCAATGGAAACAACCGTTTTCAAAGTGCTCCTAAAGCACCTCGATCAAGGGAACCTGACCATAACGATGCTTGTCTCCGATGTGGACTACCTGGACATTGGGCAAGGGCATGTAAAGCATCCCAGAATGTTGCAAACGCGTACAAAATGTATCGTGAAGCAAGGGAGGCAAATTACATGGAACAAGAAGATCAAGATGGCCATCTCGATCTAAGGGTGGAAGACGACAAAAATCAAAACCCAGAAACTGGCGATTTTGATTAAGTCTTCTCATTTTCCAAGAGATGTAGGCAATCGCCACATTATCCTATAGTAGATGCCAATGGGATTAATCTTTCTTCAAAAGTAGGCGTACTCAATGTAATTGTGATGTCTAGGAAGGTTTTGAGATAATTGGTACTTAAGCGAGCCTTTGCTCCACCAACATCTCTCTACTCACCTGGTCACCTTTGCATTGGAATTACCGAAAGAAGTTAGACGACTACCATTGCTTTGCATTAACTAAGTTTATTGGATTACGCTTTCTTTGATGAAATAAATGATGATGTAATTCCGTTTGGCTTATTAATAAAAGTTGAGTTCTTTCCTTTATGACTCCTTTTTAATTACGAGCTTTTCTCTTAAGGAATGGATGAACTACAATGTCTCGCTGATAGTGCGACTACGCACACCATTCTACGACATAGGCAATTATTCTTGGAGATGTTGCCTACATATTCCACTATGACTACGATGGCTGGGCCATCAGGTTTAGTTCAAGGACATGGAATGGCCCAATTCCTATTGCCAAATGGCACCTTGATTAAAGTCACTGAAGCTCTCTATGCTCCTAAGGCAAATCGAACCTTATTGAGCTTTAAAGATTTAAGAGCCAACGGATTCCATGCGGAAACGCATACTGAGAACGGAAAAGAGTTCCTTTGCATTACCTCTAATGATTGCGGACGAAAGCGCATCTTAGAGAAACTTATGTGTCAATCTAGTGGACTTTATGTCACTACAATTCGACCAATTGAATCCAATAATGTCATAAGAGAAGATCTCTTGGATTCTGACACATATTGGCTTTGGCATGACCGACTAGGGCACCCTGGTCGTGATATGATGCTCCGTATACTAAAGACTTCACACGGACATCCATTCTTCAGAGTGAGAAGAAGCAAGAATCGAGAATTGATTCCTGGACTTAACAAGACCGCAACAATTGCAGCATCTGGTGCTGCAGCCGTCTTGGGGCGCCATAAGGCTGGCCAAGTCCCATGTGATGACACCAACCATGAGCATAACGCCATGATTGTTCCTCCAAATGGCTACAATGCCATAGAAGGAGATGTAGTCACACATTTTGCTTCTAATAGCGCTACAGACGCTCAGGCCCAACCAAAATCCTCATTGGTTGCTTCTAAGGCCCCTCGCTCATTTTGCAAAGCCTGTTCCTTCGGGAAATTAGGACCGAGACCATCCTACGCAAAGGATCCTAAAATACTCATTCCGTTCTTACAGAGAATCCAAGGGGATATCTGTGGACCAATTCAACCATCATGCGGACCTTTCAAATACTTTATGGTATTGGTTGATGCGTCGACACGCTGGTCACATGTCGCGCTGTTGTCCACTCGAAATGCTGCTTATGCTAAACTCCTCGCCCAGATTATCCGTCTACGGGCTCACTACCCTGACCATCCAATTAAGTCAATTCGACTTGATAATGCTGGGGAGTTTACATCGAAAACATTCGATGACTATTGCATGTCACTGGGGATTGATGTAGAACATCCAGTTCCCCATGTTCATACCCAAAATGGTCTCGCAGAAGCTGCTATCAAACGACTACAAATGATAGCACGGACATTAGTAATGCACACTAATCTTCCTGTTTCTGCTTGGGGATATGCAATATTACATGCAGCGACGCTAATTCGTCTACGACCCACTGCAACCCAATCTTACTCTGCGTTACAGCTAGTGACTGGGTACGAGCCTGATATCTCGCACTTACGCATTTTTGGGTGTACTATTTATGTGCCTATTACGCCGCCACAGCGTACTAAGATGGGTCCACAACGACGAATGAGCATTTATGTTGGATATGAATCTCCAACTATCGTCCGCTATCTTGAACCCTTGACAGGCGATCTCTTTACCGCTAGATTTGCGGATTGTCACTTTGATGAGACAGTCTTCCCATCATTAGGGGGAGATAAGAACACAAATGTTCAACAGGAACGACAGGAATTGTCGTGGTCTGTCCCCACTATGTCTCATCTCGATCCCCATACCGCACAGTCCGAACTTGAAGTGCGAAGAATAATCGAGCTCCAGAACGTAGCAGACACTCTGCCTGATGCGTTTTCTGATGTTGCTAAAGTGACGAGATCACACATACCTGCTGCAAACGTGCCTGCAAGGATTGATGTCCCGAATAATGGACATAACGCCACTCCTATAACGCCAGGAGATGGCACCATTGCTCAACATGGCAATAATGTGGCATCTATGGCTGCAGGTCCCGCAAGGAAGCGCGGTAGACCGATTGGTTCGAAGGATACTCGCCCTAGAAAAAGAGCGAATGAGGCACAAATAAATCCTTTGATCATCGATACTCAAAATCCATCCCATGAGAATGTTCCGGATTATGGTTATGTCCAAGAGACATCATTGGGGGACGCCTCAGTGTCAGAACCTATCCATGAGAACATAGAGATTTCTGTAAATTACACTAGTGTACATGGGACGTGGGAAAGAAACTCCATCATCATTGATGATGTATTCGCGTATTCAGTGGCGCGTGAGATTATTGAGACCGATGACATCGAACCACGCTCCGTTGATGAATGTCAACGTAGAGCTGATTGGCCAAAATGGAAAGATGCGATCCAGGCAGAACTTGATTCTCTAACGAAAAGAAAGGTATTTGGCAAAATTGTACCAATACCACCCAACACCAAACCAGTTGGTCACAAATGGGTATTCGTTAGAAAGCGTAATGAGAAAAACGAGATTGTAAGATACAAAGCTCGTCTCGTGGCGCAAGGCTTCTCACAACGCCCTGGAATCGACTACGAGGAGACCTACTCTCCCGTAATGGACGTTATTACGTTCCGCTACCTTGTCAGTTTGGTAGTTTCCGAAAAACTGAACATGCAGCTTATGGATGTGGTTACTGCATATCTATATGGGGATCTAGATACAGAGATATACATGAATATTCCAGATGGAATTCAACTACCCAAATCAAGTGGCTCTAATCCACGGAGCGCGTTTGCAATTAGATTGAAACGCTCACTATATGGATTAAAACAATCCGGACGGATGTGGTATAACCGTCTAAGTGACTACTTGATTGGTAAGGGATATGTCAATAACGAACTATGCCCATGTGTGTTCATAAAAAGGACAAGTTCCGGATTTTCAATAGTAGCGGTTTATGTCGATGACATGAACATAATTGGCACCCTTAAAGAGTTAAGGGAAACCGCTGAACACTTGAAATCCGAGTTTGAGATGAAAGATCTTGGGAAAACACGGTTTTGCCTCGGTTTAGAACTTGAGCACCGTAGAGATGGTATCCTGATTCATCAATCAGCTTATACCCAAAAGATGCTTAGGCGTTTCAACACTGACAAAATTAAGCCTTCAAGCATCCCAATGGTCGTCCGTAGTCTTGATCCAAAGAAGGATCCATTTCGTCCAAAAGATGACGATGAAGAAGTGCTAGAGGCAGAAGTGCCCTACCTAAGTGCAATAGGTGCATTATTGTACTTAGCACAATGCACGAGACCAGACATCTCATTCGCTGTGAACTTGCTAGCTAGATATAGCTCTGCGCCAACACGACGCCATTGGACTGGTGTTAAAGATATCTTTCGATACCTAAGTAGTACGATCGATATGGGCTTGTTCTATCCCTACAGAAAGAAGATGGATTCGGACCCATCAAGTGTCAGGAACGCCACACATAGTGGATTGCGTTCCCTCTCCCCATCCCAAAACGATATAAGTGTTTTGGAAGGTTTTGCTGATGCTGGGTACCTCTCTGACCCACACAAAGGTCGCTCCCAAACTGGTTATGTTTCACCATGGGAAAAACCGCGATATCTTGGAGGTCTACAAAGCAGACCCTAGTCGCTACCTCTTCAAATCATGCAGAGATTATTGCTCTTCACGAAGCAGTTCGTGAATGTATATGGCTTCGATCCATAATTACGCATGTTCGAAGCAATTGTGGTTTGAAGTCTACCACAGATGAGCCAACAAGCATTTATGAAGATAATGCTGCTTGCATTGAACAAATGAAGCAAGGTTACATCAAAGGCGACAACACCAAGCACATATCCCCCAAATTCTTCTACAATCAGCAACAACAGAAGCTCCTCAAGATCAAAGTGAACCAGGTTCGATCTGAGGACAATGTGGCAGACTTGTTCACTAAGTCATTGCCCAAATCCACGTTCGAGAAACATGTGGCAAGAATTGGCTTGCGGAAATTATCTGAACTCCCATGATCGTTGTCATCAGGGGGAGACACAGACATCAGGGGGAGATGTCTACATGTTCATCTCAAAAGCGTGAAGGGTGTGTTGTGCTCTTTTTCCCTTTCGACCGAGGTTATTTTTATCCCAATGGGTTTTTGTTACTCGGCAAGGTTTTAATGAGGCAACAAGAGAAGCACCATGTTATCTAGAAACAAACTCCACACTCAACGCGCGTTGTGCTCTTTTTCTCCTTCGACCAAGGTTGTTTTTCCCACAGGGTTTTATTACTTGGCAAGGTTTTTAACGAGGCAAATTAGAAGCGCACCTCCAAGACAATACTACTGACATGATATATCCAAGGGGGAGTGTTGTAGTAAATAGGTAAAATGTCTATATCATGGAGTATGCACTTAAGAAGTGGAGAATGTGTGGTTTGTATGGAATGCACATTGAGAGGTAGAGAAATTGTGTAGCAAATATACTAATGTATGTAGGGCAAATTTACACTACTTTGTAACCCTATATAAACCCCCTCAATATGAGAAGAAGACTCACCAATTCACTCTTCAGTTTCTCTGAAACATTTTGTAAATTATTAATAATTGATCTGAGACCATGTTATAGAGAACGACATATTATCTTAATACAGTTCGGAATCAAGATAATATGTTGTCCTCCGAACATGGTCTCAGATCAATTGTTGGTAAGAAACTAGGCTAATTGAGGAAAGATGCAATCTCCGTCAGGAAACTAGGCTAATTGAGGTAGAATTAATGTAGGGCAGAAGTTCGGTTCTCTTCCACTTCCAACGTAATGTAAAAATAAACGGCTACGATGAATGGCTTAGGGTTAAGGACCTAAGGTGTAGGGAATAATGAGTGGAAGTGAGAACATGTGATACACACATGTGAGGAGGTCAGGTAGCGATCACTGTGTCCTGTTCTTCCCTGTGAGTTGGTAAGTTTGAGTTTGAGATGGAAGTGAGAAGGCGCCAAATGAATAAGTGTTGGCGTTTTTTAAGTTTGTCCGTCATGTTGTGCGTGGGTTTTAGCCAAAAGGCCTTGAAACGTGCCGACAGATGGGGTCGTCCACTGGGGTTTGGATCTCTCAGTGATTGCTTTCTTTGTTCCCTACTCCTCTGTTTCGATGTTCGCCATCTGTAAATGTCTGTTTTTTCTTTTTAATATGTCTGCCACCCTGTAACTTGCAACATATCAACTAATTTGATATCTAGGTTTAGGGTTATCGCTAATTAGGGCTTATTTGTCAAGTACGTGCCTAACTATTTACGTTGTATTCTAGGGTTCAGGCATTGATACTTTCTCCAACGAGGGAATTGGCGGCCCAGACAGATAAAGCGATATTGGCAATTGGAAATTACCTAAATATTCAAGTACATTCATGCATAGGAGGCAAAAGCTTGGGTGAAGATATCAGAAGGCTAGAGAACAGAGTTCATGTGGTGTCTGGAACTCCCGGTAGAGTCTGTGACATGCTCGACAGGAAAACTCTACGTCCTCGACAAATTAAATTATTAATTCTCGATGAATCTGATGAAATGTTGAGCAGAGGCTTCAAGGATCAGATTTACAACGTCTACCGCTATCTTTCGCATGAAGTCCAAGTATGCTTGATTTCTGCCACACTTCTAAATGAAATTCTCGAGATGACTAAACTATTCATGACTGATCCCGTAAGGATCTTGGTCAAGCGTGATGAGTTGACTTTACAGGTACGTATATATAATTTTATAATTATGTTGCTTGATATATATGATGATGCCTTCAAGTTTGAAATATATGTGAATATTAATTGTGTATTTCTAACTGCAGGGAATCAAGCAATTTTTTGTTTCAGTTGAAAGAGAAGATTGGAAGTTTGATACTCTCTGTGATCTCTATGATACCCTTACGATTACACAAGCTGTTGTTTTCTGCAACACAAAGCGAAAGGTCGATTGGCTCAGCGAAAAGTTGCGGAGCAATAACTTCACTGTGTCTTCAATGCATGGAGACATGCCTCAGAAAGAGAGAGATGCTATAATGAAAGACTTTAAGAACAGTGAATCACGAATCCTCATCACAACAGATGTTTGGGCTCGAGGCATCGATGTTCAACACGTTTCGTTGGTTATCAACTATGATCTTCCAAACAATCGAGAGCTTTACATTCATAGAATTGGTCGTTCGGGTCGTTTTGGACGCAAAGGTGTGGCAATCAACTTTGTCAAGAACGATGATATCAGGATTTTAAGAGACATTGAACAGTACTACAGTACCCAGATTGATGAGATGCCCATGAATGTGGCTGATTTAATATGAGCTAGAGGTTGCAATCAGCACATTAAAGTCTGTTTATTTTGACTGATATCTTGACGACGTCCTTATTGTGTGCGACTCTTCTTTTTTTTTTTTTTTTGAGTAAAACTATTTAGGAATTTTCATTGATATAAAAGAGAGGTCAAAATGACCATCACATATTCTTCCGCTACCATCTACACATAGACAAGAAGTTGTGGTGAAACACCACGGTAATACATAGGATAGGATCATTCATTTGACGTGTCTTGCTCACTTATTTAAAGTAAGCTTATTCAACTATGAACCAATGCTACATAATAATAGGCTAGCTAACCAAAAAAATAACTAAATACTGGGTATAGAAACCCAATAATTGTTTTGGACCTAAGAGATCCCAGCCCACATTCCATTTGTAGTGCACTAGGGTTAACCACCGGCCCAAAAAGTCCACCTAGGACAGACCCAAGCGACCACCCTACCGTCAGAGCTTCAATCTTGAGCCCAAACTTATTGTGTGCATCTTTGAATGTTGTTGAAATTGAATTGAAGTTTATTGTACTCGGTGATTTATAAAAACTGCATAACATAAGCAAATGTAACTCAAGGGATCCCTTTCGGGAGTGTATTCAGTGCACCTACAGTGTTTGGGCACGTGGTCTACCGTTTTAAAAGCCTCCGTTAGTTTAGATTTGGTTAGTCAAGAAATGAAGTCTGACCACAAAAACAGGTGAAAGGCAGTAAGATGAAAATTTTACCGTCCCCACACGCGGTGCTCGTGGGAGTAACTTCTAAGCCTCCAACTCTCCGAGGTTGCCGCCGACTCCGGTTTTCTCAAATCTGAGACGAGAGAAGAATATTTTGAATTGCAGCATTGTCGGCACCGTTAATTGATCGTTCATAGTCGGGCGGCCCAAGTTTGTTCTGATATGGGATCCCAATCTGAGTAACACTTGGAAATGAATGTCAACATAGTTCCGATCCTCCCAAAAGGAAATAAGGAAAAGAAATTAGATTGAAAAAAATCGACCTTAGAACTCTGATAAAAACCCAATCTTCTTCCTCTCGTCAATAGTCAAACCAAACTCTCAAGTTGTCTCTCTCTCTCTCTCTCTCTCACACCATACTTGCTCAAAAGATCCCTCATCACCACACAAGAAAAGTCTAATTTTCTTCTCTCTTTAAACACATGTTCTCCCAGCAATAAAGAGCACCCACTGCCCACACTCTTCCAGAAAACTTTTAGATAGAACCAAAGTGAGAAACAAAAAGGCAAAATAATATATAGATAAACTAAAAGGTGTAGATAAAAGTTTCTATACCTTGTACGGTTGCTATCAAGGAAAGAGCATGAGCAGGAGACTACACAACTTCCGCTTTGATTCGTTCAACATAAGTTCCCTGCCCAAGAAAATAGCACTTTCAATACAAAACTCATCACTATCCAGAAGCCATATTTTAGATGATTTCTGGAGTCTAGAGCATGTAAACTACTCCAAGTGACCATTTACTCTATTGTGCTAAACATGAGGAAGTTGCCACAACCAATAGAAACCTTTGGTTACAGTCTATGTAATAAAAAAAACAAGACGAAATGAGGAGAGTTGGAACAGGAAATCAAAATCATTGGAATACAGAGATGTAATTATGCAATCCTATTTGCACGAATGAGTATAGACTATGCCCTCGGTATATGAAAAAAATTGAAATGTCCCGATAGGATTCTATGTCCTCAAAAACCATCAACAACGCAAAAAAGAATCCACTGTGCTCCATAATTTGGATTCTCTAATCTAAATTGACTACACCGTATCAGTACAATCAACTCAAACGAAGCAAATATGTAGCAAACTCAATAGCCCGACTGCTCTAATTAACCATTAACATCAACTTAATTTAAAAAAAAAAAAAATGAAATTTATGATTCTCAGAACTGAATTTGAGCATATTGAATATGGGGTTTGCAAACCTGAGGTCATTGAAGATACGTCTGATTGCATTCCGATACGGATTTCGACCATCGCCGACGAAACGCAGCGTTTTGATCAGCATCTAGTCTCTCTCAGCACACAGAGAGGTGCGAATGTGTTTGATTCTCATCACAGAAGAGAGGCGAAAGAAACAAAGATTGGGTTTCTGAACTGAAATTTCTAGGTCGGCGGTCGGGGACGAACAACACCAGCAAGAGGAAATGAAATGGATCCCAGACTAAGCCCTACTGCTAAATTTTGTTTATATATCCTCTCAAACGATGTCGTTCCATCCCTAACCTCGGTATTTTTCAAAAATTGAAATGGCCCCCAAAAAATTAAAAATTTGAATATCCCGCCTAATATTCCCATCCTAATGAGGGAAGGCAACCCTAAACTTAACATCTCGTGACAAACTTTCGAGTAAAAAATTTGTGTCAATTCTAAATTCTCAAAATTTTAAATTCTCAATGTTATGCATAATCGTTTTAATGAGAAATACATTTTAGTAATTGTCTTAATCCACCACAAACGAGGCTAATTTTTTCACAATACATATTACTATGTGACTAATACATCTAATCTACTGTTTATAATTTTGAATCTACTAACTTTGTCTAAGTTTTTTTTAATTTTTTTTATTTGTCAATCACACAGTGTCCTCAAAGGCTTCCTAACTTTGTCTAAGTTATTCATTGGCTATAGATAAATGTATACCATTAAATATGGACACGGTCAATGATAATGAATACGGTCAAAACCCGACCATTGGATGCGATATTTTAGATGTTATATGCATATGATAAAAAATTTATTCGCATTTATACTCCTATATTCAGATTTGCTCATCTAAGGGACAGTTTTAAGGGACTGTGAGGGACAAATGTATCTTAACCACATGTATTAAATACAAAAGCAGAAATTATAACAACTTAAAACTGTACATTTATTTTCAACCGTCAGATTCTCTTGTCTCTTACAGTCCCTTAAAAACTGTCTCTTAGGTGAGCAGGCCTTCTCCTATATTTAATTCATGACAAGTTTTGAAGAACAATTTTTAGATGTTATATGCATATGATAAAAAAATTATTCACATTTATACTCCTATATTTATTCATGACAATTTTTGAAGAACAATTTAATTGAGAGTGCAGTCGCGGGTAGATGGAGATAGGCCATGTGAGAGTGCAGTCACAAACCTCTTGAAAGCTAGAGTCGTGACAAAGCCATTATCAACGTTTTAGAGGAAAGGAATATATTTGGTAAAGTCTGCTCACCTAAGGGACTGTTTTTAAGGGACTGTGAGGGACAAATGAATCTGATGGCTGAAAATAAATGCACAGTTTTAAGTTGTTATAATTTCTGCTTTTTTATTTCATACATGTGGTTTAGATGCATTTGTCCCTCACAGTCTCTTAAAATTGTCCCTTAGGTGAGCAAGCCTGTATATTTGTAATCAACTTAGAGGATAAGAGCTTTACTAATGGAGTGTTGGCTACAACCTTGTTCACCAAGCTAATGGAATTTTTTCCACGTTGCTAAAGAAAAACCCAGCACATTCATATTGAAATCTACAGATAAAGGACCTAACAAAACCGAGCACATTCATATTGCAAACTCAGGATCTTGAAAACCACACGAATTCAAAAAACCAAAAAAGGTGGAAAGGAGCACAATTCAATAGGAAGAAGAAGTTGAAGAGAGAAAAGAAAAACATACGCAATGGGAAAAATTAGGGCAGAAATAAATGAGCGAGACATGACCAAAGATATCCATATATATGTTATCTTCATTAATTATTAAGTTTAAAAGAGAAGCAAATAGCAGAACGACAATGAAAAGTTAGAGGTTCTTATCAACGCGACGCTTTTAGAGAAAAGGCTAAACACTATCCCATTTAACTATAGGGTTTTTGTCAATTTACCCCATTTTTAGAGATTTTTTTCCCACTTACCCCATTAAGTTTTTTTAATTATCTCTTACTCAAAACACTCTAAGGAGGTTTTCCCTAATACCCCATTAAGATTTTTTTAAATTTTTTTTTTTTTAATACCATTTTACATTCACCCCTTTGTTACTTAGAGAGAGAGAGAGAGAGAAACCATAGGAGACTTCACCGGAACCCCGTCACCGGCCGCCGGAATCAGGCCAACTTTCGCAGGATTTCAGTCACCTGCCGCCGCTCACCGGGATTTGTTGAAAATCTCACCGAAAATGTTTTTTTTGCCCCCAATAGACATCTATTGCCCTTTAATAGAGGGGCAATAGACCTCTATTGCTTTAATAGACGTTTATTGCCCCAATAGACGTTTATTGCCCCAATAGACCTCTACTGCCCCCCAATAGACGACTATCAGCCATGTATTGCCCCCTAATAGACGTCTATTGCCCCCAACAAAACTTTCAGTCGCCGAAATGGGAACCAATCTCTTTAAATTTGGACAAATAAACTTTGATTAAATAAAAAAACCGAGGAGATTACATAAATTTAAAACGTCTATTGCCCCCCAATAGACATTTAACAGACCTCTATTGCCCCCCAATAGACGTCTATTGCCCTCATACAGGGGCAGAGCTATGTTTAGGTCCGGACCCCCCTTAAGTTTTTGACAGATACGCTCAATACCAAGCATTGCAGTGATAAAGCTTTAAAAAATTATTTTATCCAATACATGGACCCCCCCCCCCCCCCCCCCCCATCCATTTCCCTTCCTCCCCCAAACCCAATCCCACACTACCAAGTGCCACGTGCCACTTGCTAGGTAAGAGAAAGAAAATAATAACAGAAAGATAGATAGATCATAAATGTCTCCCTGATTACTATTCTATATATAATATTTATTGAATTGAAATTGGTTAACTAAAAATAATTAACAATTGGTTAGATTAATAAAATGAAATATATAATATGCAATAGATGTTAGAGTTTTTAATGAGAAGTTTTCTGTCAATTTTGTGCCTCTACTTTTTATTTCGAGTCTGCGACTACAATGGTGTGGAGCTAAATTTTCAGAAATTCATTCTCGATTAAACAAATATGGTTTTATAAGATTGTGTAGATTTAGCCCTCTAAAGTATTCAATTCTTTGTTTATGAGTATTGTGATGAAAAATAATCTACAAAAATGCTACATTTAACGTATGGTTAACTAAAATAAATAATTAAAATTATAAATCTAGTCCAGACTCGGACCCCCCCAAAGTAAAATTCCTAATTCCGCCACTGCCCTCATAAAACAATTTTTTTTTTCTTTCTTTTTTCTTTCCTTCTGGACTTTCTGCCCCCATTTTACAAAAAAAATAAAATAATAATAATAATAATAATAATAAATAAAAACTGCCTGCGTTCGACCGGCTTCTACTCCACCTCCGGCAACGTCGAACCAACCGGTTCATACTGAACTGCTTCTCCTTTTCTTGGTACAATCTGATGTACCAAGTTCCGGTATGAATCCCAATTGCTAAACCTGATTCATACAATATTACTAATTTAGAAATTTGTGATTTTTTCCCTTTTGTTTATATATCCTCTCAAACGATGTCGTTCCATCCCTAACCTCGGTATTTTTAAAAAATTGAAATGGCCCCCCAAAAAATTAAAAATTTGAATATCCCGCCTAATATTGGCAACCCTAAACTTAACATCTCGTGACAAACTTTCGAGTAAAAAATTTGTGTCAATTCTAAATTCTCAAAATCTCAAAATTTTAAATTCTCAATGTTATGCATAATCGTTTTAATGAGAAATACATTTTAGTAATTGTCTTAATCCACCACAAACGAGGCTAATTTTTTTCACAATACATATTACTATGTGACTAATACATCGAATCTACTGTTTATAATTTTGAATTTTTGCAAAATCACAAAATAAAGATGTGTCTACTAACTTTGTCTAAGTTTTTTTTTTTAAATTTTTTTTTTATTTGTCAATCACACGGTGTCCTCAAAGGCTTCCTAGGCCCAGAGAATAACTTTGTCTAAGTTATTCATTGGTTATAGATAAATGTATACCATTAAATATGGACACGGTCAATGATAATGAATACGGTCAAAACCCGACCATTGGATGCGATATTTGAGATGTTATATGCATATGATAAAAAATTTATTCACATTTATACTCCTATATTTATTCATGACAATTTTTGAAGAACAATTTAATTGAGAGTGCAGTCGCGGGTGTTAAAACCGAAAAAAATTCATATATCCAATTACAACGAGATTGACGTCTAGTGCATTTCTATGGCAAAAGACAAAAGATTGTGAAGAAGTACAATTGTCAAGCTCGTAAAGCATTGCACTTCTAGGTTTGTTAGAAGTCTTGCCAACAATGCAATTAAAAAATAAGTTACAGTTTTGACGTCAGAAGAGAAAGAAGAAATTGAGGAGATAAAGTTTCCAACTAGTTCACTTCGAGTTGAGCTCTAAAACTCTCAATGTTGTATGCAAGTCAAACTCGTCACTAGTGCACTATATAAGCATGATGTGAAGAAAAGAAAAAGGGAGGAGACCAACCTGAAGAGGCAGCAGCGCGGAGAAGCACAGACGGAAAAAAAAAAAAAGCAGGAGCCATAGGAGAAGAAGTTTCATTCAATCCAAGGTTCAAATCTGTCTCTCATCGTCCTCCTCCATCTCCATCATTTTTTTTGCTCGCAGGTATTAAAGACCCCATGCTCAACAAACATGCCGGAGCAGCGCCTCCGATGACCATGCCGGGCAGCGTCCCGATGAACTCATGCCGGGCAGCGTCCCGATGATCCATGCCGGGCAGCGTGCCGATGAACCATGCCGGGCAGCGTCCCGATGAACATATCAGAGCAGCGCCTCCGCTGCAGGCCTTGCGCTCTCAAATCCCAGCAACAAGCCTCCCCCAGCGACAACTTTGCTCTCTCAAATCCTGGCAGCAGCGTCTCGTCTCTGTAGCACTTTCAAACTCACAAAGAAAGTCAAAGCTGCAGGTTACCACTGCTACTGATGAGCCACGCACCTCTCTTCTTCTTTGGATGTGCTATTCCTTGATCATAAACCATGACCATTGGTCTTGAAGCAAATAAGAAAAGCTGCTCCCTCCATGCCAGAAGCAAGGCAATTGGTCACTACTGGAGCTTTGCCGAGGCTCCTTACGTAGCTGAACACCATCACAACAAATGAGTAAAAAAAAAAAGCTGCAAAACATGTACAAATCACCCGGCCAAATTGATAAATGAAGCTGCAACACGCTTTGCATTCATAATGCAGAGGCTTTTAGGTGACCAAGTTGCTGAAGGGAACAAATTTTGGCCTTTGCATATAATTAGCAAAGCATGAAAATATTATCCCTTGTAAAGCCACGTATTAGGAGTTTGCATTTAAACTACCTCAAAATGGCATTGGTACATATATAAGGCAAAAGAAACAAAATATGAAGGCAATTGCTGGAGTTTTACATAAATGTATCCTAATCAAGTAAAAAAAAGATTGGATGAAGACAAAAACTACGTCAAGAGCTACGTGTTTCTTTGTTGATCACAATTGGAAATAATGAAGGTAGTGTCATGTTCTGGACTCTTGTTTTGGAGTATGTTGCTGCCAGCAAAAAACAACAAGAGAGGGAGAACATGATAAGGGAAGCTTTTTTACATGGAGCGGTGGGTTTTGCAAGACCAAGCATGAAAGTTTAATTAACATATCTTGTCATCAAAGTATACTGGAATTCTAAACAAAAGGGAAAAATACAAGTCAAGAAAAGGGTAAACCAATTTAAAAATGTTCAAGGCAAAGAGGTTTACCACAAGACGTGTGTGTGCTCGTCTTCGATGACACCTATTGTCGAAAATACAATATTTGAATTTAGAGTTCTGATGACACCTACAAACAAGCAAAAAGGAAGTTAATTCTTCTCCTACAAACCGCACGAAGCTAAATATATTCTCCGTGATGCACTCCACCTGTTTGAATTCACTGACTGGCAAGACCAAAAGATAAGTGAGAGGACCAATCACAACTTTCAGATGATGAAATCCTCCCCTGCTAAGAACACAAATGCGATTCCACTTCCAGATCAGATTGGGAGATCGACAGTCCATCTCCAAATCTTTTATCGATCGGCAGGAGTATTATGACATCGCTTCGTGTTTGTCTGGTTTTGGTGAACAAGTGAAAAATGGAAAGGAAATGAAATGAAGGGAGAGGTGCAGAATTCCAACAGATGGGTCATTGCGGGTGCCCATATCAAATTTGGGGTTCAAAATACTTCTTGGGTGTCCATATTAAATTCAGTACCTGGAAGAAAACCTCGATGGGTGACCACGAGTTCCAAACGAAAGTTGAGAAGTGTGACTCGGAGTTGGCTCAACACAACGGGTGTCTAAATAAAAGATATCCGAATATTGGTTTCGTAAAAAAAAAAAGCTTCGAAACCCAAAATGGAAATCATTTTGGTACAAAACCAAGGAAAAGGCAAATACCCAAAATTCACAAATTTGTATGAACTACAAGGGTTTGATCCCTTCACAGGGTATGTAGGCAATCTAGCGACCCACTAGATGCAACCACAAATTCAAATCGAATCCCTGACTCCACCAGTCAAATTCGCCCAAACACCAGAAAAATAAAATCATTCTTAAATTGTCCAAAAGCAAATGCAAGGGCTCTAAACCCTCACAAATATCCCAAACACAAATCCAAAAATAAATGGGTCATCTAACCATTTAAATCCCAAATGTTGGAACTACATGTGGTTTGATCCCGCAAGGGTATGTAGGTAATCTAGAATCAAATAATCTAGATGCAACCGCATCCTAAACACTATTCCTATTCCAAAAATCCAAGCCTTCCAATGGGTCATTCACTCATTGGAACTCTTGAACTACGAGTGGCTTGATCCCTTCCCGGGTACGTAGGCAACCCATTCCAAAATTCGGGTGCAGCCGCAAAAACAAACAACCACACATTGGTTTCTTTATAAATGGAATCAAAGGGTGTTCCCTTGTAACAAGGGATTGTAATTAAGAGACACATTCTGTCTTAAATGGGTCGAACCCGAAATAATTAAAACCCTGTTCTATTAATGAATACGAGTGAAATTACGTTGGGTGACATTTTACACTTTGTGCAATTTTTTTAACCCAACAGCGGGTAGATGGAGATAGGCCATGTGAGAGTGCAGTCACGAACCTCTTGAAAGCTAGAGTCGTGACAAAGCCATTATCAACGTTTTAGAGGAAAGGAATATATTTGTAAAAGTCTGCTCACCTAAGGGACAGTTTTTAAGGGACTGTGAGGGACAAATGAATCTGATGGTTGAAAATAAATGCACAGTTTTAAGTTGTTATAATTTCTGCTTTTTTATTTCATACATGTGGTTTAGATGCATTTGTCCCTCACAGTCTCTTAAAACTATCCCTTAGGTGAGCAAGCTTGTATATTTGTAATCAACTTAAAGATCAAGGCCATAATGATGACCTACAAGGCCAATTTTTTCACACTAAGCATATTATGTGGTAAACACACTTATAAGGTTGAGTTAAACATTTTTCATTTTTTATTTCTCGGATCTATAGAAATTTTGGATATGCCTAATGAGATTGTCTAACTTCTTCATTGGTTATATAGAAATGTATACATTTCAATAGGCCTCATCAACCCGGCCCGGCCCGGCCCATTCGTGGTGGGCTTGGGTCGGGCCGGGCTTTATTGTAAATCGAAGGATCCAAGCCCATCCATATAAAGCGGGCCTTGCGGGCTTTTCGGGCCGGGCCTTGCGGGATTTATTTACAAATAAATCTTTAAAAATACTATGTTTCAAAATACTAATAATAATAATAATAATCTTTAAAGATACTAATTTTTTTATGAACCTATATTTATATATCGTACACTCTAAAGAGCAACCTCTATCAATTCAAAGAAAATGGGAAAACCGACTGTTGGATGTGATTATTACAATAAATTATGAGTGTGGTAAAAAATTTAGCCAATTTCACCAAATTTTCAAATCCGATCGAATTGGTCAACAGTTGTTATTTGTATGTCTTCTTGGTTGACCGATGGTGTGACGACCGCGAAACGTGCTTATTTTTTTACATCACGTCTTTAAATATCCCATCGATGGATGTGCGTGTCCATAAGATAAAAATTTCAATTTTAATTACAAAGACGTTGGCCTATACCAATTTGCCTCCTAAAGTTGTATGACTTATACATTGCATTTAAATTGTTGAGGTTCATTCTAAAGCAACCATATAGTGGAAAATGAATTTAGAGAAACCAACCCCTCGATGTAGAGATTGTAATGTTTTATGGTGGTTGTAAAAAATCCAGCCAATTTGGTTCTCGTTTCGAATTCGATCAACTAGGTCAAACTTAGTTACTCTTATAAACCTATATTTATTCCAAAGAGCAACCCCTATTAATTCAAAGAAAATGGAAAAACCGACCGTTGGATGAGATTATTATAATAAATTATGAGTGTTGTATAAAATTTAGCCAATTTTACCATATTTTCGAATCCGATCGAATTGGTCAACCGTCGTCATGATATGTCGAATATATATGCACATATTCTATATAGAAGTATGAGAACTTCCACACACACACACACACACATATATATATATATATAAACACACACACACACACACATATTCTTATATATATATATATATATATATATATATATATATATATATATATATGATTGAAGAACAAATACAAACCCAGAATCAATCAAACCATGCAAGAAAAAAATTAATTCTTGGAGATGAAGTCCATGTCTCCAGTACGTCATTTGGTTATTATATAGTTTAGGGAGATTGGAAGAATGGTAGTCGAGATCAAGAGAGGGAGATATATATATATATATATATATATATATATATCTGTGTGTGTGTGTGTGTTTATAAATATATATAGATATAGATATAGATATATATATATTTATATATATATATATATATAAAATACATATGTAATAGTTTACGGGCTTTTACGGGCAGGGCTTAGAGGGTTTTTGGAGGGCCGGGCTGGGTTTTTACCGGCTTTTTGACGGGCCTGGCTGGGCTTTTGGCCCTGCGGGCCTCCATCGGCCCACTTGATCTGCGGGTTTGTTGGTGAGGCCTACATTTCAATATCAACGTGGCTGACCAAAAAGAAATTGGTCAGATCGACCGTTACATGTGATGATCATAATACTATACGCATATGGTAAAAAATTTAGCCACATCCGTCCTCGATCCACGTGGTCAACTAAATATATATTATTCCTTCGTATTTGTTCATTAAAATTCTCAAAGAGCAATTTAATTAAGAAGAGCTCCTAAGTTGAAAAATTTATACAATAATAGTTGAAGCTTGGCCATTAAAGCATGTGCTCACAAACTGTTTGAATGATTCATTAATATCGTTTTAGAAAATAAGTTATTTTGTAGACAGCTGTAATTAACGGTTGTCTGTCTTGACCAAGGCCTAAACAATCACAAACGGTTCATATTACTATGGAGTAAATATACAAGCAATGTCGAATCCTTTATTTCTCATTATTGATGTCTCAAAATGCACGAAATCTCTACATGCCTACTAGTGTGGTCAAAGTTTTCAATTGGCTATGTACAAACGTATATCTTCCGATACCTACAATGTGGAGGAAAAAGCAATTTGCTAATTTGACTATTGGAAGTGATCATTGCGGGCTAAAATAGCTATGCTGAAACATTTACCCTATTAGTATTCGTTTAAGTCTTGATCCACATGATCAACTATATTTTATTAAACTCAAATGCTCGTAATCAAAATTATATTTAAGTAACATACACTAAACCTGTTATCCCCCAGCGATCCGAAGGAGCTCCACAAAACCTGGAGCACCCAAAAACCCTAGGTTGAGAAGTTTGCTCATCCGGCGGTGCTTGGGGTCGGTGCGGTTTTTTGCCTCGCTGCTAATGGGCTGCTGCCGGACGGGACTTGCTAGTTGCTCGGGGAGATTGGGAGAGAGAAGTTGAAACTCACGGTTTCGAACGGGTGGAAATGGTGAGGTCCAGACGAAAACTCTCGGTGTGGTTGTGTTGTGCACGGTGGCAGGCTTCGGCGTGGCTCTTCAGGTCTGGGTGGCATCAAGGTTTCCGATGGGAGCGGCGACGTGGTTCTGGGAGTCGTGCGGCGGTGAACAGTCTGGGCGGCCTCTTCTAACTCTGAAGTGGTGCGCGGCGAGGTGGGCCATGGGCGGTGGTGCGTCGTTTCGATTGGTCGAACCGGTGAGGCTCAGTTGGGGCGTGATCGGCGCAGCGCGAACACGGCGGACTGGTGGTGGGGCGTGGTGTTGCACAAGCAAACGGACTCGGGTGCTGAAGTTTGGGCCTGACCCCAAATCCTGCTGGGCCTGGGCAGTTTTGGGCTTTCTTCTCTTGTACTAGCCCATTGGGCCTTTATTTTGGACTAGGGGTTTGAGCCTTTAGTTTTTCCAGTTTAGTCATTTTGATTTTAATAATTCCCTACTTTTTTAGGGAGCTATCATCGAGTCTAGTTTACTCGCCCTATTTACTATGTAGTAGTTAATAATCTATAGGCATCCTTTTACGAGCATGGAACCGTCAAATGATTAGACCTAGTCTATGTATCACTATGCTACTACCACAAACTCTTTATCTACCCATAGATGGTAGAGGGAGGATATGTAATAGCCCTTTCTGGCTTTGGATGAATGAAAGTCGCCCGATTTGGGTTTGTTCAAAATATATATATATATATATATATATATATATATATTTAAGTAATATAGGTTTCTAAAGAAAAATTAAAAAAAAAAAAAAAAAACTTGGTCGAGCCTTTTTTAGTGCAGTTATTTTTTTATTAATAACTAGCATTCCTCCATGCATACTCTGGATGTGTGACATTTTTTTTTTGAAAATGAAAAAGAAAATGAATGGAATAAAACAATTATTGGAAGAATATAGTGGGAGAGAAAAGTGGGTTGTGAGATTTTTTTTTTAATAAAAACCTATAATGTAATTGTCATATTCACCCTTATTATTTAATTTATTCTCAAAGTTTTTTAATCTCTTAGGGTCATTTTATGTCAAAATTTTTGGTGTTGGCTAATAAACCCTCTTCTTTTAATAATAGTATAAATTCCCTTAAAAAAAATTAATTGTATAGATTAAAATAAAAAATAATATTTTACTTAAATAATGTAATTTATTAACAAAAACCTATTATAAAACGAGCGAAAATGACATTCAAGATTAAATAAAATGTCTACGAAGATATTTTTACTTCAACCTTCTATAACCAAAATATGTGCTAATTTTTTTTGAAGTATTATTAATGTAATGAAGAAAAGACAAAAAGTAAATAAAAACCAAGAAATAACCCGAGAAAACAAACAATGGCAGGGGTCGAACCCACATAACTCTTATTATAACCCTATGCCTTTACCGCTGTTCCAAGCATTGCCCGATGTTAAGCTTTCTACTGGCTCTTTATTTATATTATAGTTAAGAATCAGAACCCAGAAATCTAGAATCCCAGATTTGCTTCTAGTGATGGATCGATTTTTCCGTTCTTCTTCGACCTCCTTCAGATACCTCAGTTTTCAAATCTATTGATGGCTCTATCCTTCGGCCCTAAACTCATTTGGGAAGGAAGGCCCGACCTTTCATTTTCCGGCAGCAATGGAAGCAGCGGTGCCGACCGACGAGACGCCAGTGGAGGAGGTGGCGATTGGAGCCGTGGAGATGAGAATGAGGACTCGAAACCCTCAATTCCCTCCTCCCCTTTTCCTTTGCGATCCGATCAGATTAAGGCCATAATCAGAAAACCTCCTGCTCGATTGCGAGAGCGGCATGCTCCGATTTTCCTACTTCCAAATTTTACCTGGTTTAATTAGAAAATTTGAATATTTACCCATCTCATGTGTTTCTACCATGTTGACCAAACTTTTTTGGGTTTCAATTCTGTTAACGGGCGTTAGTATAGATGTTAGTGCCATCTGGATGGTTGGATGAGTTGAATGGCTCAGATTACATATGAGTTATTATTTAAAGAAGAATAATGCCACATGTGCATCAGTGTAAAAACACTGACGCTGCATAGAATCCGCTTCCAGGGAGTTCTTAATACATATCTTTAATTTACGAGAAATATTTCACCGAATTTCGGGTTTGACAAATCGCCTAACATCATGTGCTTTTGGGAATGCCAACCTAGCACAAAAGAATATAGCTAGGTTATTAGTTTACGGGTGGTGAAAATGAGGGTTCCATAATGATTTTGAAATCAACTGTTAGATAACTTATATGTAAAATAATTAAATATGTTTTTACTAAAATTAGAGTCATTCAACCAACCTTTGATTTAAAAGTCCTCATTATAGAGACTCTCCCATTAATTTATATCACAGTACTGTTGCACGCAAGTGATTATTGCAGGTTCGGTTCCAAATTACCCCGATTGACAAAAAAAAAAAAATATTATAAATAGGATGTGTTAATGAGTTTAGTAGTGGAATGAACATTTGAGGCATGGACGACAGACTAGGGGTGGGCTCGCGAAACCGAAAACCGAAAAAAATCACACCGATACCGAACCGCAGCCGAAAAAAACCTCACCGAACTGGAAAAAACCGCACCGCACCGAATCTGTTCGGTTCGGTTTTCGGTTTCGGCCCTGCAGAAACCGAACCGAACCGCAAATCGCACCGCAAAACCGCACCGCAAAAACCGCACCGTAAACCTCAAAACGACGTCGTTTTACTTCATTTTGACTTTTAAGTCCAAAACCCTAAAGGGGTTCCACAACTTCAGCCTCTCGCCTCTCTTTCTTCTCTCGACTTATCATTTCAGACTTTCAATTTCTCTCTTTCTTCTCTGGCCTCTCGCTCTCTCTTTCTTCTCTTTGTCCATCTTCTCAGTTTTCTCTTCGTCATCGAGAATTCGAGATCGTCAAGGAGATTTCCAAGGGCTGGAAGGGTTGTCAATCCTTTCAGTTTTCTCTTCGTCTCTAGTCTTCGCCGCCGCTCCGGTCATCTAGACCCTCAAGGAGCCAGATCGAGACCGCAACGTCTAGAACATCAAGCACAGCGGCAAGCCAGCAATGAGGACCTGCGTAGGACCGCCGCTTTACCCGCACCTTTATTCTTCTTCATACTCTGCAGATCCAGAGCGTTTCTCTTAAGTACTATCTCCAACTTTCTCTATATCTGTATACATCTATAGATCTTTTTACCTCTGTTTGATTCTAATTGATATTAATAGTTTTATAGTTCATAAAAATGAGATGAAGGTGATTGCTGCAGATCCAGCCTTATTGCTGAAGCTATCAAGCAGCCCCGGTACGTTTTTCTTTATATGATTCATTTGCTTATTGTGTGGTTGAACATATGCCCAAAGTTTATGGCTTTATAATCGATTACTGCTATTGATCTGTAAATTCATACTCTGTATTTCTACTTTACCATGTGGGTTTCGAATTTTGAATCTTAACAATAGTGTTTTCTATTCTGTAATTTTGGGTCTCTGCTTTTGATGAATATTTGGTTCAATTTTCTTCTGGGTTTGTTTTGATTTTGTGCTGGTATGAACTTAATGGCAGGGAATTGATGAGCTTAAAGATGTGTTCAAGGAATCTGGGGTTGTAAGGGTGCAGTCAAGAAAGAAAGCAGAGATGTTTTTAGTACGAACAGATGGGTTCTCTTGTACCCGAGAAAAAGTGGGAATCCTCCCTGGCCTTCACTCATCCAAGTACTCAACAACAAATGCTTATGTCGAAATCTACACCGAAGACAGTATTAGTGTAAGCCTGGGCATGAACTAATGGAAAAAGCTAAAGAGGTACCATATCACAATCAAGTATTTATTTGAAAATTATATTGTTAACATTTTCTTACCAATGATATGATCTGAAAGTAGAATATGTATTAATTCCTTGGTGTGCCTGTGCCATGTTTACATTAATTCAATAGCATTACTATGCAGAAAAACGTGTATATATTCATTTGTATCTATATTGGTGAATATATTACTAGAATTTGTCGGTTCATTTTTAAATCTATGGTTATTCACCCTATTAGTTGTTTACACACCCCGACCTTATTAAAAATTCACATTTGTTGTCTTCAGTGATCTGCATGAGTGGGTTTATTTTGTGGCATGTATGGGAGGGGATGGGGTAATACACGGAAGAGAGATAACGTAACAAAACAATGGCACTCAGAATGTGGTTTGATGACTATAGGTAGGACTTAAGACATGTCATTCATGGAAATAACACAAGTGATGGTGTGTGATGCAGCAAAAGGTGTACGTTCAAGGAGGGAAGAAGGAGGAGGTGCATTTATTTATGTTAAATTATGGATTATGCTTTAGTGTACTGAAGCTTAAGCAAAACACATCTCTGTTAATTTGGGGTTTTTCTTCTGTAAATATGTTCTGCTTTTGCAGGTGAAAAATGATGCAAGCACTGATGGTTTTGTTTTTGTTACTAGTAAGTTGTTTAGTATTCAATCAGTTTGCTTAACTTATCTAAATTCTAACCTCAACTCATTATCCACTCAAGTTCAGTCTGATGTAATCTTGCAATGCAGGTCTTGCTAACTCTATTGATAGAGTATGGTTCAGCAGCAATGGGACAGAACCCAACTGAGGCTGAGCTCTAAGATATGACCAATGAAATGGACTGTTACTGGACTTTTAACTTCCGAGCATTCTATTTGATTAATTGTAATTTATATATGTTGGTCATTGTAAATAATCATTTTTGCTAGGTTTTTGGATCTAGGTTTTGCTGGCTGTTATTGGTTTGTGTTGAATTACTACTACTTATAAGTTATGTCTTAACAGTCTGCAATCGTTATGTCAAAAAAGACTAAAGAAGATTCCACAGAGTAGGTTTTTGGTACAAAGAGGTAGAAGAAGAAATGATCTGAAATTTAAAAAAAAAAAAAAAAAAAAAAAAAAAAAAAAAAAAACGAACTAGGCCGAACCGAACCGAACCGTTTGGTCGGTTCGGTTTTCGGTTTCAAATTCTCAAAAACGTATTAATTCGGTTCAGTTCTCGGTTTTGGCCCAAAACCGAACCGTTTGGAACCGAACCCACCCCTACGACAGACGATAATTAATTGGATTTAATTTCCGTTGTAATTTTTTTTTTTACGTCTACGTAATTAATTAGAACAACAAATAGGTCCTGGCCGGAAAAAACCAAGAGGGTGTACCAAACTTGGTGTAGACCTGAGCCTTACTACTCAATTTGTATCCCATTTTGGTCCTTGTTGATATTTATCACCAGCAATTGTTGGGGTTGATCTTAATAGGATCTAGTTTGGGGTAATAAAACCAGCTGCATTCAGGTTAACGCTCTGAAAGTCTGAATCACAGCGGATAAGAGCTTTACTAATGGAGTGTTGGCTACAACCTTGTTCACCAAGCTAATGGAATTTTTTCCACGTTGCTAAAGAAAAACCCAGCACATTCATATTGAAATCTACAGATAAAGGACGTAACAAAACCCAGCACATTCATATTGAAAACTCAGGATCTTGAAAACCACACGAATTCAAAAAACCAAAAAAGGTGGAAAGGAGCACAATTCAATAGGAAGAAGAAGTTGAAGAGAGAAAAGAAAAACATACGCAATGGGAAAAATTAGGGCAGAAATAAATGAGCGAGACATGACCAAAGATATCCATATATATGTTATCTTCATTAATTATTAAGTTTAAAAGAGAAGCAAATAGCAGAACGACAATGAAAAGTTAGAGGTTCTTATCAACGCGACGCTTTTAGAGAAGAGGCTAAACACTATCCCATTTCACTATAGGGTTTTTGTCAATTTACCCCATTTTTAGAGATTTTTTTCCCACTTACCCCATTAAGTTTTTTTAATTATCTCACTCAAAACACTCTAAGGAGGTTTTCCCTAATACCCCATTAAGATTTTTTTTTGTTTTTTATTTTTTTTAATACCATTTTACATTCACCCCTTTGTTACTTAGAGAGAGAGAGAGAGAGTGGAAGAGAGAGAAACCATAGGAGACTTCGCCGGAGCCCCATCACCGGCCGCCGGAATCAGGCCAACTTTAGCCGGATTCCAGTCACCGGCCGCCGCTCACCGGGATTTGTTGAAAATCTCACCGAAAAGGTTTTTTTTGCCTCCAATAGACATCTATTGCCCTTTAATAAAGGGGCAATAGACCTCTATTGCCCCCCAATAGACGTTTATTGCCCCCAATAGACATCTATTGGCCCTTAATAGAGGAGCAATAGACCTCTACTGCCCCCCAATAGACGACTATCAGCCATGTATTGCCCCCTAATAGACGTCTATTGCTCCCAACAAAACTTTCAGTCGCCGAAATGGGAACCAATCTCTTTAAATTTAAACAAATAAACTTTGATTAAATAAAAAAAACCGAGGAGACTACATAAATTTAAAACGTCTATTGCCCCCCAATAGCCGTCTAGTGCCCTCATACAGGGGCGGAGCTATGTTTAGGTCCCGCGGGGTCCGGACCCCCCTTAAGTTTTTGACAGAAACTCTCAATACCAAGCATTGTAGTGATAAAGCTTTAAAAAATTGTTTTATCCAATACATGGACCTCCCCCCCCCCGGCATCCCTTTCCCTTCCTCCCCCAAACCCAATCCCACACTACCAAGTGCCACGTGCCACTTGCTAGGTAAGAAAGCAAACAATAACAGAAAGATAGATAGATCATAAATGTCTCCCTGATTACTATTCTATATATAATATTTATTGAATTGAAATTGGTTAACTAAAAATAATTAACAATTGGTTAGATTAATAAAACGAAATATATAATATGCAATAGATGTTAGGGTTTTTAATGGTTTTGAATGAGAAGTTTTCTGTCAATTTTGTGCCTCTACTTTTTATTTCGAGTCTGCGACTACAATGGTGTGGAACTAAATTTTCAGAAATTCATTCTCGATTAAACAGATATGGTTTTATAAGATTTTGTAGATTTAGCCCTCTAAAGTATTCAATACTTTGTTTATGAGTATCGTGATGAAAAATAATCTACAAAAATGCTACATTTAACGTATGGTTAACTAAAATAAATAATTAAAATTATAAATCTAGTCCAGACTCGGACCCCCCCAAAGTAAAATTCCTAGTTCCGCCACTGCCCGCATAAAACAATTTTTTTTCCTTCTTTTTTCTTTCCTTCTGGACTTTCTGCCCCCATTTTACAAAAAAAATAAAATAATAATAATAATAAAAAATAAAAACTGCCTGCGTTCGACCGGCTTCTACTCCACCTCCAGCAACGTCGAACCAGCCGGTTCATACTGAACCGCTTCTCCTTTTCTTGGTATAATCTGATGTACCAAGTTCCGGTATGAATCCTAATTGCTAAACCTAATTCATACAATATTACTAACCAAGAATGCACACCACAACTGCTATATCAACTGCTTTCTTCTCATTTTTCACATTTCATTCTCTTAAACAATTTTTCCATCACTTCCATAGCACCCCCAATATCCTGCTTCCGATGAACGCCACAAACCAACACACTATAAGCGATTGAATTAGGTGCTACACCCCTCTCACACATTTCATCAAACACCTTCTGTGCATTACCCAATTCGCCAATTTCGTAATAACCATTCATCAAACAACATTCTTGTAAGACCTCGGAAATTTGTTATTAATTTCTAACTTTTTCCTGGGATTAATAAGGTGTTCGTTTGTACGATTTCGTGGTTCGAGGGTGGAGTGGAATTATTTTCGGACGAATAATTATTTGAAATGCACGTTTAGGGGGGTTACGAAGTTTGACTTTTTATACATTTAGATTTTGTGAGAACTTCCTTCACAAAAGTTGTAGAGCGCGTCGATACGAGTTCGTGGACATGTGGAATTCGAGAATCGGAGTTCGTATGAGAAAGTTATGAGCGATTGAAATTTGGGGAAAATTCTATAAATATAAGAAAATTCTGGATTTTTTCAAAAATCCCAAAAGTTCCAAAAATCTCATTTTCCTCCCCAGATTTCTCTCCGTTCTCTCTCCTCAGACCCGACGGGTCGCGCTCGACCTGACCCGGCTGGAAACCAGCCTTCCCGGCGGCCGACGACCGAGGACCCGGCCCAGATCGACTCGCCCAGCCCTTCTCCGTTGACCACTGGTGTCAGTTGCACCGGTGGAGCAACCCAGAAGGAGATCGGAGACATGAACAGTGACAGCGGGCAGACCCGGTTGGATTTCCCAGTTTCCGGCGACTCCTTGGCCGATCCTTCCCTGTTTTGGAATCTCCTCTTCCTCCTGATCATCCCCATATAGGCCTTGCATCACGATTTGGAGTGTAGAGCGCTAGATCAAGGTTTGACTTTTTCGATGGTCCTGATTCGATCTAGGATCTGATCAGACACACGAGAGTGACCCAACTTCCAAGCTTGATCTAGGACGATCTAGACCGAATCTCACTTTACTCCAGGTATGAAAGTGGCTCATCTCTTCATTTTGAACATGTTTGTAGTTGGTGACTTTGGCATCGGAGGTGGTTGATCCGGCGTTGACCGCCGTGGTTGACCACAATCTGAACCACCGCTTGTGGCGGCGCATGGTGGCGCGTCTGGCCTTATTTTTGTGTTTTGTTTTCAGTTTATCCATCTACACATCGATACGGTCGTTTTGATATATTATAAGGTTAATTTGGAGAAAGTTGATGCATGTTAGGGTTTTAGGGTTTTCGATTCGTTTCGGTTTTCGATCTGTGAGGATCCGGCCCATTCGATCGACTTGTAGTTTTGATTTGTTGATCGTAGAGCTGTTCCGTTGACTTTTTGTGGTCACGGATGAGGATCCGACCGTGGGATCGTTGTTTAAGTGTGTTTTATGAATCGGTTGCTAAGTTAAGGTCGTATTTGTTTAGGTGATTGATGGTTTGAGTTGGCGGACGATTGTGAATCGTATCTTGGTTGTTAGAGAAGACGCAGCAGGATTTGGAGGTGAGTAAATCTCACGTGGTTCATTTACGAACGGATTTATTTATTACTCGGAATTACTTGTTTAATTGTTAAATCATTTTCGAAACAAATTATTTGTTTTAAAATATATGAACTTGATCGACAACGGTTCATGGGTAAGTCAAAACAATGTTTTGATATAAAATGATTTTCGAGTAGTTAATTTATAAAACTATAGTTGGTATTAGTGGTCATTCCTGCGTGAATGACTACGTATATATATATTTACGTGGAATATATATATTGGATGGTGTGACGTTGGTGAAGTAATGATTGAGAGTTGATTTGGATTATTATTTTGTTCATTTACTCTTTTCGGGAATGCAATATATCATGTGATTGATTGATGTGATTGTGTTAAAGAGTATCCTGTGTTGAGTGTGATGTGTTGAGTTGTGTGGGACTTTATAAATATTTTCGGATCTACGGATCTGGTGTCACAGTGGTGATTGAGGCAAGTATATCGGGAACCACACCTTTGGCCGGGTTAGTGATTACGATCAGTTAGAGCTCTAGTCTGTCTGCCTTGTACTGCATGGGAGTGACTCGTTGGGTTACTTGAGGCCCATGAGTACGTACTGCATGGGAGTGACGCGTTGGGTCACTTGAGGCCCATGAGTACACGTGTTTTTAAAAGAGAGTTCGGGTGGGTTCTTTCTTTTACTGTCCAAGAGGGACTTGATTTCATATTATGGGTGAGTTGTGTTAATATGATTTATTTGGAGTTGATGGGTGATCATCGGCTTTAGTGTTGATGGGTGATCATCGACTCTAGTGTGAGTTGTTTGACTTCTTCATTTATTTTCCTTTTCCTTCTAATTGTTGAATTTTATGTAATCTCCTGAACTAAGTTGTATGCAGGGATTACTGTCTTTTGAATTGTTTGTTTTAATGTAATCTCCTGAACTAAGTTATATGCAGGGATTACTGCTTTTGTATTGTTTGCTTTAATGTAATCTCCTGAACTAAGTTATATGCAGGGATTACTGCTTTTTGAATTGTTTGTTTTTATGTAAATTCCTGAACTAAACTCTATGCAGGGATTTATATGATTTCTATTGTTTGTTTTTAATGTGATATCCTGAACTAAGTTTCAATGCAGGGATTACTAATTTTACTTAATTCAATTGTAAGTGCGGTTGTGGTTTGAGACTTGTAGTGAGTTGTGAGGTTATCGTTTTGACAAATGCTTTATGTTGAGGGGAAGTGAGTGTGATTTTTCGTTGAGATGATATGATATGATATGAACTTGATGTTTGGTTGTGTTTTGTGGAATTAAATATTTTTGCTTTAATTCATCTCACGAATTGAGAAATTATAAGCATGAGTGACGTGAGTCACTTTATTTGAGTTTACTCATACGGGCTTAAAAAGCTTACCGGGTTTGTTTTGTTCAATCCCGGTGCGCTATTCTATGGTGTAGGGTTTATTGTGCAGGTTAGAATATCGAGTGATCCTCGTCGAAGTTGAAGGGTACGTTCGGTAGTGTGGACGTTGAAGGGTACTCTTAGTTTTAAGTCTTCCGCTGTGTAGTGAGTTGTGGTGAGAGAGTTTACTTATTGAATTATCATTCAGTTTAATTTGTAAACTCTCGGAATGTAATATGTGACTCTAAAGAACGAGTCGGTATTGACATTGTTAGCACAGTTTGTTTAGTTGCTTGATTTAATTGAAAATTTTCTCTATGTGTTTTCCTGTTATTGTTATGTTTTCGCGTTTCGGATTTGAATTTATTTATTCAAAATTCGGGGCGTGACAATTCTATCAGCCTCACTAGGCCGCAGGGCGAGCAGAGCTCATCCATCAAACGGTTGTAATTAACCAAAGAGGCAACAAAATCATGCTTCAGTGCACTCAAAACGCGAAGAACACCCAACGTGCTGTGTGGGGTTTGAGAATCGAGTAGCCTAGCGATGATGACGTTGCAGGTGCGCTGGTCAGGGACGTAATCTGAGTCAGTGGAGTGGGCAAAGCGGTGGTGGGCATCTTCGAGGCAGTTGGAGTGGCAGAGAGCGTGAAGGTAAGTGTATCTCAACAGGTCGGTGTCGCCGAAGCCTTGGAGGTCCGGTGTGACGGTCGATAGCCGAGCGAGGCCGCAGTCTAGTTTTGGTGCCTCCATGAGTACCAGATCTCAGGTGACAATGATGAATAGGACCGCCGGTGACAACGATGAAGGGTGACGAGGGGAGAGAGAGAAAGCCGAGAGAGAGAGAGAGAGAGAGAGAGAGAGAGAGAGAGAGAGAGAGAGAGAGAGAGAGAGAGAGAGAGAGAGAGAGAGAGCCTGCAGAGAGAGGAGAGTGTGTGGCATGGCAGTAATTTATTACTTAGACTGAGGGCAAATTTGTCTTTTTATTTTAAATTGGGTAAGTGGGATTAAAAATCTTTTGTTGGGGTAAGTGGGATAATTTTTGTTCATTTTGGTGCTTTTGATCAAGGACCCTTAACTATATAGTTCCATATGCTAAAAACACACAGGATAAAATCCTCACAGAAGGCACTCTTTGTCCATCTAAATACTGCTTTACAAGCGGGCACCCTCATTAATCAAGTATATCGTCTTCATCGTCAGCATCAGACGATTAATTGATAATAGAAGTTTCTTTATATAGAAGATTATAAGTATGAAACCTTAGATTAAAGGAAACCTAATATAAGTATGAATCTTTAGATTACAAGGAAACCTAATCAAACATTGATTAGGATATCTAGTTGATTAGGATATCTAGAAAATTCTACCCTATTACAACTGAAATAAGTGTCGGAGTTTGAACCAGACACATATAATTCGTGTATCCGTCAGCAATATTTCATTTACTTTAAAAATAGACCTCCAAAATACAATCTCAATATTACCCTTCTATCACAAGGAAAAATAATGATCGTCCCACTTAGGGATTATAGGTGATGGCTCTGAAATTCATTTCTTATTTTATAATAGTTTATCCTTTTTCTCTTATCAACTTTCTAAATGATGATCGGAAAAGAATGATAGATGCAAATGAGCAAGAGTTCGTTCAAGAGACACGGACACACTGTTATTAATTCATGCCCATAATTGATTTCTGATACAAATCTTAAAGAGCTGGAGTTCTATTCCCTCTCAGAGAAAAAAATTTTTTTTTTCTCTTAATTCTGTAGGAAGTGTAGGTGGTGGTTGTGGTGATGGTGGTGGGGTCCGCCACAGTGGAAAAGTCTTTTTTATAATTCTTTGGTATACAACACTCGTGAGAGAAGACGAATTTGGATCCGTTAGATTGTGTAAGATTTTTTTATTTTTTTCTTTTCGCTGTTTATATCTATATACTATTATTATCTATACTATTATTAAGAGAAGAGAGCTTGCTCTCTAAAACTGAATTTTGTTACCAATTTAACCTTTATATATTAAAAAACTATGAAATATAATTAATCAATAAGGATAATATGATAAATTGTAAAATAGAAAAAAAAATTAAAAGCAGAAAATGTAGTAGTTGTACAGGAAGTTTTTCCACTACCTTTAACTTCTCTCCACACACTGTGTGTGGGCCCTACTAGTTAAGATTATTAAGAGAAGAGATTTTGTTAGCCAAAATTGAAAAGTGTGATGCTACAGATCCCAAATTTTTTACCAAATTTGGATCCCAAATGATGTGGCATATTGATTTTGTGGAATCTAAATTCCACCATGTATCTCTAAAAATAAAAAGTTCTTTTAACAATAACTCAATAAGCTTTAAAATCATATATACATTTAAAACAAATTTTTGCACTTAACCAATACAAACAGTCTCCAAATGCAACAGAACTTAGAATTCTCATGCTAAGGAAAAACTACATGACCAGCTTAAATGAAAAATAAATGATGAAACATATTCCAGCACACCAATTCCTTATTCCATTGCACATTTTCAATTAGCATTATAGTTCGTGTACATGCTCCACAAAATCCCTTGTTTCCTCGTATTAATAATAATCATAATAAGAAGAAACCCTAATCCTCATAACTCATGAAAGCATGAAGAGAAATTCTCAGACTTCCTGGAATTGTATTCCAGCTATTCACTGAATTTCCATCATCTTCTTTCATTGTTATAATGTGATTGAGGTCTTAATCGAATTGGATTTTATACGGATTGTTAGGTGTTCGTTGTTTTGTAGTCGGTATTGAGAAGGAACTAAGTACACACGTGTGGGTGATATGGGATTGTGGAATCTTGTTATTATTGTCATATCCTTCAGATCATAACAATCATTGAAAATAAAAACTACAACCGTTAATTAATTGACTGGTTCATGAATACATACATGTGTGTGTAATTTAGATCTCCATTTTTTTTTTGTTGATAAAATACTACCAGCCGCCGTCCATGGCTCTGCCATGGCACTTGCTTGGAAGAACAGGGAAGAACAGGGTTGGAGAGTAGAAGAATTAACCCAAGTTGAAATCATTATTAATTTCTTTAATAAAAAATAATATTTTTTGATAATGAGAAAATTACAAGAGGGAAATATTGCTGAAAATTTTTATGTATAAAATGATGATATGGCACTTACCATGTCATTTGGTATTGATATTTGGTATAATTTTTTGGTGTCTCAAGCATTTTTCAATTGAAAATTTTGACAGATTTAATCCTGAAAGATTTAAAAACTTTGAAAATAAATTAAATCACAAGGGTAAATATGAAAATTATAAAATAGATTTTTATTAAGAAAATTGAAAAGAAATGAGCCGACAAGCCCCACTTTTCTCTCTCATTATTCTTTCTCTGCAATAACTGTTTTATTTCATTTATTTTTGAGAAATTTTATTAACACATCCCTAAATACTTAATACACATTGAAATTTTTCTACATTTAAAATCAGATTATATGGGTATATGAAATGACTAAAAAGACATCCATATTAGAAAAGGAACTATAGTTGGAATATGTTTAATAGCTTTTAATATTGTTATAAATTACGAATTACAAAATTCTCATGATTGTTCATATTGTTTCATGGTAATTAATAGATAGAATGAAAATAAAAACCAGTATGATATATATAAACCCTAATTGGAATCTTCTTCTACAAGCTTGACTACTAGCAATTTTGCATTACAAAATCCTTATGATTGTATATGTTGTTATAACTAACGGAGAGAAAATAACAACAATGTAGTTATATATAAACCTAGTTGGGATTCTCGATCATCATGTGTTCTTGATTATTTTCAACAATCTTGACTACAAGCAATTTTGAATAACAAAGTTGTTAAGATTGTACAGGTGTCATGATAATAATTGAAAGAAAATTAAAATTATTATGATGATTTTGATAATTAAACGCATTTAAATTCATTATGATATATATAGAATGTTGTGATTATGATAAAGATTGGCATGATGATTTTTATATTAATTTATATATAGTGATTTCATATAGAATTTTGAGATATATTCTTGAGAGAGCTCCGAGCAATACTGAGCGACCTCGAGAGCGTGAAACCTAGGGTTTCGTGTGGCGGCTGTGATCGTGCGGTGTCCAGACCAGAACGACGGCGTGCAGACGGAACGACAGTTCCTTGGCCGGCGACGTCGGTTTCTGGGTGTGTCAAAGACCCAAGTTGAGGTGGTACGGCTTCGATTCGCGGAGGCTTTAGGCTGAGGCGTTCGAGGGATCCGATCTCGTCAGGGTTTGTGTGGTATCGGCACTGGTCTTGGCCAGTGTCTCATACTGACAAGGCGCGAGTCATCGAGGTCGAGGTGGTTGGGGTTCGTCGTCTGGCTATTTGGTAGTGCCGCTGAAGCTTTCAATCAGTGGTGGAGTTTGAACAGCATCGAGGTTTGCAGACCGCTGTGATTGCAGATCTGATGCAGTGGTGGATTGGCTAGCCGCCGGACCAAGCTGCGGTGGAGGCTGCCTGCGGGTTTCTGCCCTATTAACTCGAGTTTGGATCTGGGCCTTTGGGCCTAGGTTCAAGCTTGGGTTGATGGGCTCTAATCTGTGGCAGCTTTCTGGGCTTGGGCTAATGAGGCAGGCAAGCTTTCCTAGGAAGTAAGGATTGATTTGGGCTTGGGCCTACGGGCTTGGGCTCAAGTTGAGACAAGCTGGGCCCTAAGAAATTAGGGTACTGAGCCTGTGTGAGGTTAGATAAACTTCTATGAGTCTTCTATGACGTTTCTAGTTTTTTGCTTGTACCACAATTGCGTGATTGGCAAGTGAGGGCTAGTTTTGATGTCCCGAACCCGAATTCACCGGTTTACTAGTCATTTGGACGGTAAACAACTTTTACTATCGTTTCAATGCTTTTAGGGGGCCCTAAAAGTTGACTTTTTGTTCGGGTCAAAATTTGAGAAAATTTCCTTCATGAAAGTTGTAGAGGACGTTAAACCGAGCGCGTACATATGTGGTACGTAAAAATCGGAGTTGTAACGAAGAAGTTATAAGGGTTTTAAGTTAGTGGCAGTTTTGTAATTTCATGGAATTCATGTCTATAAATAGAAATCTGGACTCTCCATTTCGGGAAAGCCCCGAAAATTTCCAGTTTTCTTCCTCTCGCCGACGTAACTTTCCAGCGTCGCTGCCGCCTCGTCCGGCCACCTACGGCCATGAAATTGGTGTCCATCTCTTCGTCTTGAAACAAGGTTTCTATCTATATATGCCTTGCACCCTATCATTCACCATAGACGACGAATTGAAGCCAACAAGTTCATTGTAGCAGCTCGGGTTTTCTGGAAAATTTTCCAGATTCCGGCCATCTCCGGCAGCATTTTTGAACTTGATCGATGCGCCTCGAGACGTGGATGATATCCCTCCAAGCTTTTTCCACAAATCGAAGTGAAATTGACGAATCGAAGGTTTGAATTTTTGGGTACTATTTGGAAAATCGGGTTTTACTGTTTGAGCTTAGTTTCGGGTATTTTCATGTGTTTTCTGACTTTGTGGTAGTTGAGAAAGATGTTTGGATGGTGAGACGAAGCTGCTACCAAAATTTGGTGGCCGGAGGCGGAGGTTGCCGGTGTGTGAACAGTGATGCGGTGCGTGAACAGTGACTTAATGTTTGTTTTTAGCTAGATTAATTTCTTAAATGTTGTAGAGCTTGTATGTGAAGTTTGGTGAATTTTGGAGGAATTTGGAATTGTTTGTGATCTTCCGAAGTTTGGGCTTTTGTGATTGAATTGTGGGAAATCCGGCAGTCGGATTTCCCTCGTTTTCGTTGTGGAATATATAAATCGAGGAATTGGTGGTAATGGTGAAGTTTGGATTAAATTGGAGAAGAAATGAAAATGTTGATTTTGAGAATAGGGCTTTGGAATCGTATTTAAATTCCGGATTGTTATTCACGAATTACAATTGTATACAGGGCGACGTGCCGAGCTACTGCTCGACGTAGGAAACCGGTAGCGTGGTCGCCTAAACAGTACTGTTAGTGGACATTTATTTTAAATTAATTGTGCATGCAGTATATTAGCATTTTCCGATTGAGATTTAATTTATAATTTGAATTATTGAGTTTTATGGTTTTATGAGATTTAGTTTATCGAGATTTATTTATGAATTACAAGATTAGTATTGAAATTCCTTCCCAAGGGCTTTTAGTAGATTTTTGAGATAGTCATTCATGAGTTATTGAGTTGAGGAATGATTTTCGAGAAGTGACTGATTCAGAAAATATTATGAGAATTATGGATTTCGAATATCGGTTTTTATGAGGATTCACGAGTACGAATGTTTCATCGAATTTTTGAGCATGATTGAATTATTGAGATTTATTGAGCTTTGAGCTCCGTACTTATCAGCCTTGAAGTTAGATTGAGTTTTCTTTCCGAAAACATTTATTGATTTATAGAGTATTTGATTTTATGCTTTCGAGGATTTATTGAGATTTTGAGGTTATTTTCAGTTTCTTGAGGAGGCTATTCAGTTTATTAAGGAGGCCAGTTTTGGCGCATGCGTATCTTACCTAGTTGGCAGTCCCTTCTAGGTAATAGTCTGGTTGGCAGTCCCTTCCAGCTACAGCCCGGTTGGCAGTCCCATCCGATGCGTCACCTGGTTGGCAGTCCCTTCCAGATGACATGAGGTAGTTAGTCGGCAGTCCCGTCTACTACCTGTGGCTAGTTGGCAGTCCCTTCTATCCACCGCCTCCTATTCTGGTTGGCAGTCCCTTCCGATGCGTCATCTGGGTGGCAGTCCCTCCTGGATGACATGAGATGACTAGACAGCAGTCCTTTCTAGTCATCAAACGAGCCTCATGAAAATGATGTTTTTATAAGGATTGAGGATGAGATTTTAAGAGGTTTCTAGATGTTCTTGTTACGTAATTGAGATTTCAGTAAAGAGAATGATTAAAGTGTTTTTAAGATTGTTACTGCATGCGAGATTTTAGAGAATAACTTGGGAAAACATTAAGTTTTATTTATATATTTGAAAGTACTTATTTTTCGTCCACTCACTCTAACGGATTTTAAATGTTTTCCCCTGGGCCCTTCAGTTTTAAATGCCCAGTTTGCAGGCCAGTTTAGCTTGAGGTCGAGCGTACTTGGGGTTGAGGCATAGCTGTCATAGCTTCCGCATTATAAAACTATCGGTCATTTATCTTGTTTTCTATTCTCTTGTACGCCTGTACATTAGATTGCTCTGATAACCTATGAGATTAATATTCTTAAGTTCAGAATTGTTTGTGAAATTGGAGATGTTGTGATACAGGGAGCAGGGTGGCTCCAGAAAATTAAGGATAGATTATTTTAGAAGTGTAAATGTTTTTCTACAGGTTTTGGGTTGTCCATTTTTAGGGGAAGTTCTGTTAAATTTTTGGTAGAATTTCTTCTAAGGTGGGCCCCGCAGGGCCTTTTCGGATTTCAGGGTGAAATCGGGGCTGGTCCTGTCACTAGTTGAATGATTTCTTTCCGTAAGAGGTGAGGTTTTTTCATTCTTGTATAGGCTCGCTTAAATGTGAGCGTCCCAGTGATCCTTAATGGTTTGCTTTAGCTCAGATAGGTTATACCGGATTTTCTTGCCGGGTTTCTTACGTAAGTTTTGGTAGACTACAACCTATTTGCTGTTGATCTAATGAAATCAACTTCTATTCAAAAAAAAAATATAGAATTTTGAGATTTGAGGATAATTCAGGTAGTTTGAGTGGTGTATTTAATAAAATAATAGAATAAGAAATCAAATTGGTGGTGTATTAAGTAGTTTGTTATGTAAGTTTTGGTAGACTACAGCCTATTTGCTGTTGATCTAATGAAATCAACTTCTATTAAAAAAAAAAAGGACAAAATACTGTTTACTCCCTATACTTATAGGGTTTCGACGTTTCAGTCCCTGACGTTTCAATTTCACCTAAAAACTCCCTAAACTCTCCAACTTCACCCAATTAGTCCTTACCGTCAATTCTCCGTCAAAAACTCAGTTACTTTGCTGACATGGCATGGTTTTCACATTAAAATGACTGTTATACCCTCACTGACAAAAAAAAAAAAAACTCTCCTTCTCTTTTCTTTTTACCTGTTCTTCTTCCTCCGTGTCCCTCCTCTTCGGCCTTTTCTTCCTCCATGTCCCTGCTCTTGGTTGTTCATGCAAAACTCATTTACCCAGAAGGCGAAACCAACGGGAGGAAAAAGCAAAGCTTATACTACCATCAATTCAAATCCCACACATCCCAATTAACATTTAACAAATATCCACAACCAACATGAACCCAGTCTCTTTCCCGAGACGAAATTTGAACAAAACAAGCAAACTAGCAGATCAGAGAAAACAAATAGAGTCATACTGACGTAGCATCAATCTCACAAGAACTTATTCATATTCAATTAAATCCCTGATTCAAACTTCAACCACCAACATATATACCTGAAAACCACAAAGAATTGAAATTTAAAGTATCTTGCACTGAATCAGTTTTAGGGGGTTTTGCCATAGTTCTCTCTACTACCCACGATGTCGGCCACCTCCTTCCAGTTCTTCTGCTATAGGTTCCCTCTGCTCAGCTTCCATTCCGACTTCTGCAAATTCATCATCTCAAATTGTTCATATTGCACGCAACCACAACATGATTCAAATGAAATCAACTCTAACTTCTAAACTCACAATCCACAACTTCAAAAACAAAATCAAACAAAATAAGTAAACCCAAACTGCAATCAACTTGAAAGATGAACTATACAGTCTTCGACTACACAAATACAAAATGTTGATGAGAAATTTTACCATGGTGGTCCAGTGGTATAGGAAAGCGGGTCCAATTGTTCGAAAGCTTCAAAATCTGAGCGACGAAGCCGAGAATTTCATTGGTAATTCTTGGCACGGAACCGCCGCCGTCTTCTTCCGAAAGCTCCGTTCGAACTGGCATCAAGTTCGAAGCCAATTTGGAGATTTCGGCGATGGAGAGAAACGAGAGGCTTGTCTTGAAGCTCCTACCCAATTCCGCAAGATTGTTTCGAACTCCCAAGAGCGCCGGAGACGGTGAAGGTTGAGAATCGGAGGAGGGAAGGGGGGATGACGACGGTGGAAAGTCCAGCGAGGCCACAAGTAAGGACAGAGGACAAGTGAGCATATCCATCCAACAGGTAATAAGATTTAGCCTTTGGATTGATCCTGATGCTGATAATCACAGCTATGATGAGGCCGTAGATCCCAAGCACTCCAGCCATGACCACCGGAACAATCGATTTCATGACCAGCTCCTGCCGCATCCCTCCCATCGAGGCCACGCCCACACCACTCTTGGTGGTCCAGTACGCCGCGCCCATGCCTGTGGCAAGATCAGAAATTAAATCAAAGTTCTAGGAAGAAACGAGTAAAATCAAGGGATCTGAGATCGGGGAGGGACTTACAAGAGAAGACGAGAGCTGCGGCGGTGATGATGAGGATGGAGACGAGAGAGGGGAAGAAGAAGAGGTAAAAAGAAGAGACAGAGAGAGAGGAAAAAATAAAATATAAATAAATAAATAAAAAAGAAAAGAAAAAGAGAAAGTGAGGGTATAACAGTCATTTTAATGTGAAAAGCATGCCACGTCAGCAAAGTAACCGAGTTTTTGACGGAGAATTGACGGTAAGGACTAATTGGGTGAAATTGGAGAGTTTAGGGAGTTTTTAGGTGAAATTGAAACGTCAGGGACTGAAACGTCGAAACCCTATAAGTATAGGGAGTAAACAGTATTTTGTCCAAAAAAAAATATAGAATTTTGAGATTTGAGGATAATTCAGGTAGTTTGAGTGGTGTATTTAATAAAATAATAGAATAAGAAATCAAATTGGTGGTGTATCAAGTAAGAGGTGTGTATTAAGTATTTAGGGATGTGCAAATAAAATTTCCCTTTATTTTTCTATTTTCTTAAAAAAAAAAAAATACACATGCAGCAGAGCATGTATGAATAATACTAGTTTAAATAATAAGAGATGGTAATATTTGTTTGGTTTCATCCTCACGCTAGGAGAGTAGGACTATAAGAGTTAGTTTTTTTTTTTTTTGAACGGATAAGAGTTAGTTTGTTAAGCAGGAGTATTTTGTACGCGCCTAAGGTGCACTTCTGCTAGCTTTAGGGTTATATTTACCGTCTTTGTCCAGATTTGAGGTTATTTCTACATAGGGAGAAATATCATTTTGGTCATCGAACTATGGGTCGCTCGACACTTTGGTCATCCAACTTTTAAAAACTTCATTTTGGTCATCGAACTATATCACTGTATATCACTTTGGTCATTTTCGTCAGTTTTCTTGTTAACTCCAGGGGTATTTTGGAGATGAAATGTTTTACCCGCCATTTTTATAACTTAATCCAATTTTCCCCGCCTAAACATAAAACTTCATCCAATTTTGCCAACTTTCCCCTCCTTTTATTCATGCATTCATCATCAGTAATCAAAGCATACAACAGATAAAAATAATTGAGTCAGAGAATGATTCAAAGTGAGGGAATATAAGAGGAAGAAAAATATTGATTTAATAAATCGAGGAATTATAAGAGGGAAAAGTTGGCAAAATTGGATGAAGTTTTATGTTTAGGCGGGAAAAGTTGGTTTAAGTTATAAAAATGGCAAGTAAACCTTTAAATCTCCAAAATACCCTTGGAGTTAACAGAGAAAACAGACGGAATGACCTAGGCCTCATCATATGGCCCTTGGACCCTAAGCCCGCCCGGCCAGTAGGGCCGAAGCCCGGCCCGACCCTTCCATTAGGGCGGGCCGGCCCGACCCTTTTTTATTTAGGGTAGGGTATGGGTCACACAAATAAAGCCCGGCCCTACCCTACGGCCCGGCCCGATTGAGCCCATAAAGGCTAGGCCCGGCCCGGCCCTTAAAGCCCGGCCCTAAAATTTATATTTTATTTTTGTTATTTTCTATTACATGTGTTATATGTATAAAACTATGGAAGTGTAGAAAATTATTTCAATCTACCATATTAGGAAATTAGTCTTTTAAATTGAGCCATATTTTGAGAAGAAAAAAATAATTTTTTTTAAAGAATTAACCGTTAATTCGGCAAAAACGCCGCCGTTTTAATATAATCTTATGGGTATTTTAATATTTACCAATAATTACTGTTAACTAATTAACTGTAATAATTACAAAGCTATTATTTCAAATTGGACAATATATTCATGTAATACCAATTTTGAAATAAATCAAGTAATCAACATAACTAAAAATAATCAATTGGTCGAGTTAAAACCTTTTTACCAATGTAATGTTAACTTCTTAATGAGCAAAATGGGGGACGAAATGGAATTTTTTAAAATGAACCGCTGGATGTTGTTTGCATATGAATATATGTTACTGGTAGAAATTTCAACAATTTCCGCTTTCGGTTGGACCTCGATCTACCCGGTCAACTCAATACCCTTAATAGAACATAAAACAAATATGCTCTTAACCAGTCCTTGGCAATTCACTTTTTTCGATCTTTCAGCTCCCACACTCTCATGGGTAGGGGGTCTACTTATGGATGTCAAAATTCTGCAACGTTTGTCCGCGCATGGTGCCGCTCCCCTTAGGGAAGTTTGCTTGTGCAAAGCGTTGACCGCTCTGTTAGGTGCCTTATTCACGGCGGATCGGCCTAATTTCTTTACACAATACCTATCACTATTGTATAAACATATAAGAATTTTCCAATTGATCGATTTTCATTTCAAAATTTTTGGATCGCACATAATCCTTATATGTCTTGTAATGTAGTATAACTAGTTTATTAGGCTTGTTACCCTCCACGAGCAAAATGGGGGACGAAATAGAATTTTTTAAAATGAACCGCTGGATGTTGTTTTCATATGAATATATGTTAGTGGTAGAAATTTCAACAATTTCCGCATTCGGTTGGACCTCGATCTACACGGTCAACTCAATACCCTAAATAGAACATGAAACAAATATGCTCTTAACCGGTCCTTGGCAATTCACTTTTTTCGATCTTTCAGCTCCCACACTCTCATGGGTAAGGGGTCTACTTATGGATGTCAAAATTCCGCAACGTTTGTCCGCGCATGGTGCCGCTCCCCTTAGGGAAGTTTGCTTGTGCAAAGCGTTGACCGCTCCGTTAGGTGCCTTATTCACGGCGGATCGGCCTAATTTCTTTACACAATACCTATCACTATTGTATAAACATATAAGAATTTTCCAATTGATCGATTTTCATTTCAAAATTTTTGGATCGCACATAATCCTTATATGTCTTGTAATGTAGTATAACTAGTTTATTAGGCTTGTTACCCTCCATGAGCAAAATGGGGGACGAAATGGAATTTTTTAAAATGAACCGCTGGATGTTGTTTTCATATGAATATATTTTAGTGGTAGAAATTTCAACAATTTCCGCATTCGGTTGGACCTCGATCTACACGGTCAACTCAATACCCTTAATAGAACATAAAACAAATATGCTCTTAACCGGTCCTTGGCAATTCAATTTTTTCGATCTTTCAGCTCCCACACTTTCATGGGTAGGGGGTCTACTTATGGATGTCAAAATTCTGCAACGTTTGTCCGCGCATGGTGCCGCTCCCCTTAGGAAAGTTTGCTTGTGCAAAGCGTTGACCGCTCCGTTAGGTGCCTTATTCACGGCGGCTCGGCCTAATTTCTTTACACAATACCTATCACTATTGTATAAACATATAAAAATTTTCCGATTGATCGATTTTCATTTCAAAATTTTTGGATCGCACATAATCCTTATATGTCTTGTAATGTAGTATAACTAGTTTATTAGGCTTGTTACCCTCCATGAGCAAAATGGGGGACGAAATGGAATTTTTTAAAATGAACCGCTGGATGTTGTTTTCATATGAATATATGTTAGTGGTAGAAATTTCAACAATTTCCGCATTCGGTTGGACCTCGATCTACCCGGTCAACTCAATACCCTAAATAGAACATAAAACAAATATGCTCTTAACCGGTTCTTGGCAATTCACTTTTTTCGATCTTTCAGCTCCCACACTCTCATGGGTAGGGGGTCTACTTACGGATGTCAAAATTCCGTAACGTTTGTCCGCGCATGGTGCCGCTCCCCTTAGGGAAGTTTGCTTGTGCAAAGCGTTGACCGCTATGTTGGGCACCTTATTCATGGCAGATCGGCCTAATTTTTTACACAATACCTAATTACCTATCAATGTTGTATAAACATATGAGAATTTCAGATTGGTCGATTTCCATTTCAGAATTTTTGGATCACATATAATCCTTATATGCCTATTAATGTAGTATAACTCGTTTATTAGGCTTGTTATCCTCCATGAGCAAAATGGGGGACGAAATGGAATTTTTTAAAATGCACCGTTGGATGTCGTCGTATATGAATATATGGTAGTGGTAAAAATTTCAGTGACTTCCACCTTCGGTTGGATCTCTATCGACCCGGTCAACTCCATACCCTAAATAAAACCTAACACAAATATGCTCATAACCGAGAATTTGCAATTTTTTTTTTTGATCTATCAGCTCCCACACTCTCATGGGGAGGGGGTCTATCACCTGCTGTCAAAATACGGGGATGTTTGTCCGCAAAAGGTGCCGCTCCCCTTACGGAAGTTTGCTTATACAAAGTGTTGACCGCTCCGTTTGGTGCCTTATTTAATGCAGATCGGCATAATTTTTTTACACAATACCTACTATTTTGTATATGCATATGGGCATTGTCATGTTATAAGTTACAAGTGTGTGTGTGTGTGTATTAAATATGTTCAATAAAAAACAATGAGTCTTTTATTACCAATATATACCATTAAGCCATATTTTGAGAAGAAAAAAATAATGTTTTTTTTTGTTAAACAAAATAAGGCCCTTTTTTGGCCCATTTCGGCCCTATTTGACCCTATTCGAGGGCCGGCCCGACCCGGCCCTTTCGGCCCTAACGGATCGGGCTTTTCGGGCGGGTAAGGGTTAGCATATTTAAGCCCTGGCCCGACCCTACCCGGCCCTAAATTTTGTTGACTTTGACTATGCCCGGCCCGGCCCTACCCTAAGCCCTAAAATTTAGGGTAGGGCCGGCCCTAGCCCGGCCCATGATGACCCCTAGAATGACCAAAGTGATATGCGATGATATAGTTCGATGACCAAAATGAAGTTTTTAAAAGTTGGATGACCAAAGTGTCGAGCGAGCCATAGTTTGATGACCAAAGTCATATTTCTGCCGTCTAGATAATTTATAATTTTGATAGAGATTTTATGAATATGTTAAGGAAAACATTCTAAGTTATAACTTAATATAAAAAATAAGTTACATCAATAACTGATAATGTTTTGTGAGAACACTCATTTACAAATAAAAGATTTATGTCACTGTATAAATAGTACTCAGTTTTCTAATATAAAAATTTATAAAAAGAATAAAATAAAATTAAGTTGGCCGGTAGAATTTTAGCAGCAAGGATGAGGCTGGTTTTATCGATTGTTGATGCAATTATTAGTTAAGACTCGTACTATTTTGCCCTACATGTCACAGTTGCAAGGTACAAATCATTACGTCACCTTTAAGATTTCTGGAAAATTTTTCTATGCACCGGCGGTGCAAGTGAATTAGCATATCAACTCTCAGTTGTTAATATTTATGGACAATCTCTTTTTCAACAAAAAAAAGTACTTAATGTTATCTAACATTCTATTCCTGTTGGTGCTATATGCCGATGCACTAAATACTCTCTCAAGATTTCGAGGCTCGAAGGCGAACCAAATTAACAAACCCTAGTGTACATTCACATGTCTACCCTTTTAATGGTCAAATTGAGCTTGAGAAATACTATTGAAGCCCGATGAATGAAGATTTGGTCCAATTGGTCAATAGTCTGTACGAACTGCGAGGCCCATACAACCTAACGTATTCTTGGTATGCAGCAATTTGTAGTTTCACAGCAAATATGGTTTTGTCTTGGCAATTGAAGATCTTCAGTCCAACTGTCTAAAAATTAAACTAAAGAAAAAACCTGTCTATTTACGGTGATGGTGATGGTGATGACTGATGAGTAGGTAGAGAGGAATAACACCAAGAAAACTGAGCTCTGAGCTCGTTCTCCATCAATTACATCCCTTTCGTTTCTGATCCGTTCTCAGTTGCATCGATGCATGTATAATCCCAGACGCATGCAACTTAATGCCCTTGGTTGGAGTAGTACGCGTGCTGCTTTCTTCCAAAGCTCTAAAAACGGACAAGTCCACCGACATAAACATATCACTGAACAAGAAACCTTGCTCTTAAGGAGGTTAGGTCGATCTTGAAAATGAAATGATCAGAGACAAACGTCTTGATCGAAAGTAAAGAGATGGAGGTTCAAATTTTGAAAACCTAAAATGATGAGAAGCAACGCATCCAATGTAAACATAAAGGCTATCGATCTTCAGTAAATATACATATCAAAGTACAAAGCGCTGCAATAAGCAAGCCTTTAATTTTATTTTCTTCTTTTGTAAACCATGGCTAGTCTCAACAGACTCACGCTTTGTACAGAAGAAGAAACCAACATCAATGTCTTTGCCATGGTGATAATTAATGACTCCCCTTTATAATCACCACAAGCACTGCTACTACAATATCATGTATTTCCATAGCTAGTTCTCTTAAACTCTCAAAGCTATGGCACCGCCGGTGAGAATCATGCACCCAGTTCTCGGCAACGACACCAACTCTTCCAATGCTATGTTGAAGATCTGCTATGAGTATAGCTTCAACCCTGACAACGGGACATTCGAAGACATCAAGGACTACATCAGACACGCTACATATGCCAACGGCAAGCTCCGCACTGCAGCGGGAAGGCTGGATGCAGAGTACTTCACCAACACCACAGCGAGGTATTGTTCATTCCGAGCCAGGACTGCTTTCGATGTGCTGGTCGGCTACGAGCTTAGGGCTCGAACTACTTGGAGAGGCTCATTGTCATTCTGCGGTACGAAGGAGCAAAATGCAGCGTTGGGGACTGCGGCGGATGTGGCAGAAGTTGTCTGGTTTGAGGGTAACGCAAATGACGAACGCGGCGAAGTTGGAGTGGAATTTCCGGCCAGTTTTCTGATATGCTACAGGGAGGTTTACCCGACGCTCCTTGCTGTGGAGGCCTCGTACGAGCTCAGTTGTTTCAATACAGTGGATGTGGAAAATCCGGAGGAGATGCACTTTCTTTGCAGGTATCTGAGAACATTTGACTGGCTATTTACCGTGAGAATAACAGGTGAACAAACTGCTATGGAAAGGCGTCATATAAATGACATTGCGAAGTCTGAATATGTTACTGTGGAGAATTATGATGGATCATCGGATGAATCTTCGAATGATGATGGTGACTAAAGGTAAACTCTTTCACTAATCGAGGTTAATTAGGTCATTAGACAATATTCTTCCATCGGACCCCAAATAATTCCTGTTTCTTTTTTGTGAAAGCTTAGGACTGCACTGCTTGCGTCCAGTGGCATAGGGATGCACAGCCACAGACTCGGTACTATTGAAGAGGAGTGATAGCGACGAGCTGATGTTGCTTTTATGAGTTTATCTTTCTGTCTGTCTAGTTATTTATAATTAATGTATGGGTAGTTTGTTTATGGTATCGATCTGTCTTTAGATTATCTAGCTATTATGGGATAGTTTCGTTATGGTATTTGTCTCTGGACACTTATATTTGTTATGGGCTTGTTGATCAATGAATGCATGTACGTTATTTTGTATCATTTGTTCAGTCTATCTATTTGAAGTTTGTATTGAAGAGGAATAAGGCTCTGTTTATAAATTATATTGCTGTTACAATAATGTTATTTTGGTGATAATTTTGCCAATGATAACCCACTCAAAAAAAAAAAAAAAAAAAAACAGGAAACAAAGCACTGTTATTGGACGGTGTCCTAAGGGCAACGTTCGTTGTAGCTTAATTAGGGAAGGAGATTTGGGTGCTGATGAAGTTTAGTTACTTAACAACCAAGGTAATTACCAAGTACAGCTCCGCTCCTCGAGCTCAAGTAGTGGACATACCATTTCTCAGTTTCCTAAATAGTAACTAGTGAGCACTGTATACGTTATTAGTAATTAGTATTTGTAGGAAGAAGACTAGCTAGTAAGCATTGTAACAAATTAGTGAAATTACCAAGAGATAAATACCGGAAAAAAACCTATAACATGTAACATACTCTTTTTTTTCACGACCTATAGCATATAACATATTCAATTACCAGTTGAGAAATTTTATATACACATCCCAATCTATTTAATACACACTCCTATTTATTTATTTTTATACTTTTCTCCCTAAACTTCTACTTTACGACTCTTCAATATATACAATTGTACCTCTCCATATATGTTCTTTTCTGTAACACAATAATTTGCAGAAATCGTTGGAACAATTTTTTTTTTTCACCATTCAAAAAACCCTCATGAAGAAAATTAATTTGAGAATGGATTAATGTTTCAATACTGCTTACATCTACAATAACAAAGCCAATAACTTTGCCATGTAATGATATTTTATTTTCCAGCGCCAATTAAAAGAATGAAATGATCTACAATCTATATATGTAGCATAGAATTTTATTAGTTTGTGTTGAAGATGCAAATAAAGTGCAATGGATTAGACAGAAGACAAAATCCTTGTGAAATTGAGTACATATTCATTACATAATAGAAGAAAAGCAAATAGACTGCAATTGTCATTGGATAGCATGGGCATATGATATTGTTTAAAAATTCTCAAATCAAGGTTTGTGCTTTTGTCATTCTTCAACTCATATCTCTCGATTTGGTTTTCTTTTTTAGTTGCTGCAAGGGTAATATAGGGATTCATTTTTTCCAAAAACAAAGATAAATATTTGGATGTGTATTAAGTAGATTGAGGTGTGTATTTAAAACTACTCTTACCGGTTTTGTTCGGTGCACCCTAAAAAAGAGAAGTCTGTTTCCGGCCAGTTCGAATCTGGATCTTGAGTTGAGCCATATCTTGAGGTTCATGCTTAATTGACACGCATATATGGTGAAAGCATTCATCTTAGGAAGGTTTTGAGGTTTTGGCTTAGCTAGGTTAATCTTTTGAAGTTTGGCTGTAAGTATTAACACTTTTCAGCTATATTGCCATAATATCACTTACTAGAGCTTACCCATTTGGTGCCAAACCAATTTCGTCACTTGTCCTGAAATTTTTTTTGACTGGCTGTCCCCAAAATTTTATCACCCAAAGAGATGGGTGACAAACATCACCTATACTACATCATTGATGAAAACCCAAGTTCGTCGAACTAGATTTATCACCTCATCCCTCATCTTTAGTACGTATATATTCTGCTCCAAATTTTGACTTCATATATGGTGCCAATATATCTTTCATCCACAAAAATATCTATTCAGACCTCCCCACTAATTACAAGGACAGGAAGACCCTAGTACACATTCTAATCCTCATTGTCCTTCCCCTGCTAATTCTCATCAGTAGCATCATCTTCATCACTACTGTTGACATGTCTTTGGGCCTTGAGAGTAGAAACCAGCCTTGCAGCAACACAATGCTCAAAAAGTCAACTGGTGTTGGAGCGTAGAGGATGCAAGAAAGAGGAACAAAAGGTGTCCTTTTGAGGATCATTGCAGAATGTATAATTGCTTCTTCAACTCCTTATTCATTTTCTGCGGAGTAAGATAACATGTTTAAAGTAAGAACATTCATACAAAGAATATTCTCCAGCATAGCAAGATACCACTCAATACAAGCCTGTTTGAGTTGCCTCATCAATTCAGATACCATATGCATAAATTTCACCAAGACAATACAATGAATCATCACAAGAGACAGACATGTCCATCTATATGCAAGAGACTCTGTCTCGATTGACCTAATATTGATTTCTCCCACATCTCTGCTTCCAGCATTTCACAAAAGAATACACGGGCATCAAGTGATAGAAACCGCATTTCTTGTCTATTTAAAAGATGCGTAACACAGGTAGAGACCAAGAAAGAGGCACAAAATATTGTTCTGCAATTGTATCATTTGCCAAATAGTGAACCAACACACGCATACGCCAGTCACCTCACCAATTGAGATACCACATGCAGTGTATTACTAAGACAAAACAAAATAAATGATGTAGCCAAGAACCAAAGTGGAAACATAATAAACATACAAGAGTTGCAAATTCTCAGCAAAACTACTCATATTTTCATCTTAAAGCTAAAGTATCAACTGGTCTCAGACCGACAACAACTTGCTGCATAAATTTACTGTCAACAAATAAAGTAGCGCCTATATCTACTACACTCTGGCAATTGTGAACCGATTCCTTTGAGACAATTCCACAGTTACGTTTATGAACCAAACTAATTAGATGTGGGTTAGAGCAAGTGGTATCAAGGATGAGTATAGAACTATAGATATATAGAAAATGCTTGCATAAACAGGCAAGCTTGCTGTATCCTCACTAAAGCAAAAGTCCCCTGTATGTAGAACAGCCCATATAACAAAGAAATGGGGATCATTATCCAAAGAAAAAAAGATAGGGAAAGGAACACTAGACTGTTCTTTTCTTTCTTTTAAGGAAAGAAAACATGAGTATCATGGAGCAGCTTATTAGGAAGATTTTGAACCACACCTTACTGTTGAGCGGTTCAAAAGCATAATTAGCGAACCAGGACAATGGTTTTCATCTAAGCAGTCACATCAATATGAAAGGCCAGCTTCGTGTTTACAAGCTTAGCTGTAATGAAGGAGCAATAAATTTTACGATGATCAGAAGGACTTCATTAGACCTCTTTAATTTGCAGCAAAAAGCACTGACATCAAGAAGCAACCAATTGCCATCACAAGGACAAAAGGGTAGTCTGTTGCAGTCTTCAGGTTCCATGACGGATCTCTTCAAAATTATGAAAAATTATAACTAAAAGGTATCCCGGCCAGCTATGAAGTTAATGAAAATTTATAAGCATTCACCTATTTACCTTAGCATTGCAGAAATTGAAACAGCATAACAGATTCCCTTCGTTTTTACTACATGGTTATCCCTATCTTTCTTGCTTTTTCTCAATAACCAAAAGGCAATTAACAATGGTCCTAGGACTAGGAGATACCTATCACCATACATGGGAGGTACACAATTTTCATATTAAATGGTTTTTTATTTTTATTTTTATCAATCTAGAATCTTGAATAGCTAGGGATAGCATTAAAAACATTTTATTTTCATAGAAAGAATGGAGTAACGAGCATATGAACAACCCACAGAAACTCAACCGTTCTACCTAAAGCTAGCTGCTCCACAGGCACCTCTGTGCTTAACTAAGACGCTTGAGGGGTGATGGGCATCAGGGCTTAGAAGTTTAGAGCATAAATTAATGCGTTTAATCATCCTATAGAGTTGTTCAACCAGAAATTGAAAACCCAACAAAAACCCATAATGCTATGAACTTAGAACTTACATTGAAAAACTAGAGCGAGGTCCCAATGACACCAAATCTGAGTCATCGTCACAAAGAAGCTGATCGAACACCGTTCCCGACGAAATCGAAATAGTATATGGAATGGCGGCGGCGCGTGGAGAAAACTCCTGCGACGGCAACACTATGAATTTGAGGGCTTCTGTAGATCGGAGCCTACCGGGGTTCCTTTGGAGCTCTAGAAAAAGCTCCGATCATTCTCAACCCGCCTTTCATCGACCCAAAAAAAAAAAAAAAATAATAATAATAATAACTGCAGCAATATATTATATACTTTTGGGTCAGACTGGGCCTCATAAACTCACTGATCAAGTACAACAGTGACGATCTGTGGCCCAAAACGGTGAGTATAACCAGTAATCTTTCTCAACAAGGATAATCAAGTAGTTCACCGCTACTCTGTATTGCATAGAAATAAGCTATATTTTCTGTATTGCAATTCCTGTTCTTTAGTGGAGGTTCATGCTGTTTACAACGAGAAATATAAAGAGTAACAAACACAACAAAGCATATAGAGCGAGCCAGCTTGATCAAATGTCTAACTAATCGTATCACAAATTCACAATGTTAAACACCCGAAAGAAGGATTGTGAGTATGGTGTTAGCTAATTTGGTGGATCGAGAGAGATGTCGAGGCCGAACTCCACTTTTGCAGTATGGTGAATCTCAGCCTTCTGATAACGTCGGTTGTTATCGATGTAGACTCGGAAGGTTTTGCCCCTCTTGGCGAATTCTGCTCGTAACTCCTCATCGCTACTCACACTCACAATCGGAAGAGGCTTGTTCATGATGTAATCCTCTCTGCCAGCTCTGATATTCATCAGCATCAGCTCGTTCCTGACGGATGCGTACTCCTCATCGGTGAATGCCTGGCTCACTTTGTAAACGTGCTGCTCGGAGGGATCATTCTCCGCCGCAACTCTGTCCACCCACGATTTCATCACTTCTGGAGTGTCTACGTTGTGCTGCACCACCTGACGCCGATTGCGATTGTTGTCCGCCATGTCTAGAGAATCGAGCTGCTTGGGAAACGAGGAGGGTGTTGTAATTGGATAAGGCTTCTTCTTGATTTATCGCCAAGATTTCAACTTGAATTCCACGTAATTGGATAAGGCTTTTCGGAGTAATCGGATAAGGCTTTTCGGAGTAATCGGATAAGGCTTCTTGCTAGCTTCATCGGCAAGATTTCAAACTTGTATTTCAAGTAATTGGATTAGGCTTCTAGAATCACCGGGTTCGTTATTGAAATATCCATACAAGCAGAGGCAAAATTGTCAATTAACAATCTTGGAAAATTTTGTGACCTCTTTGGATCAATTTCCAACCTTAATGGTAATAACTAAATATTATGAAACTCAATTCTAATTAGTATTATTTATTGAATAAACTTTTGTAACTTCTCTGGTTAAGTACCCATTTTTTCGGTAAATATTAGGAAACACAATTCTAATCAACTATGCTCACTGTTACGAATCAGGATAATGCCCTGCCAATTGGTCGTTTATCATTACTGCTCATAACAAATTGTTTTTTTCCCATCTAGAATGCTCAGCAAGAAGATTGAAAATCTACATTGCTTCAACGCTTTAATTATAATTGCTCTTCAGATATAGTAGCACATATAGATTTTTTTTTTTTTTTTTTTTTTTAGCATATATATAGGCTAGCTACTTCATTCTAGAGGTGTCATTATTATTATTATTTTTTTCTTTAGCTGTAAAACAAAACATGTGAATCAGATACAAATAATTACGCAAGATAAAGGTCCGAATTTCCTATTTCGTTGTTTAGATTTCAAAATAAACAATTAAAAATCAAACACAATTGCAAACATGATAAAATCGAATTCTTTAAATCTAGTACTTGCCTTCCACGCCAAGATTTCCTTTATATCTTAGATCTGTGAAATTGAAAGCCTAGTCACTGATTTGGTAGGTTTTAAAGTGCTCAGACAATAAGGAATAGGAAGATTGCAAGATTTTATTAGAGTCTGATTTGGAAGGTTTCCTCAGACAATAAGGAAGGTCTAATCTTCATATAGCCTATATAAAAGAGGGACTCCCTACTCTTTTGACATAATATACCCACAGAAGTCGAACTAAGTTTTTGTTTAAGCATGGCAGCAACCGCAACCTCCGGGGCAAGCCAAACGATACGGGGTGTCAAAAATACCGTAGAGGAAAAGCTCAAGTTTGTGACCTCGGAATCTGAAGGTATAGAGCCGATAATGAGCTTCGACGATATGTGCCTTAAAGAAGAGCTCCTCCGAGGCATCTACAACCATGGCTTTGAGAAGCCCTCAGCTATCCAGCAACGGGCCATCAGACCCATTATTGAGCGCAGGGATGTTATCGCCCAGGCGCAGTCCGGTACCGGAAAGACATCAATGATTGCACTCGCCGCTTGCCAAATGGTTGACACCGCCTCCAGAGAGTATGATATCCTTTTCTACCTAAAGTTTTTTGTTTTAGTTTTATTGGAGTGGTTTACTCTTTTATTTACTTTACTACCTAGGGTTAGGGTTACCGCTAGGGTCTGTTTCTTTGCATGATGATTTGTCGTTTGATCCAATTTTACTTAATTTGATATCTAGGTTTAGGGTTATCGCTAATTACGGCTTATTTGTCAAGTACGTGCCTAACTATTTACGTTGTATTCTAGGGTTCAGGCATTGATACTTTCTCCAACGAGGGAATTGGCGGCCCAGACAGAGAAAGTGATATTGGCAATTGGAAATTACCTAAATATTCAAGTACATTCATGCATAGGAGGCAAAAGCTTGGGTGAAGATATTAGAAGGCTAGAGAACGGAGTTCATGTGGTGTCTGGAACTCCCGGTAGAGTCTGTGACATGCTCGACAGGAAAACTCTACGTCCTCGACAAATTAAATTATTAATTCTCGATGAATCTGATGAAATGTTGAGCAGAGGCTTCAAGGATCAGATTTACAACGTCTACCGCTATCTTTCGCATGAAGTCCAAGTATGCTTGATTTCTGCCACACTTCCAAATGAAATTCTCGAGATGACTAAACTATTCATGACTGATCCCGTAAGGATCTTGGTCAAGCGTGATGAGCTGACTTTACAGGTACGTATATATAATTTTATAATTATGTTGCTTGATATATATGATGCTGCCTTCAAGTTTCAAATATATGTGAATATTAATTGTGTATTTCTAACTGCAGGGAATCAAGCAATTTTTTGTTTCAGTTGAAAGAGAAGATTGGAAGTTTGATACTCTCTGTGATCTCTATGATACCCTTACGATTACACAAGCTGTTGTTTTCTGCAACACAAAGCGAAAGGTCGATTGGCTCAGCGAAAAGTTGCGGAGCAATAACTTCACTGTGTCTTCAATGCATGGAGACATGCCTCAGAAAGAGAGAGATGCTATAATGAAAGACTTTAAGAACAGTGAATCACGAATCCTCATCACAACAGATGTTTGGGCTCGAGGCATCGATGATCAACACGTTTCGTTGGTTATCAACTATGATCTTCCAAACAATCGAGAGCTGTACATTCATAGAATTGGTCGTTCGGGTCGTTTTGGACGCAAAGGTGTGGCAATCAACTTTGTCAAGAACGATGATATCAGGATTTTAAGAGACATTGAACAGTACTACAGTACCCAGATTGATGAGATGCCCATGAATGTGGCTGATTTAATATGAGGTAGAGGTTGCAATCAGTACATTAAAGTCTGTTTATTTTGACTGATATCTTGACGACGTCCTTATTGTGTGCAACTCTTTTTTTCTTTTCTTTTTTTGAGTAAAACTATTTAGGAATTTTCATTGATATAAAAAAGAGGTCAGAATGACCATCACATATTCTTCCGCTACCATCTACACAACTTCTTGTCTATGTGGTGAAACACCACGGTAATACATAGGACGTGTCTTGCTCACTTATTTAAAGTAAGCTTATTCAACTATGAACCAATGCTACATAATTCGGTTCGGGGGCGAATCTGTAGTTCTGTTGAAATCGCAGGGGAATCTTGTTAACCAATACGCAATTTACAAAAGCAAACAAAAACTAAAATTTCAAGCAAAATAGATAACAGAAGATTCGAGGAGGCACCACACAAGAGGCCACAAGTCTCTCGTGGTTGTTCCATGGCGGCCGCAGCTCGGGCTTTCACTCTCTCTCGCCTCACCGACCTGTCATTCAAGCCCCGCCTCCGCCTCCCGTTTCCCGCCACCACCTCCTCGCCCGCCCATTACTCCCCTCATTCCGCGCCCAACGGCGTCGTTTGGCCTGCTCGACTTCCACAATCCGATGCCTCATCTCCGGCGTCGACGGCGGCGGCGGCGTGTCCGACGAGTTCGTCTCGACGCGGAAGTCCGGCTTCGACCGCGGATTCTCCGTTATCGCCAATATGCTGAAGCGGATTGAGCCGCTTGACAGCTCCGTCATCTCCAAAGGCGTTTCGGATTCCGCTAAGGACTCGATGAAGCAGACCATCTCTACTATGCTGGGATTGCTGCCGTCCGATCAGTTCTCCGTCACCGTTAGGGTTTGCAGAGCTCCCCTTGATCGCTTCCTCGCCTCTTCCATAATCACCGGGTAAATTTACATTTGAATCCGTTTCTGAATTTTCGAGATTTTTAGAGTTCGAAATTGTATTGAATTGAAATGGTTCGAGTAAATTTACATTTGAATCCGTTTCCGAATTTTCGAGATTTTTAGAGTTTGAAATTGTAGTGAATTGAAGTGGTTTGGATTATGGATCAGGTATACACTGTGGAACGCGGAGTATCGGATATCGTTGATGAGGAATTTTGACATTTCTACAGAGAATTCTGTGGCTTTGGATGGGTCGAAGATCGATGGGAGTTCGGAGACGGGGGATAGTGAGGAAAGGGATAGCGAGAATGGATTTGGGGCGAGTAATCAATACCTGGGCTCAACAAGTCCTCAAGTTTTCGGGGATTTGTCTCCGGAGGCTTTGAATTACATCCAGAGGTTGCAATCAGAGTTAACTAATGTTAAGGAGGTGAGCCTTTTCTCTCAAACCTTCATACTTGTTTGATTTCAAGTTTGGACGACTTGTTTGTTAGCTGTCTCTAGTTAGAGTGCATGATCAAAGTTTGTGTTTCCTTCTTTTGTGAGATTTCAAGTTTTAGCTTTTTCAGCCTTTTCATCTTCTTTTGTGGGTTCAAGTTTGGATGACATTGTTGGTTAGAATTTAGAAAGCATGATCAAAGCTTCTTTTTGGCTATCTTTTGTGAGCTTCCAAAGTTTTAGTTTTTTTCTTTGTAATGCACTTCTTTTTGTCCCTCGTATATGAAATGCACGTCGTTGAAGCTTTTAATTAGGGGCCATTAATTCCACCCGTTGATTTACGCCCAGATTTCTCCCAGAATTTGAGGAAGATTTAGTTAAAGCGAATATAGAGAATGTTCTAGATTCTGCTGGCGAACTTTGTGATACTGTAGGAACTTCACGAGATTACCTAGCGAAGGTTCTTTTCTGGTAAGGACTTTACCATTGTTCTTCTTCCCTTTAGAAAAGGGGATTGAAATCTACACTCCTATTTTACAATTCATCCTCTTTGAGTTGAAAAAACTAATGAAAGAAGGCTTTTAGAGTAGGGGGTAATGTATTTTAAAATGGGGAAGTGTTGATTTCACTCCCGTTTCTAAATTGGTTTCTGGAATTGTGCATGTGGACATAAGCAGAGGCACATGCTCCACATTGTCACCATGTGCATTTTGTTCATTCCTACTATTTGATCTAATTTCCTTCAGGCTCTAAGGTTGACTAATTTTTCCTCTTACTATTGGCAGGTGTATGTTATTAGGTCATCATTTGAGAGGCTTGGAGAACAGATTACATTTGAGTTGTGTTGTTGGATTGTTGTAAAGAGAGGAAAGATAGAACGGGTGTATATTCTTCATGTTCATCTATATGAACCTTTTTGGTTTTCATGCTCATCTGTATTACTATTCTTTTCTATCAAATGAAAAGCTTCTTAGGAGTACCACCTTAATAATCGATTCATGTTATAGTCTGGACTGTCAATTGAAATTTTGCAGACCTCTTTCAAGTTTCAACAGTTCACCCAAATTTTTGAAGTTGCAGCTCTGCTGTTACGATTTACGAAAGGATGCTTAACAAGTTAACAGGAGATCCACACTCCCTGTTAAAGTGTGGTTAACGGTGGTCTATTGAAAGTAGGGGTAATGGTGTCCATGTCTAGGGAGACTAACGGTACTAATGTCTGTCATGCGAGCAATGCTAACAGTGTCAATTCAAGTGAGGTTAAGCACACTAAAAAAATGTCGTATGCTTGTCCAACCCTGCGGAAACGATATGGGAACTTTGGACTATAAAAAAATAAAATTAAAAATTAAAAAAAAGTTTGAAACCATTAAACAAAGCACACCGAACATGTCATATGCTTGTCCATTCCTGTGGAAATCAACACCAGAACTTTTGCTCAGAAAACGACCAAGGTTTTACTCAAAACTATGAATTATAGCACACAATTATTTGGTCAAAATCGTGTGTTAAATCATGATTTGTAGACAAGTTTAGAATGCCAGTCAAAAATCGAAAAAAAATAAAAAAATTCAAAGTAAAAAGTCGGGTCGAGATTTTTGAGGTCTGTCAAATGAAACACAATTTAAAAATCATGCTTCATCAAGGGTGAGATTATGCATGCTTGAGCTTAATCAATACTTGATTATCTACTCTACGGCTCTCGTCCTGCTCTCGATCGATTAGTGGAAAAAGTCCCTCAACATAAACCCCAACACCATTACCTCCTAAGGTGGTATCACGAATTGGAAGGTTCCTAAAACTTTCTTCTTTGAAGTCGTACATAACAAATGAACTTCCACACACCATCAAATCATGAGATTTTGTAGAGAAACCAAAATGTGACAATTGGTGATATGGCATGGAGACCCTCATTCTAGTCCAAGACTCGCTCACCCCATATTCTTTCATGACCCAAAACTCATTGAATGTTTGATCAATACCAGCGAGCGTTATACATAGGCAATCTCTAAACACTCCCAGGTTTGCTAAACAAGTATCACCGATGGGTGGGAGTCGAATTTCGCGAACCTCCTCCTCTGCTAATAGAAAAGATACAATCACCGAAGAGGATCGATCTCCAACTGTCGTTGCCGACCAATGAATAGCTCCATTCAGAAAAATCCCCTGAAACCAATAAGCATGGTAGGGAGAGAAGCACTCGATCTTTCGCCAAGAATCAGTTTTCAGTGTATAGACACTAAATACGATTACATTGATATCAGAATAGACCTGCCCGTTAACCACCTTGTACTCATTGGTGGAGGAATCAAATCCAAATCCACATAAGCTCAAGCAAAAGGGCCTCACAGGTCTCCATGATGGTGTCTTTGGTACTTTCTTCATCTCCCTGGTTTGCAGGGTTAACCAAATAAAACCCACGCCTCATATCGCACAACAAGAAGTTATTGCAGGAGTAGATGAAGTATATGGGTCTAGGTCCTTCTGCAGAAACAAAATCGAGCTCGGTGGCTGGTATCAAACCATCATGATTATTATCTGCATGAACATGGCGATTCTTAAGAACCAGTGCATTGTCATTATCCTCTCGTTATAGTTATGGTTGAGGAACTGGTCTAGGTCCAAAGAGTAAAGGTAATGTAGTGCCACGTTAAATATGACTCTTCGTCTCCGAAAGAATACCTCTTTATCCTCGAGGGCTTTCTTGGCTTGCAGTGCAATGAACTTGGTGTTGGAGATTAGAGAACGCCAAGGCTTTGATACGCACCTGAAGCGGCATAAGGACTTCACTGATAGCCTTGAAAGAATCTCAACTATGATCTCGGCTGGAAGGGGGAATTGGTGCCCCGTCAGCTCGCCATTGTGTTCCATCTATTGTGTTCTTTAATCTTTGCGCTACAGAACCTTAAGAGAGATTTGTAACGCTTTAGAAAGCGGATGTGGGTTTTTATAGTTGAAGTCCTAATTATATGCGGAACTGGATATCCAAGTCAGAAAGGGATATGATTGTGTTTCTCTATCCTTATCAATTTATATTAGAAATTCATCATTCACACATCATCCACTTAATTAGAGTAGGGGGATATATGATGGTTTGGTTTCCATTCAATACAAATTAGTGGCATCCAAATAGCTAGTTAGGACCTATAAATATTGGTATCATTTGCAGGCTTAGCAAAATAATAGTAGTATAATCAACTTGACAATAAAAAATGCACACAAGGTTGTCAAAAACAAATGGGCTTTAACGTACGTGTCATGTCAACATAAAAGATACATATAATAAAATTTCACTATTATCTGCTACTGGCCTACTGCTAGCGACCTCTAGCTCATGGTAAATCAGCCACATTCATGGGCATCTCGTCAATCTGGGTACTGTAGTACTGTTCAATGTCTCTTAGGATCCTGATATCATCTTTCTTGACAAAGTTTATTGCCACACCCTTTCATCCAAATTGACCCGAACGACCAATCCTCTGTATGTATAGCTCTCGATTATTTGGAAGATCGTAGTTGATAACCAGCGAAACCTGCTGAACATCGATGCCCTGAGCCCAAACATCAATTGTGATGAGGACTCGTGAAAGACCTTTCTGAAACTCTTTCATAATAGCATCTCTCTCCTTCTGAGGCATGTCTCCATGCATTGCAAACACAGAAAAGTTACTAGTCCGCATCTTTTTAGTAAGCCAGTCCACTTTTCGCCTTGTGTTGCAGAAAATAACAGCTTGTGTGATCGTAAGGGTATCATAGAGATCGCACAGAGTATCAAACTTCTAATCTTCTTTTTCAACTGCAACGAAAATTTGCTTGATTCCCTGCGCCATGACCACACACATTTAGTACACAATATTGCATTCGAATAGCTAATGCATCATCATCAAAAATTTGAAACAACATTATTCCTCGTGTATATTAACTTACCTCCAAAGTCAGCTCGTCACGTTTAACCAGGATCCTTATAGGATCGGTCATGAACTTGTTGGTCATCTCCAAAATTTCATTAGGGAGCGTCGTGGAGATCAAGCAAACTTGTAGGGTATCTTGTAGATGTCTGTAGGTCTCCATGATGGTGTCTTTGGTACTTTCTTCATCTCCCTGGTTGCAGGGTTAACCAAATAAAACCCATACCTCATATAGCACAACAACAAGTTATTGCAGGAGTAGATGAAGTATATGGGTCTACGTCCTTCTGCAGAAACAAAATCGAGCTTGGTGGCTGGTATCAAACCATCATGATTATTATCTGCATGAACATGGCGATTCTTAAGAACCAGTGCATTATCATCATCATCGTTATAGTTATGGTTGAGAAACTGGTCTAGGTCCAAAGAGTAAAGGTAATGTAGTGCCACGTTAAATATGACTCTTCGTCTCCGAAAGAATACCTCTTTATCCTCGAGGGCTTTCTTGGCGTGCAGTGCAATGAACTTGGTGTTGGAGATTAGAGAACGCCAAGGCTTTGATACGCACCTGAAGCGGCATAAGGACTTCACTGATCGCCTTGAAAGAATCTCAACTATGATCTCGGCTGGAAGGGGGAATTGGTGCCCCGTCAGCTCGCCATTGTGTTCCATTTATTGTGTTCTTTAATCTTTGCGCTACAGGTGATTTTCACTGGCCGGGTTTGTGGTGACCCGAGAGGGGGGTCCCACAGCACCGCGACTCCGAGCCAATGAGGAACCGACATGTCACGAATAACATCCCGATAACTCATCAACCCGAAATCACCAGGCCTTTTGGGTTCAGACTGTTGGTTTAGAAAACACTTTCTTGGACAAATCACTCTAGCAACCGAACAACATATTTTTAAAGGCGGAATTTAAAGTGGGCTAAAGGATTTGGGCCTACAATAGGAGCCCAATTTGGGAAATAACAAATCACTAAGTGAATACAAGTATGGGAGACGCGCCCTAGGATTACGGGTCTCCCGGAATTTTTGTAAATAAGCGAATAGGAAATAAATAAATAAATAAAAAGTAAATAAATAAGTTCTTTTAACAAAGTTAAAGAAAAATACGCCAAGCCGGACCAAGTGCCTCCCTTGCACGCTCCCCGACCACACGCTCGAAACCTGCACACTGTTGTATGGGTGAGCTTTCGTCCTCGCATGCCCCGTAGGGGCCAACCCAACCATGCTAGGTTTGAAAGATAATATATCTGAAAATATTTACTACATAATATTGTGCACGTTTATCGAAAATACTTTAAAAAGAGGCAACCACAAACATTTATTTCTTTTTTCAAAGCATATGCAGTATGCTTCACACAATTTGGAGCTCCGAGATACTTACCTGCCGGCTAAACTAAAATAAATATGTGACCGACCTGGTTCGTCATCCTTCGAGAACCGGCCAACTACTCTGTAGTCTTATGACTACAAGTAGCGAAAGTGTCCATTTCCTGCCTCTGAGTCTCCTATGACTGGTTTACTGTCTGTACTCACCTTTCCTAGACAAACATAGGAGCACAGCCCCCTCTGGAGGTTCACGGTTATCGACACCGTGGGATCCCTAGGAATCTACACATCTAGGTCCCATTCACTTTCATGTCACAAGTACAAACATACAAAGGGTACAGTATCTCAACATGCAAGTCTAGCCTCGGTTTTCACAATAAGCAATTATCAGTTATGAAAACACAGATATCACGAGACATCGACCAATGAACAACCAAAAACGCACTTGCAGGCAACATATTAATATACTTGAGCATTCCACATATAGAAAAGCCTCTAACAAGGAAGAGACAGCTCACCCTACCTGGATATGGAGTGCTCGCCCAAACTTAGTTTCGTTTCCAACTTTGGATACTTCGTCCAATTTCATGTGCACACGCTTCAGTCCTTTATAATAAAATTAGACCAATAAGTAACTTGACATCATTAACTTAATCAATCGAGCACCTAAGGCATTCACTTAATTTCCTTAAAGTCCATTGAATTAACCTTTAACATAAAAACTTACTATCCATTCCCAAATAATCCAAATGGTATTGCCTTTGAACCATTTGGGATATGGTGATTATACTTAGCACTTTGACTTCATTTCTTTAACCTTTTTATTTTAGAAAAACAAATCACAATTTCCATTCCCGAACAATTCACTTAACATAGTAAGCTCATTCAGGATATGGTGATCACACTTCTTCCCATATTAAAATTTCGGTCAACCGGTTTGACCTCATTTTATTTAGCCTTTAAACCTTAAGCAATTAAATAGCAACCACCATTCCCGAATAATTTCATTATACGATAAATTTGGGATATGATAGGTTTGGAATATTTCTATTCACGGACCTTAAATTGAACATCCCACATATTAATTCACTTATCCAAAACCGGTCCATTCTTATTTACCACTTTTCTCATGCATTTGACCAAACCACCAATTCCATTCTTATTTTACACTTTGACGTTGATAACAAATTCATCCTTTTAATTCTCAAGACAATTCTCCTCTATTCAATAAGCCGATTCACATGCAGCATAACCATATCTCATTTTGTTTACTTAGTAATGTCATAACTTCTATCAATACAAATAGCACACAACCATATAGATCCCAGAATGCACAGTCCCCTTACCATTCTCCTTTTCCAAAACAGAAACCAGTTTCGTCGTAGCTGCAATCCCACCAACAGTCACTCGAATTCCTGGCAGTAGGACAAGTTTAATAATCCAATTCTTAACCAAATTCATATCCAACACAGAGTTCATGACCCTTACCTCAATCCATTTTCAATGGAAACTGACCCAACAGTTCTTCTTCTCCAAATCTTCAAACTCCCAGATTCCAAAGCTCAGGATTTCCAAAATCTCTCAAAGCAGAACAGCAACTTAATTAATTAATCCCAACGTCCAAACAACAATCGAACTCATAACTCAAGGGCCTGCATTCCTTACCCATTTTCAGTTCTGCCGAGACCATAATCTCCGTAAGGTGCTGCTTCTTGCAGTCTTTCTCGGTTCTTCATCCTCCCATCAAGAACACAAATCAAAGCCAAGACCAGAAGCTTCACTCTCCGGTCTGAATTCCATTATTTCCTCAAGCCCAGAAAACCCAAGGTTAGAAAATCGACTTCTCTCTGAATTGGAATTCAAATAGCCAACGAACGGGGCTAGAGAACGTCTTATCAGGACAAGGGATTGAATCGGTGGTATACCCGGCGGAGCTATGGCGGTCTACGCGCCAGCGGCGGCGCGTGTAGCGCGTGCGGTGGCCCTGGTCTGAATCGGAGGTCGGCATCTCAGAAACAGGTGGGTAGTGAGGCGCTGATTACACCTATGGAGGTAGTTTAGCTCGATTTCGACTGGAGGTTGGGGAACGAAGGCATGCAGAGCTAGCACGAGTTCCGGCGAGCTCGTACGGCGGTTTTCCGGCTTTGGGATTTAAGGCATGGTCTCCTCAAGGTTTGGTGCTTCAATTTCTGATAATGGTGGTGTGAATCAGTGACTGGAGACCGGAGGATTATGGAAGGCAGTGGTGTCGCAGGTTTGGTGGTCGCGTGTGGAGGCTAGAGATAATGCATGGCGGTGCTGGGCTCGGGTTTTCGTCGGATATAGGAGTTGGTTCGAAGGGTGGAGGCTGTGTCAAAAGGTGGTGGCCGGAGATTGGGTTTTCCGGCGTTTGCAGATGGAAGAAGAGAGAGAAAGTGAGAGAGGTCGGGGAGAGGGATGTCGCCGAGAGAAGAGAGAGGGAGAGAAATGAGGCTAGGGTTTTTCTCAAGTTCCTATTTATACTCGTTTGCGAGAAAAGTCAAATTTGCCCTTGCGACGAGTTACGAAATTCTCCTAGCTAATTGTCTTCGGTTTTGGGCTCGTAACTTTTCTTTCATTCATTTTTCGTCGGAAACTTTTTAAGTCATTCCTGGACTTCATCCTAGGCCCAAAACTCGATTTCATAAAAACCCAAATTCCAAAACTTTGTTACAACTTAATTCGTCTCACTTTCAGATTTGCTTCGACAATCTTTCGTCCTAATGAACTTTAGTAATCTTTTTAGGCCCAAGAGGAAGAACCTTGGCCCAAACTTAAATTTTAAGGCCCAAATCGTGATCTTGAGACCAAAATGACCTGCAAGGTCATTTCCTCCACTTAAATCACCTTGCGGAAAAATCTTATTGACGAAAATTACCTTCGAAAATTAAACAAAATTTTCAGGGGCTCACAGGGTTCAAAGCCAAGACAGTGAGATAGCCAGGATGGGGTTATTGTTTCCATAATTCCATTGTGGCATTGGATATGGTTGAAGAGTCGTTTCGCAATGTGGAGGTCCACCAAGCTAGGAGAGAACCTCCATATGTGCTATCGAGATATTATGGGGGTAAGGATCAGTGCTCGCTTGCATTGTTTGAGATTCTCCGACCGTCTTGTTTCGACATTTTGGTCATGAAAAAGTATGGTGTGGCGGAATCATGGACTAGTTGTTCAATGTGTCTGCTAGGATCCCTGGAGGAAGGACCTTATTTTCCACTCATTTGGTTTTACAAAGAGTGGTCTAGTAGTCAGAATGGGTGATGGAACGCTCAAGTGCTAAGACCCTAAGGACAAATGTGGCTTATGTTTCAAAAGATTGGTTAATTGTTGAATGAAAGCAGTTATTTGATACCAACGCTTGGTGGTTCAAGTGATAAGGAGCTTGTTCCCCTTAAGTAAGGTCTCGAGTTCGAGCCTTGTGAATGGAGCAGCCAGCGTTGGGAGAGCTTCCCCCCTAAATGGGGTCCGACCTGGCTCGAGAGATTAGTCCTTGCCTACGGGTGGGGGATATCCTGGTTTAACTGAAAAGGCAGTTATTTGATAGGATTTGTGGTCTGTTGTATTGTTTCATAGTTTTGCATTAGTGATTCAACTTTTGGCCTTTTTTGATATTTGCATTCTGTTTCATCTTTCATTTGTCCCTAGCTTTATTTCCTCTTACTTACTCTATGTTTGGTACTTTGGTTTTAAGAGTTACTTGCTCCTACCAGAGTAACACATTTGTGAAGGATGATTGTACTAGATGCATGTTTATTTCAAATTTCACCGATATGAGGTTTGATGTGTTCGCTAAACAACATAGGTACTCTTTTTATCCTTTTTTTTATTAATCCAAAAGATCAAACAACAGGGATGACATCGTAAACTTTCAACTACTCATAGAATTTGAAGTTACAGATGCCATGAGCCGATAGGGCCTAATTTTTTCTAAGACAGAGATCCTTAGAAAAAAATTACAATCCTCTGCAACTAACTTCCCACTATGTGGTCGGTGAGCCGTAGCTTGCAGTGGCGGAACCACTGTTCGGTCTGCAGGGGTTCGGACCCCCCCCTTCTCCAGCCTTCTTATGTAGTCATAATTATATATTAAATACATAAAACTAAAACGTATGATGAAGAATAAACTCAAAAGTAAATTGTAATACAAGAGATAGAAATGTTAATTAAAACTCATAATTATGTACTTACCAAAAAATACTTTTCATTAAGTATTTACTAAAGTTTAAAAGAATTCAATTAGTGAGATTAAATCTATATAGGAAACAAATAAAAATTGTATAAAGAATGGACGTCGCATGAACCTTAAGAGGACATTAATTTTTGTATATATCTACATTATGTATATATATGGTTTATTTTCTTAACGAGATTAGGCAATATACATCGAGTGCTTAACTTTGTTTAGTGTCCGTTTTTTTTTTTCCTTCTTATTCTGGACCCCCCCAAGTTACAAATCCTGGTTCTGCCCCTGGTAGCTTGTTAGTTAGCTAGCTTAACTAACACCGTGGATATCATGGATTCAAATCTCACTGACATCAGGGGGTGGGGTGGGGAGTGTTCAAAAAATAATATATATATATATATAAATAAAAATAAAAGTTCCCACTGTGCATTTTACCCATGAAAAAACTTCGCCCACTATTGTTTAAAAAAAACAAAACAAAACAAAACGACTCCCCCCACTCTATCTGTAGTAATTCCCCGCTTTATTTGATAAATTTTCTCACATCCATTTAATTAATTATTCAAAACCATCAGGTGTGTATTTTTCCATTGTATATTAAGATAATTTGCAATATTTAAATGGATGCAAAACAGCCTATTGTACACATTGTTAAATAGTAGCAATTTACTTAGTTTGTTAAGAAAGAAATTGTACGTAGCTACTAACTTTTACGTGGATACTTTTTTTGTCTGGTGAGTGAGTAATAGTTGATTTTCTTTACATTTCGATAGAGCAAATTCCGGTGGGAAACTCGTTCAAAGGCACGCGAGAAGCGGCAAACATGCAATGCTTTGATTCACAGATCGAGAAGCAATGCAAGGCCTCTCGAATTTTCTGCAACAGAACCACTCAACCAATGAGCTATAAATACATATATAGACCTGGTGAACTGAGCATATCAACTCAAAGCAAGCATTCAAAAGAGAAAGATGGCCAATCTTTCAACTCTAACTGGGATGTTTCTGGTGCTAGAGCTGGCAATGTCGGTCAGCGCGCGCACTTGGGCTACCAAGTATGCGAGTAGATCCATATTTTCATTTTAGTATATGTTTCGACTTTTTTGTTCTTATATTCATTGACGCGTACGTCTGTGTTGTTGAGTTGATGAATATGTTTATGAATTGATTTAGGGACGAGAATTCCGGTGGTGGCAGGCCACTAACTGAGGAGGAGATAGGGGCATGGATAAATGTTCTGAGGGGAGCCGAGATTGCTCTTGAAGCTGATAAAATTCAAACAGCTAGTGCCATGGTTGCAGGAGTTGCTGCCAGGTTAGATGCTATCGATTTGCCTGACGATGTGAAAGAAGCCAAGCTTCAAGAAATGATGAAAGCAATTGAGCAGTCGAAGAAGATAATAAATCCAAAGCTGTAGCTCTCATTAACGCAATTGGAGCGGAGTTCGAACACCAACACAGAAATGCGCGAGGAAGAGGAACTCTGCAGAGGCAGTTACACCAAACTGAAAATTTGCACAGCGTACAGCCGGTGCTAGCAGGCCGTTTGAAAGATGCCTTCACAGCTATTAAAGACAGGAAATAGCCAAAGCTGAACGGATTCTCCACGGTTTTTACCATCTTCTTAAGGATAATAAGGAATTATGTAAGGATAAAAAAACACTAATATTTCTTCATGCCATCCACCAAACTAAGCAGTATATTAAACAAGATACGAGATCAAAAGCTGAACAAACTCTCCGAGGAGCTGCCTTCGCTCTTAGAGTTGGAGTTCAAAATCAGCTACAAGAAGGTCATTAATTTGTCGAGGGGAATAATTAAGCAAGTTAAGGACAGGAGAAATTTATAATTTAATTGAGGTCATTAATTTATCAAACATTTGTTTATCAAAGTTTTACTGTAAGTTTAATCAGAAAATTAAGTTATATGAAATTGATCAGACTTTTTCTTTTTTACCCCAATATTTTGTTGCTACTTATAGTACATACTAAACCTGAGCTCCCGGTAACTGCTCACAGCAATAGTGCAGGGATGCTTTTGTCCCTGCTTCCGTGGGCTATGGCTATGGAGGTTCAAATCGGATCGAGGAAGGGGAGATCCTGAAAGGGATTTCTCTCTGCTTCGATTTGGGACCGTTCTATGGTCGTCAGCTTGGTGCAGGGGATGGATGTGGCGTGTCAAGGCGATGCAGCGGCGGAAATCTTTGGCACGATGGCTTTTTGATGAGCGGTGGCGGCATGATGGTGGAAGGGCTCGTCGGCTGCGGCCTGCGGGAGTGGGGGTTGGACCGGGCCTTTGCTTTAAGGCTTTGTTGGTGGTCTTTATTGTAAAATTGTTTAGCTTTTCGTTGTTGTCTTTCCGTTGCTCTTGTGGTGTTGTGCTTTGTGTTAGGTGTTTGGCTTAGTCAAATAAGTCTCTACTCTCACGAGCTAGGGTTCTGGTGTCTTTGTTTGGTTGGTGTGTGGTGTTATTCTCAGGATCTCAATTTACATCTTGGTGGTCAAAGTAATGGGGAGAAGCTCCCGCACATGGTCTGGCGGTTTTGGGTCATGGTGCTTGAGGGAGTTGCTTTCTTCTTGAGGTTAGCAGTGAGGATGTGCTTTGTCTCTTGGGTGAGTCTGGATGATGTGCCATTGATATGGCGTTATTTCCGGGGACTATATGTTTTACTCTCGATGGTCTCTTTTTTTTTCTTTTAAAAAAGAGGATCAAAGGATTTCACTCCTACCCCCATGGTGACTTGAACCCATGACTTCGTCATTAGGTAGTGGGTGCTCTAACCACTGAGTTAACATCACTTCGTCTCTCTCAATGGTCTCTTGCTGTCAACGTGATTGCCACTTGTTCTTGCACGTGGACTGGTTGGTTTGGGACACGGTGTTGATGAAGGGGAGGTGGCTATTTGTTATGTTGGATGCAGGTTCTAATCGTGACTCTCGGAAGTGGTCTTACGTTGTAGCCCGAGTTGAAGGGCGATTAGGGGTTGGGCCTGCTTGGCTCATGGATGTCATCACAGATGACGGACCCGTAACTGAGGTTGCTCTTTGGGAGAGGTGTGGGGATTTTATGTCCATCACCGGCTGTTCCCGCTTTATGTAACCGTATTTTATGGAATATAATGCTTCTTTCTTTCTCAAAATTTTTTTAAGTCAGAAAGGGATATGATTGTGTTTCTCTATCCTTATCAATTTATATTAGAAATTCATCATTCACTTATCATCCACTTAATTAGAGTAGGGGGATATATGATGGTTTGGTTTCCATTCAATACAAATTATTGGCATCCAAATAGCTAGTTAGGACCTATAAATATTGGTATCATTTGCAGGCTTAGCAAAATCATCAAAGTATAATCAACTTGACAATAAAAAATGCACACAAGGTCGTCAAAAACAAATGGGCTTTGACGTACGTGTCATGTCAACATAAAAGATAAATATAATAAAATTTCACTATTATCTGCTGCTGGCCTACTGCTCGCAACCTCTAGCTCATAGTAAATCAGCCGCCTTCATGGGCATCTCGTCAATCTGTGTACTGTTCAATGTCTCTTAGGATCTTGATATCATCTTTCTTGACAAAGTTTATTGCTGCACCCTTTCGTCCAAACCGACCCTAACGACCAATCCTATGTATGTATAGCTTTCGATTATTTGGAAGATCATAGTTGATAACCAGCGAAACCTGCTGAACATCGATGCCTAGAGCCCAAACATCAGTTGTGATGAGAACTCGTGAAAGACCTTTCTGAAACTCTTTCATAATAGCATCAGCTCGCTCCTTCTGAGGCATGTCTCCATGCGTTGCAGACACAGAAAAGTTACTAGTCCGCATCTTTTCAGTAAGCTAGTCCACTTTTCGCCTTGTGTTGCAGAAAATAACAGCTTGTGTGATCGTAAGGGTATCATAGAGATCGCACAGAGTATCAAACTTCTAATCTTCTTTTTCAACTGCAACGAAAAATTGCTTGATTCCCTGCGCCATGACCACACACATTTAGTACACAATATTGCATTCGAATAGTAATGCATCATCATCAAAAATATGAAACAACATTATTCCTCGTGTATATTAACTTACCTCCAAAGTCAGCTCGTCACGTTTAACCAGGATCCTTATAGGATCGGTCATGAACTTGTTGGTCATCTCCAAAATTTCATTAGGGAGCGTCGCGGAGATCAAGCAAACTTGTAGGGTATCTTGTAGATGTCTGTAGACTTCGTAAATTTTCTTCTTGAAGCTTATGCTCAACATCTCATCAGATTCATCAAGAATTAGTAGTTTGATGTGTCGAGTGAGTAGACTTCCCTCTGAATCATATCATGGACTCTACCGGGAGTTCCAAACACCACCTGAACTCCGTTTTCTAGCTTTCTGATATCCTCACCCACGCTTTTGCCTCCAATGCAGGAATGCGCTTGAATATTCATGTAGTTTCCCATTGCCAGTATCACTTTCTCTATCTGTGCCGCCAATTCCCTCGTTGGAGACAATATCAACACCTGAACCCTAGAATACATTGTAACTAATTAAAGACATAACAAACAAGCCTCAACACTACCCCTAAACTTAATCGTAGATAGTAAAGTAAAATCCAATGAAACAAACTAGCTACGAGAACTTTATCAGGCTTTGAAACATGTGATGCTCTAAAATTTCCAAACGGAAAGGTCTACATGCAATAATGTGTTATTAATCCGATTGTGGTAAACTAAGTTAGCTCTGTATAGAGGTAGACTAATTTGCGGTGCAATTAAAATTTTAAATAGTATTGTCTAGGACTGTCGTCTACCATTAACATGTACTTGAATAAAACTTGAAAAATTATAAATAAGCCCTAACCCTATAGACTAGAACTAAAATCAATCAAACAAATTAGGGAACCTACTCTCTGGAGGAGGTGTCGACGGTTTGGCAAGAAGCTAGGGCAATCATGGAGGTCTTTCCAGTGCCAGATTGAGCCTGAGCTACGACGTCGCGACCATCGATTATGGGTCTGATGGCCGTTTGCTGGATGGCGGAGGGCTTCTCGAAGCCGTAGTTGTAGATGCCTCGGAGGAGCTCGTCCTTGAGGTTCATCTGATCGAAGCTCATGATCGGCTTTATATCATCTGATGGCACAAACTCCAGCTTCTCCTTCAGCACCTTGCCGCCGCCCTGAACCGGTCGGGTCATCGGAACCACGCTCACTCTCGCGGTTGCTATTGCTGCCATGTTTGGTTTGTCGAGTTGCACCGAAAATATTTAGGTTAATTTGTTAGAGTTGTTTGAGAGAGTTACCTAGTAAGTCCCTTTTATAGGTTTGGTGTACTTTGGCGTTCCTTACCGCCCAAGCAGCCTTTACAGGTCACCAAACCTGTATTCATCTAGGAAATATGTATTTTACCCTTTTTGATCTTGGAAATATGTATTTTACCATTTCAAATTATCAAACAATTTTATAAGATTTGTTTCGTATGCATATTGCCTCCAAAGTAAGGGCTTAGCTCGATTCCGGAGCACTCCAGATCTAGACCAAGCATGAAACTCCAAAATATGGGCTTATGTACCATGCCTCCTAGATTGGTCAAAGCAACACCAAAGCTTGAGGCTAAAAACGCGGTTGCTTTCTGTACGCGTTGTACCGACAAGTAGTAACATGTATCCAAATGTGTAGCGTTGTATACATGTATAGTTATGTATTAAAACTAACCACTATATGCAACGAATTAAAAGAAAACATTGCCTTGAGAATTCAGATTAGGTTACCAATTAGTATACTAAATAATAACTCATGGCTTGAGTTCGAGTTTCTTATTTCTGGGTTTAGGATTTTACCTAGAAATTAACAAAGTTAAACATGTGATAATAATTGAATGGAATCGCACTTATGTTTAGTCACTAATTCACTATTATATCTAGATCATATTTTCTTGGCTCAGTTACTGAGCAAGTGATCAATCACCACTGACAAGACCTAATATAGTACTCAAGAGTCCAGAGTGGCTGCTCCAGCCTATAAGGAGCCAAGCTAAGAACTTCCCTTTTTTTTTTTTTTGAAATAAGGAGCCAAGCTAAGATTTAAAAAACATATAATTGTCACACCCCTTTTTGAAGGATAATACATATTTCCCATGCAACATAGTCATATGGTATGAAAAAGGAGAGAATCCTAGCTTTCTCTCTTCCAATCCCATGCACAGGTTCTTCTCAGTACTATCCACGCTCGTCTGGTGGCAGCAAGACGCCAGCGCCAATTTTAGTCGCGCTGACTTTGTGGTGTCACTGCTGGACGGGTGATGCATATAGAGAGTGCTTTGTGAATTTCGAGATAGTCTTGACTTGGAGATTGAACAAGATGGTGTTGCTGGACTCGATCTTGCGGCTGATCTGTTGAGAATGCGGTCATGGCTTTAACGATGTGGTGGGTTTAGATATGTTTCTAGGTGTCGGTGAAGACTCGATGGCATCAGTTTCTTTGCGATGTGAGGCACTGGTCTGTGGAGATGAGGGTGGTCACGGCATGTATCGACGACCATATAAGGAGTTGAAGGAGGTAGCTCTTAGTTGAGGTTGACCAGGCCATCTATTTGGGCTTTGGGCTGGAATGTTCTTTTAGACCATTAGGATGTTGCCCTTCTAATTAGTTTAGTTTTTCTTTGCTTCTCTATTCCCTACTTTTGTAGGAAATTATGCACTTTTGTGTTTTTTTGTGTGCCTATTTACTATGTATGTTTCATAGTTCATAGGCTCGCTTTTAATAAGTGAGCACTGGATGTAATAGAGAGTGGTGCTAGCGTGCCACTTTTTTCTTACTTACCCATTATTATGTTGGTAGTAGAAGGTATTTATTCGTGTCATTCTGAGTTGAATTAAAAAAAAAAAAGGATAATATATATTTCCAAGATCAAAAAGGGTAAAATACATATTTCCTAGATGAATACAGGTTTGGTAACCTGTAAAGGCTGCTTGGGCTGTAAGGAACGCCAAAGTACACCAAACCTTATAAAAGGGACTTACTAGGTAACTCTCTCAAACAACTCTAACAAATTAACCTAAATATTTTCGGTGCAACTCGACAAACCAAACATGGCAGCAATAGGAACCGCGAGAGCGAGCGTGGTTCCGATGACCTGACCGGTTCAGGGCGGCGGCAAGGTGCTGAAGGAGAAGCTAGAGTTTGTGCCGTCAGATGATATAAAGCCGATCATCAGCTTCGATCAAATGAACCTCAAGGACGAGCTCCTCCGAGGCATCTACAACTACAGCTTCGAGAAGCCCTCCGCCATCCAGCAAAGGGCCATCAGACCCATAGTCGAGGGCCGCGACGTCGTAGCTCAGGCTCAATCTGGCACTGGAAAGACCTCCATGATTGCCCTAGCTTCTTGCCAAACCGTCGACACCTCCTCCAGAGAGTAGGTTCCCTAATTTGTTTGATTGATTTTAGTTCTAGTCTATAGGGTTAGGGCTTATTTATAATTTTTCAAGATTTATTCAAGGACATGTTAATGGTAGACGACAGTCCTAGACAATACTATTTAAAATTTTAAATTGCACCGTAAATTAGTCTACCTCTATACGGAGCTAACTTAGTTTACCACAATCGGATTAATAACACATTATTGCATGTAGACCTTTCCGTTTGGAAATTTTAGAGCATCACATGTTTCAAAGCCTGATAAAGTTCTCGTAGCTAGTTTGTTTCATTGGATTTTACTTTACTATCTACTGTTAAGTTTAGGGGTAGTGTTGAGGCTTGTTTGTTATGTGTTTAATTAGTTACAATGTATTCTAGGGTTCAGGTGTTGATATTGTCTCCAACGAGGGAATTGGCGGCACAGATAGAGAAAGTGATACTGGCAATGGGAAACTACATGAGTATTCAAGCGCATTCCTGCATTGGAGGCAAAAGCGTGGGTGAGGATATCAGAAAGCTAGAAAACGGAGTTCAGGTGGTGTCTGGAACTCCCGGTAGAGTCCATGACATGATTCAGAGGGAAGTCTACTCACTCGACACATCAAACTACTAATTCTTGATGAATCTGATGAGATGTTGAGCATAGGCTTCAAGAAGAAAATTTACGAAGTCTACAGACATCTACAAGATACCCTACAAGTTTGCTTGATCTCCGCGACGCCCCCTAATGAAATTTGGAGATGACCAACAAGTTCATGACCGATCCTATAAGGATCCTGGTTAAATGTGACGAGCTGACTTTGGAGGTAAGTTAATATACACGAGGAATAATGTTGTTTCATATTTTTGATGATGATGCATTACTATTCGAATGCAATATTGTGTACTAAATGTGTGTGGTCATGGCGCAGGGAATCAAGCAATTTTTCGTTGCAGTTGAAAAAGAAGATTAGAAGTTTGATACTCTGTGCGATCTCTATGATACCCTTACGATCACACAAGCTGTTATTTTCTGCAACATAAGGCGAAAAGTGGACTGGCTTACTGAAAAGATGCGGACTAGTAACTTTTCTGTGTCTGCAACGCATGGAGACATGCCTAAGAAGGAGCGAGCTGATGCTATTATGAAAGAGTTTCAGAAAGGTCTTTCACGAGTCCTCATCACAACTGATGTTTGGGCTCTGGGCATCAATGTTCAGCAGGTTTCGCTGGTTATCAACTATGATCTTCCAAATAATCGAGAGCTATACATACATAGGATTGGTCGTTCGGGTCGGTTTGGACGAAAGGGTGCGGCAATAAACTTTGTCAAGAAAGATGATATCAAGATCCTAAGAGACATTGAACAGTATACAGATTGACGAGATGCCCATGAATGCGGCTGATTTACTATGAGCTAGAGGTTGCGAGCAGTAGGCCAGCAGCAGATAATAGTGAAATTTTATTATATTTATCTTTTATGTTGACATGACACGTACGTCAAAGCCCATTTGTTTTTGACGACCTTGTGTGCATTTTTTATTGTCAAGTTGATTATACTTTGATGATTTTGCTAAGCCTGCAAATGATACCAATATTTATAGGTCCTAACTAGCTATTTGGATGCCACTAATTTGTATTGAATGGAAACCAAACCATCATATATCCCCCTACTCTAATTAAGTGGATGATAAGTGAATGATGAATTTCTAATATAAATTGATAAGGATAGAGAAACACAATCATATCCCTTTCTGACTTAAAAAAATTTTGAGAAAGAAAGAAGCATTATATTCCATAAAATACGGTTACATAAAGCGGGAACAGCCGGTGATGGACATAAAATCCCCACACCTCTCCCAAAGAGCAACCTTAGTTACGGGTCCGTCATCTGCGATGACATCCATGAGTCAAGCAGGCCCAATCCCTAACCAACCTAATCGCCCTTCAACTCGGGCTACAACATAAGACCACTTCCGAGAGTCACCTCTACCAAGCAAATTACCTTAATTTTACTCAAACTAGGTCGATTTATTACGAAAGGTCATCCGAAACTAATCAAACATAACTCATACAAGATTCAAAACTTATACTTAGAAATAGAGGTGGCAAACGGGCCGGCCCGGCCCGGCCCGGCCCATTTTAAGCGGGCCTAGTCGTGCTTCGTGCCGTGCTTGGGCCGGCCCATTTATTATCGTGCCGGGCTCGTGCCGGCCCATTTACTTAAACATTAAGCCCGGCCCGGCCCATGGCCAGAGCCCATGGCCCGAGCCCATATCTTACCGGGCCGTGCTCGTGCCGGGTCAATAACGGGCCGTGCTCGTGCCTACCCACTATAAAGCACAATTTTAGAATCTTAATTTGAACAAATAAGAATTAATTTTATTTAACTATTTAGAAAATTAAAATAAATTAAGTTCTACAACGTTTTTCTTAATCTTAGTTTTTTAAGATTAGATTTCTAATAATTTTTTATATTTCACTATAAGAAAGAAAGAAGAAGAAAAAAACTCAAAATATATTGTTTTTAGTATATTATTGTGAGATTAATCTTTATTCATATAATGAAGATTTAGTATCTATTATTCTTTCCTTCATTCTATAGTTGTATTATTATGAGATTAGTCTTTATTAATAAATATTAGAAAAAATACTTATATCAAAACAAGGATATAATATTTTGTTTCATTATTTTGACAATATAAAAGAAAGTATTGGTGGAATTGTCATAAGATTTTAAATAAAAATGTCTCATATTCAAATCTCATCATTATAGTTTTTTAATATATATATTTTTTAAAATGAAATTTTGTGTTTGTAACGGGCCGGCCCACAATATGTCGTGCTCGGGCCGTGCCGGGCCCGTTATGGGCTCGGGCCGGGCCGGGCCAATGGGCCAATATTCTTAGGCCCAGCCCGACCCGTTATTCTAACGTGCTCGGGTCGTGCCGGGCCACTAACGGGCTTGGGCCGTGCCGGGCCGCTTTTAAGCGTGCCGGGCCCGTGCCGTGCTCGTGCTTTGTGGCCCGTTTGCCACCTCTACTTAGAAAGCCACAAAACAAAACTCTTTACCCCAAAAAATACAATTGGATTATTATTCTTCTTCCTCCAAAAAAAAAAAAAAAAACAAAACAAAATTTGAGAGAATGCAAAAACATACCATGTGAAAGCCACTGCTCACAGCGAACATCAAGCTTGCTCTGCTTCAATTTCGCTAACCGGTTCGTCTGAGAAACATAACCAAATCAAAGTAAGAACATAATTCAATTCCCAAAATATATAATCGTTTAACGTAAAATTTCACAAATTAGCCAATCCATAATTCAATCTTCAATCTTCGCTTCCATTTCCCGCAACATTTTCTCACACATGCACACACATGCAACCACAGAAATAAGGGAAAGAAAATTGAGAGGGCTTACCCTCTTCTTCTTGGCCAGGTCTTTGGGGAAAACAGGAGAGCAGGAAGAGATAGAATCCATTGTGATATTTGATTGAGAAAAACCCCCCAAGTTGTTGGGAGAAGAAAACCCAGATAGAAAAAGAAGAGGGATTTGGGATTCGGGGAAAAATTGAAAAAGAGAAAAATGGGCAGAGATAGGGAGGGAGTGGATGTCACGAATGCCCCCGTGCTTTGCGTTTCTTCCTCTCTCTCTCTCTCTCTCTCCTCTTTTTTAACTAGATTTTCTTCCCAACACTACGCACACTCCTCTGCCCTCCGGTTTTATTACCATAATGCCCCTGGGATGTCTCGGATTTGCTCTTGTCACGAGGAGACCAACGTGAAGAGGCAGCAGCGCGGAGAAGCACAGACGGAAAAAAAAAAGCAGGAGCCATATGAGAAGAAGTTTCATTCAATCCAAGGTTCAAATCCGTCTCTCATCGTCCTCCTCTATCATTTTTTTTGTTCGCAGGTATTAAAGACCCCATGCTCAACAAACATGTCGTAGCAGCGCCTCTGATGACCATGCCGGGCAGCGTCCCGATGAACTCATGCCGGGCAGCATCCCGATGAACTCATGCCAGGCAGCGTTCCGATGATCCATGCCGGGCAGCGTCCCGATGAACCATGCCGAGCAGCGTCCCGATGAACATATCAGAGCAGCGCCTCCGCTGCAGGCCTTGCGCTCTCAAATCCCAGCGGCAGGCCTCCCCCAGCGACAACTTTGCTCTCTCAAATCCTGGCAGCAGCGTCTCGTCTCTGTAGCACTTTCAAACTCACAAAGAAAGTCAAAGCTGCAGGTTACCACTGCTACTGACGAGCCACGCACCTCTCTTCTTCTTTGGATGTGCTATTCCTTGATCATAAACCATGACCATTGGTCTTGAAGCAAATAAGAAAAGCTGCTCCCTCCATGCCAGAAGCAAGGCAATTGGTCACTACTGGAGCTTTGCCGAGGCTCCTTACGTAGCTGAACACCATCACAACAAATGAGTAAAAAAAAAAAGCTGCAAAACATGTACAAATCACCCGGCCAAATTGATAAATGAAGCTGCAACACGCTTTGCATTCATAATGCAGAGGCTTTTAGGTGACCAAGTTGCTGAAGGGAACAAATTTTGGCCTTTGCATATAATTAGCAAAGCATGAAAATATTATCCCTTGTAAAGCCACGTATTAGGAGTTTGCATTTAAACTACCTCAAAATGGCATTGGTACATATATAAGGCAAAAGAAACAAAATATGAAGGCAATTGCTGGAGTTTTACATAAATGTATCCTAATCAAGTAAAAAAAAAGATTGGATGAAGACAAAAACTACGTCAAGAGCTACGTGTTTCTTTGTTGATCACAATTGGAAATAATGAAGGTAGTGTCATGTTCTGGACTCTTGTTTTGGAGTATGTTGCTGCCAGCAAAAAACAACAAGAGAGGGAGAACATGATAAAGGAAGCTTTTTTACATGGAGCGGTGGGTTTTGCAAGACCAAGCATGAAAGTTTAATTAACATATCTTGTCATCAAAGTATACTGGAATTCTAAACAAAAGGGAAAAATACAAGTCAAGAAAAGGGTAAACCAATTTAAAAATGTTCAAGGCAAAGAGGTTTACCACAAGACGTGTGTGTGCTCGTCTTCGATGACACCTATTGTCGAAAATACAATATTTGAATTTAGAGTTCTGATGACACCTGCAAACAAGCAAAAAGGAAGTTAATTCTTCTCCTACAAACCGCACGAAGCTAAATATATTCTCCGTGATGCACTCCACCTGTTTGAATTCACTGACTGGCAAGACTAAAAGATAAGTGAGAGGACCAATCACAACTTTCAGATGATGGAATCCTCCCCTGCTAAGAACACAAATGCGATTCCACTTCCAGATCAGATTGGGAGATCGACAGTCCATCTCCAAATCTTTTATCGATCGGCAGGAGTATTATGACATCGCTTCGTGTTTGTCTGGTTTTGGTGAACAAGTGAAAAATGGAAAGGAAATGAAATGAAGGGAGAGGTGCAGAATTCCAACAGATGGGTCATTGCGGGTGCCCATATCAAATTTGGGGTTCAAAATACTTCTTGGGTGTCCATATTAAATTCAGTACCTGGAAGAAAACCTCGATGGGTGACCACGAGTTCCAAACGAAAGTTGAGAAGTGTGACTCGGAGTTGGCTCAACACAACGGGTGTCTAAATAAAAGATACCAAAATATTGGTTTCGTAAAAAAAAAATGCTTCGAAACCCAAAATGGAAATCCTTTTGGTACAAAACCAAGGAAAAGGCAAATACCCAAAATTCACAAATTTGTATGAACTACAAGGGTTTGATCCCTTCACAGGGTATGTAGGCAATCTAGCGACCCACTAGATGCAACCACAAATTCAAATCGAATCCCTGACTCCACCAGTCAAATTCACCCAAACACCAGAAAAATAAAATCATTCCCAAATTGTCCAAAAGCAAATGCAAGGGCTCTAAACCCTCACAAATATCCCAAACACAAATCCAAAAATAAATGGGTCATCTACCCATTTAAATCCCAAATGTTGGAACTACATGTGGTTTGATCCCGCAAGGGTATGTAGGTAATCTGGAATCAAATAATCTAGATGCAACCGCATCCTAAACACTATTCCTATTCCAAAAATCCAAGCCTTCCAATGGGTCATTCACTCATTGGAACTCTTGAACTACGAGTGGCTTGATCCCTTCCCGGGTACGTAGGCAACCCATTCCAAAATTCGGGTGCAGTCGCAAAAACAAACAACCACACATTGGTTTCTTTATAAATGGAATCAAAGGGTGTTCCCTTGTAACAAGGGATTGTAATTAAGAGACACATTCTGTCTTGAATGGGTCGAACCCGAAATAATTAAAACTCTGTTCTATTAATGAATACGAGTGAAATTACGTTGGGTGACATTTTACACTTTGTGCAATTTTTTTAACCCAACAGCGGGTAGATGGAGATAGGCCATGTGAGAGTGCAGTCACGAACCTCTTGAAAGCTAGAGTCGTGACAAAGCCATTATCAAAGTTTTAGAGGAAAGGAACATATTTGTAAAAGTCTGCTCACCTAAGGGACAGTTTTTAAGGGACTGTGAGGGACAAATGAATCTGATGGTTGAAAATAAATGCACAGTTTTAAGTTGTTATAATTTCTGCTTTTTTATTTCATACATGTGGTTTAGATGCATTTGTCCCTCACAGTCTCTTAAAACTGTCCCTTAGGTGAGCAAGCTTGTATATTTGTAATCAACTTAAAGATCAAGGCCATAATGATGACCTACAAGGCCAATTTTTTCACACTAAGTATATTATGTGGTAAACACACTTATAAGGTTGAGTTAAATATTTTTCATTTTTTATTTCTCGGATCTATAGAAATTTTGGATATGCCTAATGAGATTGTCTAACTTCTTCATTGGTTATATAGAAATGTATACATTTCAATAGGCCTCATCAACCCGGCCCGGCCCGGTCCATTCGTGGTGGGCTTGGGTCGGGCCGGGCTTTATTGTAAATCGAAGGATCCAAGCCCATCCATATAAAGCGGGCCTTGCGGGCTTTATTTACAAATAAATCTTTAAAGATACTATGTTTCAAAATAATAATAATAATAATAATCTTTAAAGATACTAATTTTTTTATGAACCTATATTTATATATCGTACACTCTAAAGAGCAACCTCTATCAATTCAAAGAAAATGGGAAAACCGACTGTTGGATGTGATTATTACAATAAATTATGAGTGTGGTAACAAATTTAGCCAATTTCACCAAATTTTCGAATCCGATCGAATTGGTCAACAGTTGTCATTTGTATGTCTTCTTGGTTGACCGATGGTGTGACGACCGCGAAACGTGCTTATTTTTTTACATCACGTCTTTAAATATCCCATCGATGGATGTGCGTGTCCATAAGATAAAAATTTCTATTTTAATTACAAAGACGTTGGCCTATACCAATTTGCCTCCTAAAGTTGTATGTCTTATACATTGCATTTAAATTGTTGAGGTTCATTCTAAATCAACCATGAAGTGGAAAATGAATTTAGAGAAACCAACCCCTCGATGGAGAGATTGTAATGTTTTATGGTGGTTGTAAAAAAATCCAGCCAATTTGGTTCTCGTTTCGAATTCGATCAACTAGGTCAAACATAGTTACTCTGATAAACCTATATTTATTCCAAAGAGCAACCCCTATTAATTCAAAGAAAATGGAAAAACCGACCGTTGGATGAGATTATTATAATAAATTATGAGTGTTGTATAAAATTTAGCCAATTTCACCATATTTTCGAATCCGATCGAATTGGTCAACCGTCGTCATGATATGTAGAATATATATGCACATATTCTATATAGAAGTATGAGAACTTCCACACACACACACACACATATTCTTATATATATATATATATATATATATATATATATGATTGAAGAACAAATACAAACCCAGAATCAATCAAACCATGCAAGAAAAAAATTAATTCTTGGAGATGAAGTCCATGTCTCCAGTACGTCATTTGGTTATTATATAGTTTAGGGAGATTGGAAGAATGGTAGTCGAGATCAAGAGATGGAGATATATATATATGTGTGTGTGTGTGTGTGTGTGTGTGTGTTTATAAATATATATAGATATAGATATAGATATAGATCTATATATATATACATATATAACACATATATAATAGTTTACGGGTAGGGCCTAGCGGGTTTTTGGAGGGCCCGACTGGGTTTTTGCCGGCTTTTTGACGGGTCTGGTTTGGCTTTTGGCCCTGCGGGCCTCCATCGGCCCACTTGATTTGTGGGTTTGTTGATGAGGCCTACATTTCAATATCAACATGGCTGACCAAAAAGAAATTGGTCAAATCGACCGTTACATGTGATGATCATAATACTATATGCATATGGTAAAAAATTTAGCCACATCCGTCCTCGATCCACGTGGTCAACCAAATATATATTATTCCTTCGTATTTGTTCATTAAAATTCTCAAAGAGCAATTTAATTAAGAAGAGCTCCTAAGTTGAAAAATTTATACAATAATAGTTGAAGCTTGGCCATTAAAGCATGTGCTCACAAACTGTTTGAATGATTCATTAATATCGTTTCAGAAAATAAGTTATTTTGTAGACAGCTGTAATTAACGGTTGTCTGTCTTGACCAAGGCCTAAACAATCACAAACGGTTCATATTACTATGGAGTAAATATACAAGCAATGTCGAATCCTTTATTTCTCATTATTGATGTATCAAAATGCACGAAATCTCTACATGCCTACTAGTGTGGTCAAACTTTTCAATTGGCTATATACAAACGTATATCTTCCGATACCTACAATGTGGAGGAAAAAGCAATTTGCTAATTTGACTATTGGATGTGATCATTGCGGGCTAAAATAGCTATGCTGAAACATTTACCCTATTAGTATTCGTTTAAGTCTTGATCCACATGATCAACTATATTTTATTAAACTCAAATGCTCGTAATCAAAATTATATTTAAGTAATATAGGTTTCTAAAGAAAAATTAGAAAAAAAAAAAAACTAGGTCGAGCCTTTTTTAGAGCAATTATTTTTTTATTAATAACTAGCATTCCTCCATGCATACTCTGCATGTGTGACATTTTTTTTTTTGAAAATGAAAAAGAAAATGAATGGAATAAAACAATTATTGGAAGAATATAGTGGGAGAGAAAAGTGGGTTGTGAGATTTTTTTTTTAATAAAAACCTATAATGTAATTGTCATATTCACCCTTATTATTTATTTTTGAAGTAAAGATGAAATTGTATTAATGATTCATACGATTACAATCGTACTGTAGGGCATCCAGAACAGACTCTGGATTCACCCTTATTATTTAATTTATTCTCAAAGTTTTTTAATCTCTTAGGGTCATTTTATGTCAAAATTTTTGGTGTTGGCTAATAAACCCTCTTCTTTTAATAATAGTATAAATTCCCTTAAAAAAAATTAATTGTATAGATTAAAATAAAAAATAATATTTTACTTAAATAATGTAATTTATTAACAAAAACCTATTATAAAACGAGCGAAAATGATATTCAAAATTAAATAAAATGTCTACGAAGATATTTAATATTTTTACTTCAACCTTCTATAACCAAAATATGTGCTAATTTTTGTTGAAGTATTATTGATGTAATGAAGAAAAGACAAAAAGTAAATAAAAACCAAGAAATAACCCGAGAAAACAAACAATGGCAGGGGTTGAACCCACATAACTCTTATTATAACCCTATGCCTTTACCGCTGTTCCAAGCATTGCCGATGTTAAGCTTTCTACTGGCTCTGTATTTATATTATAGTTAAGAATCAAAACCCAGAAATCTAGAATCCCAGATTTGCTTCTAGTGATGGATCGATTCTTCCGTTCTTCTTCGACCTCCTTCAGATACCTCAGTTTTCAAATCTATTGATGGCTCTATCCTTCGGCCCTAAACTCATTTGGGAAGGAAAGCCCGACCTTTCATTTTCCGGCAGCAATGGAAGCAGCGGTGTCGACCGACGAGACGCTAGTGGAGGAGGTGGCGATTGGAGCCATGGAGATGAGAATGAGGACTCGAAACCCTCAATTCCCTCCTCCCCTTTTCCTTTGCGATCCGATCAGATTAAGGCCATAATCAGAAAACCTCCTGCTCGATTGCGAGAGCGGCATGCTCCGCTTTTCCTCCTTCCAAATTTTACCTGGTTTAATTAGAAAATTTGAATATTTACCCATCTCATGTGTTTCTACCATGTTGACCAAACTTTTTTGGGTTTCAATTCTGTTAACGGGCGTTAGTATAGATGTCAGTGCCATCTGGATGGTTGGATGAGTTGAATGGCTCAGGTTACATATGTTAGTGCCACATGTGCGTCAATGTAACAGCACTGACGGTGCATAGAATCCGCTTTTAGGGATTTCTTAATACATATCTTTAATTTACGAGAAATATTTCACCGAATTTCGGGTTTGACAAATCGCCTAACATCATGTGCTTTTGGGAATGCCAACCTAGCACAAAAGAATATAGCTAGGTTATTAGTTTAGGGGTGGTGAAAATGAGGGTTCCATAATGATTTTTAAATCAACTGTTAGATAACTTATATGTAAAATAATTAAATATGTTTTTACTAAAATTAGAGTCATTCAACCAACCTTTGATTTAAAAGTCCTCATTATAGAGACTCTCCCATTAATTTATATCGCAGTATTGTTGCACGCAAGTGATTATTGCATGTTCGGTTCCAAATTAATTACCCCGATTGACAAAAAAAAAAAATTATAAATAGGATGTGTTAATGAGTTTAGTAGTGGAATGAGCATTTGAGGCATGGACGACAGACGATAATTAATTGGATTTAATTTCCGTTGTAATTTTTTTTTTTACGTCTACTTAATTAATTAATTAGAACAACAAATAGGTCCTAGCCTGAAAAAACCAAGAGGGTGTACCAAACTTGGTGTAGACCTGAGCCTTACTACTCAATTTGTATCCCATTTTGGTCCTTGTTGATATTTATCACCAGCAATTGTTGGGGTTGATCTTAATAGGATCTAGTTTGGGGTAATAAAAACAGCTGCATTCAGGTTAACGCTCTGAAAGTCTGAATCATAGCGGATAAGAGCTTTACTAATGGAGTGTTGGCTACAACCTTGTTCACCAAGCTAATGGAATTTTTTCCACGTTGCTAAACCCAGCACATTCATATTGAAATCTACAGATAAAGGACCTAACAAAACCCAGCACTTTCATATTGAAAACTCAGGATCTTGAAAACCACACGAATTCAAAAAACCAAAAAAGGTGGAAAGGAGCACAATTCAATAGGAAGAAGAAGTTGAAGAGAGAAAAGAAAAAATACGCAATGGGAAAAATTAGGGCAGAAATAAATGAGCGAGACATGATCAAAGATATCCATATATATGTTATTCATTAATTATTAAGTTTAAAAGAGAAGCAAATAGCAGAACGACAATGAAAGGTTAGAGGTTCTTATCAACGCGACGCTTTAAGAGAAAAGGCTAAACTTTATCCCATTTAACTATAGGGTTTTTGTCAATTTACCCCATTTTTAGAGAATTTTTTCCCACTTACCCCATTAAGTTTTTTTAATTATCTCTTACTCAAAACACTCTAAGGAGGTTTTCCCTAATACCCCATTAAGATTTTTTTTTTAATACCATTTTACATTCACCCCTTTGTTACTTAGAGAGAGAGAGAGAGAGAGAGAGAGAGAGAGAGAGAGAGAGAGAGAGAGAGAGAGAGAGAGAGAGAGAGAAACCATAGGAGACTTCGCCGGAACCCCGTCACCGGCCGCCGGAATCAGGCCAACTTTCGCCGGATTTTAGTCACCTGCCGCCGCTCACCGGGATTTGTTGAAAATCTCACCGAAAATGTTTTTTTTGCCCCCAATAGACATCTATTGCCCTTTAATAGAGGGGCAATAGACCTCTATTGCTTTAATAGACGTTTATTGCCCCAATAGACGTTTATTGCCTCAATAGTCTATTGCCCCCAATAGACCTCTACTGCCCCCCAATAGACGACTATCAACCATGTATTGCCCCCTAATAGACGTCTATTGCCCCCAACAAAACTTTCAGTCGCCGAAATGGGAACCAATCTCTTTAAATTTAGACAAATAAACTTTGATTAAATAAAAAAACCGAGGAGATTACATAAATTTAAAACGTCTATTGCCCCCCAATAGACATTTAACAGACCTCTATTGCCCCCAATAGACGTTTATTGCCCTCATACAGGGGCAGAGCTATGTTTAGGTCCGGCGGGGTCCGGACCCCCCTTAAGTTTTTGACAGATACGCTCAATACCAAGCATTGCAGTGATAAAGCTTTAAAAAAATTGTTTTATCCAATACATGGACCGCCCCCACCATCCCTTTCCCTTCCTCCCCCAAACCCAATCCCACACTACCAAGTGCCACGTGCCACTTGCTAGGTAAGAGAAATAAAACAATAACAGAAAGATAGATAGATCATAAATGTCTCCCTGATTACTATTCTATATATAATATTTATTGAATTGAAATTGGTTAACTAAAAATAATTAACAATTGGTTAGATTAATAAAATGAAATATATAATATGCAATAGATGTTAGAGTTTTTAATGGTTTTGAATGAGAAGTTTTCTGTCAATTTTGTGCCTCTACTTTTTATTTCGAGTCTGCGACTACAATGGTGTGGAGCTAAATTTTCAGAAATTCATTCTCGATTAAACATATATGGTTTTATAAGATTTTGTAGATTTAGCCCTCTAAAGTATTCAATTCTTTGTTTATGAGTATCATGATGAAAAATAATCTACAAAAATGCTACATTTAACGTATGGTTAACTAAAATAAATAATTAAAATTACAAATCTAGTCCAGACTCGGACCCCCCCAAAGTAAAATTCCTAGTTCCGCCACTGCCCTCATAAAACAATTTTTTTTCTTTCTTTTTTCTTTCCTTCTGGACTTTCTGCCCCCATTTTACAAAAAATAAAATAATAATAATAATAATAAATAAAAACTGCCTGCGTTCGACCGGCTTATACTCCACCTCCGGCAACGTCGAACCAACCGGTTCATACTGAACTGCTTCTCCTTTTCTTGGTACAATCTGATGTACCAAGTTCCGGTATGAATCCCAATTGCTAAACCTGATTCATACAATATTACTAACCAAGAATGCACACCACAACTGCTATATCAATTGCTTTCTTCTCATTTTTCACATTTCATTCTCTCAAACAATTTTTCCATCACTTCCATAGCACCCCCAATATCCCGCTTCCGATGAACGCCACGAACCAACACACTATAAGCGATCGAATTAGGCACTACACCCCTCTCACACATTTCATCAAACACCTTCTGTGCATTACCCAATTCGCCAATTTCGTAATAACCATTCATCAAACAACATTCTATCAGCCTCACTGGGCCGCGGGGAGAGCAGAGCTCATCCATCAGACGGTTGTAATTAACCAAAGAGGCAACAAAATCATGCTTCAGTGCACTCAAAATGCGAAGAACACCCAACGTGCTGTGTGGGGTTTGAGAATCGAGTAGCCTAGCGATGATGACGTTGCAGGTGCGCTGGTCAGGGATGCAATCTGAGTCAATGGAGTGGGCAAAGCGGTGGTGGGCATCTTCGAGGCAGTTGGAGTGGCAGAGAGCGTGAAGGTAAGTGTATCTCAACAGGTCGGTGTCGCCGAAGCCTCAGAGGTCCGGTGCGACGGTCGGTTGCCGAGCGAGGCCGCAGTCTGGTTTTGGTGCCTCCATGAGTACCAGATCTCCGGTGACAATGATGAATAGGACCGCCGGTGACAACGATGAAGGGCGACGAGGGGAGAGAGAGAAAGCCGAGAGAGGGCGACGAGGGGAGAGAGAGAAAGCCGAGAGAGAGAGAGAGAGAGAGAGAGAGAGAGAGAGAGAGAGAGAGAGAGAGAGAGAGAGAGAGAGGAGAGTGTGTGGCATGGCAGTAATTTATTAATTAGACTGAGGGCAAATTTGTCTTTTCATTTTAAATTGGGTAAGTGAGATTAAAAATCTGTTGTTGGGATAAGTGGGATAATTTTTATTCATTTTGGTGCTTTTGATCAAGGACCCTTAACTATATAGTTCCATATGCTAAAAACACACAGGATACAATCCTCACAGAAGGCACTCTTTGTCCATCTAAATACTGCTTTACAAGCGGGCACCCTCATTAATCAAGTATATCGTCTTCATCGTCAGCATCAGACGATTAATTGATAATAGAAGTTTCTTTATATAGAAGATTATAAGTATGAAACCTTAGATTAAAGGAAACCTAGCTAATATAAGTATGAATCTTTAGATTACAAGGAAACCTAATCAAACATTGATTAGGATATCTAGAAAATTCTACCCTATTACAACTGAAATAAGTGTCGGAGTTTGAACCAGACACATATAATTCGTGTATCCGTCAACAATATTTCATTTACTTTAAAAATAGACCTCCAAAATACAATCTCAATATTACCCTTCTATCACAAGGAAAAATAATGATCGTCCCACTTAGGGATTATAGGTGATGGCTTTGAAATTCATTTCTTATCCTTTTTCTCTTATCAACTTTCTAAATGATGATCGGAAAAGAATGATAGATGCAAATGAGCAAGAGTTCGTTCAAGAGACACGGACACACGGTTATTCATTCATGCCCATAATTGATTTCTGATACAGATCTTAAAGAGCTGGAGTTCTATTCCCTCTCAGAGAAAAGAAAATTTTTTTTTCTCTTAATTCTGTAGGAAGTGTGGGTGGTGGTGGTGGGGTCCGCCACAGTGGAAAAGTCTTTTTTATAATTCTTTGATATACAACACTCGTGAGAGAAGATGAATTTGGATCCGTTAGATTGTGTAAGATTTTTTTTCTTTTTTTCTTTTCGCTGTTTATATCTATATACTATTATTATCTATACTATTATTAAGAGAAGAGAGCTTGCTCTCTAAAACTGAAATTTTTTACCAATTTAACCTTTATATATTAAAAAACTATGAAATATAATTAATCAATAAGGATAATATGATAAATTGTAAAATAGAAAAAAAAATTAAAAGCAGAAAATGTGGTAGTTGTATAGGAAGTTTTTTCACTACCTTTAACTTCTCTCCACACACTATCCTGCTAGTTAAGATTATTAAGAGAAGAGATTTTGTTAGCCAAAATTGAAAAGTGTGATGCTACAGATCCCAATTTTTTTTTACCAAATTTGGATCCCAAAAGATGTGGCATATTGATTTTGTGGAATCTAAATTCCACCATGTATCTCTAAAAATAAAAAGTTCTTTTAACAATAACTCAATAAGCTTTAAAATCATATATACATTTAAAACAAATTTCTGCACTTAACCTGTTTGGACCCAAAATGAGCATTTTGGCCTGACAATGCACGTCTTGGAGAAATTGAGCCAATGTCAGTGGCTCAAGCTATATATTGTCGACAAGTTCGAAATATATATTTAGAGGCTAAATAAAGCCTACTGTGGAAGCATGGAAATGGAAAGTCAACTTTAGCACATTTTTCTACTTCGGCTAGGAGAAACCGAGCTAAACAGAAGGAGCGGCCGCCTGACCAAATGAACTCGAAATGGGCTGAAACTCTGCAGATCCATTCTAGACATCCTAAGAAACATTTCTTATGAAGAGTGCAAGATCCAGATAGAAGTGGAAGGCCTTCAAAAGATCAGTCCATTGTTCTGCAGAAGCAAAATTGGAAAACTGGACCTGTAAGGGGTCCAACAGCATTTCCGGCCCAACCACTATACTAAAAGCTCTGAAATTTTACCAACATGATCTACACTCATAGTGGAACATTTGTTATGAAGACGTCACGGCCAAAATATGAATTCCTGATGGAGATATACATGAAGGAATAAAGGAGCCGAAAGTGCTTCCTTATCTCCAAAATTCATCATTCCTTATCTCCTTATCTCCGAAATTCATCATTTCTATCTCCATTAATGCTCCATCTCCACCTCCCTTATCTCCAATTAGTGCTCCACTTTCATTTGTTTAATGCCAAAGTAGTTGGCATGGTAGCCTATAAATAGAGGTTACAAATTCATCACAAAACACACATTCACAACAACAACATCTCTAAGATGATCTAAGTTCTCTCTAGAGCAACCTCTCTAAGAGCAACTCCTCTCCTTCTCTTTCTCTTACCGGTGATCACACTCCTAGTCCTAGTCTTCCCATAAGCCGACTTTCAGTGCCACCAAACCCTCTGTCAATGTACTTCGGTCCTAGTCTCCTCGGGAGCCGACGGTAGTGCCGCGACCACAACGGTTACAGAACCAGCCAAGCAAGGGTAACGCCCTAGCAACCCAGCCAAGCTAAAGTCATGCTTTAGCAAGTTCTCCTCACTTCCTAGTAGTTCTCGCTCTGCTCGATCTACAACATTGAGTATCGATTATGATTTTGAAGAAGCTCAGCAAAAGTCCTCACCACGAGGCACAAAGAATCCCACGACGAGGTTGGTGCTCTCCTCGTCCACAATCGCTTGAAAGAAGTCAGGTCAAGGGACACCCCCGACGACCGCACCCGAATGGTACTGGCACGCCCGCGCAGAAAAGATACTGTTGACCAGCTTCAACAAAATTGGAGCCAAACATTTTGGCACACCCGGTGGGACATACTGTGAGCTGTAAATCACACCACTATTAAGAAATTGAGGTTGGTAAGGGGTTGTGAATCATAACGGAATAGGTGAAGTCTCTTTTGTTAATATTGGCCTAAACTCCTTATTGGTGCCTAGTTCAGGTCCCTTAAGGTTAAGGGCGGTTTTTATTAACATTTGTTGAATTGTCTTCACACTTATGATCTTTCTCATCTTAGTAAGTATAGCCTATGTGAAATGGTGTCTAGAAAGGGGACAACGTTCATAACAGGTTATTGAATCCAGAAGTGCGTGCAAATGGGCCTAAAACCACTATGTGGAAGTAGTTCATGCCAAAATGGATTCTGCCTCTTTTGTTCGCCCTCCCCCATCTGGCCATTTCAGTAAGGTTGCCCAAAGGATTTGAAAGAAAGTTTGTGTCTAGGCGACTATACTTGGGCCGCAAGTCTAAACCTTGATTCACAGTGTCTTATTGAATTTAGCTACTTTCAATTCAGACTTCCAGAAGCCATTGGGAAGTCAAGCGCAAACCCTTATCAAAAGGTTTACGTTAACTGCCCGAAACATAAGACCTCCAGTTACAAACTGCACTCGCGTGCAGATTGACGTGGTCTTTCTGAAGAAGAAGTAATCCAAAGATTTTCTTCCCACCCTCCATCAACAGAGATGTCAACTGAACGAGGAGGAAATCAACATCCTACTACTAAAGGCGAGAAAGTTCCCGCCGCCCAGCCTAATCAGGCTGGAGATACATCTAGCATCACCCAGGTAGCCGCGAGCGCAGTTACAACTATTGAATTTGTGCCTATTCTCGTTCCAGAAAATGCGACCATAGAAGAGCGGCTTAATATCCTTCAACAGAATTCTGCTGCATACCATGAGAAGATGGAAAAAGCCCTTGCGGAGGACCGTCGACGGCTTGATGAGTTCACGATCTTGGTCAAGAGGCTTGAGATATGGGCACAACAAACACAAGGTCAATTGGATGGCATGAACCAAAAAATGCAGAAGAACCATGAAGAGCTGTTGATCACAAGCAAACACATCGCTTCAGAATTCGCGAAGATTCGCAAAGAAGGATCCAACGTCGTGACCCAGGTGGCCATGCAGAAGGCTGACCTTGATCAGGCTAGAGAGGTTCTACATAAAACACTGGGAGATCCTAGTGTCATTCTAGGCTCTCTAGGTCAGTCCCCCATATCTGGTAAGTACATACCACCAAATGCTCGAGAAAAAGCAAGCGGCGGCAGTACAGCCACATCCGTTGCTGCTGTATCAGTCAGAGGAAAAGAGACTACTATGGCAACAGGCGGGAAGAACAACGCCGCGTCATCAGTCACGCAAGGGACCAGGACTTTGAAAATCAATGAAGGGGCCTATGTTGGTCATAGCCTGTTTCCCCAATATGACAGCGACGGAGTTGAATACGTGCACCACGATCCACCTCCAGCAAGTCATTATGGTATCGACCGGGTTGAAAGTCCAGCGAAGGTCACCGCAGCCACAAAGGGTCAGCCAGCAGTGGGTTTTACGTCGCAGACGTCAACCCAACAAAAAATGACCCATGGAGGTGGCATATCTTTGGTTAATTAGGCTTCACAGGCGCCACCGCTGATCTGGCCAGTTGATGATACAGTGGTTCACCCACCTCCTCCTGATCCAAGATATATAAGGAGAGAGGAGGTAGAAGCAATGATCAGGGCCGCGAACCAGAGGCCTAACCTGGAGGAGGCATACCAAGGACCCTTCCCACCGCATATTACACAGACACCTTATCCTAGGGGATATAAGAACATTACGTTCTCTACTTTCTCGGGAGAGGAAGTCGAAAATGTCGCGGCCCATTTGGTTAGGTTTCGAGTACTGTGTGGCCAGTACCAGAACGACGACAATCTGAAGTGTAACATCTTCGCTACTTCTTTATCGGGGTCTGCCTTCACCTGGTTCACTAAGCTGCAACCGGGATCAGTTACGAGTTGGCCCACGATGGAGAAGCTGTTCAAGGAAACCTTCGGGACTATCGAGCTAGAAGTAGATCTGGCTTCACTCACTCAGATGGCTCAGCAGCCAACTGAATCCGCTGTCATGTACCTTCAGCGCTTTTAGATCCAGAAAGGAAAGTTGAACGTGATTCTGCTGGAGAAAGAACTGGTGAAATTGGCAATCAAAGGCCTAGAGCCCCGCCAACGCAAAAAACAACATGGAAGCATGTTCAATTCCATGGGGGAACTGATCACAGAAGTAGGAAGTTTCGAGCACTTGCTCAGGGAGATGGACGCTATGAAAAACGCCTCGAAGGGGACATACATCCCAGGGAAACGCCGAATAGTGGCTGCACTCAGCCATCAATCCAGTTCCTTTGATCCTTACTACAAGTGTGAGGAATCTAGTACAGCAGAGGCTGATGAGTCTGAAGAAGATGAGATAGCTGCCCTGGAGCTCACCGGGAAAAAGGCTTCAACGTTAAAGCAATTGAAGCTGTGCAAAGAGCCGGTGAAGCTCAAGTCGGTGGTTTTCACCAAACCAGAGTTCGCAAGTTATACTTATGACGCGAACAAAGCGCATGAAATCTTGGATGAAATGATCGCCGCGAAGATGGTGAAAACTGACTTCGGCCCATTTCCCAAACTAGAGCAGCTAAGGGGGAAGAAATACTGCAAACTCCATAATATGTGGAATCATAATACAGCCGATTGTGTTAAGCTGAAGGATCAGATCCAAATCTGGTTAAATAACGGTAGTTTGCAAGTAGAGGCACCGACAACAGCAGTAGCATTGGTGGACCTAGATCCCTTCCCAGATACCGGCGTCAACATGGTGGACGTGGCATGGGGTGAAAAAGATCAGCAGAATCAAAGTCCAGACTATGCGGCTAAGGATTTGAAAAGGGTTGGAGACAAAGTCATGAAGCGGGAATCCAAGACTCGTTTACCCATCATCCTATGCTCGCGGTGCAAGGAAGAATGTGACACTCAAGCCCTAGATGAGGAAACATCCCAGACTGTCCGCTTTGGATCTCTGCCGCCAATACGGTTAGCATCATCCTCTAGAAACTTCCAACCATGCAGCCCAAGAGTATACAGTGGTTCAGAAACTCTTTCTCCAAGGGACTCAAACTTATTCAAAAAGTTGAAGACCGCGAGGGAAGAAGAGCAAGTAGATAAGCGGCAAGGGGTTTTAACCAGACCTTACATTCCGCCAGTGTCGACGTCCTCCATCAAAGAAGGGAGATGGTATACACAGAAGAAGGGCAAGGCGGTGGAGATGAGCTCTTCAAGGAAGAGAAAACTCCAGCGGAGGTTTGGAGAAGCAAAGCGAACCTTGGAAGCACTAGATCAAGGACTGATCAAACCATCACAATTACTGAAACCTCCAGAAGAGTATCAGAGACAATTGGAGGCACTGGCCTCCAAGAGATTCGTTTCCCCGCAAGTTCAGAAACAACAGCCCAAGGTAGCACACAAAGAGCAAAAGCCACGTGCCCCCAAAGCAGCGCTCAGGAGAAGTCCCTAGTTCCCGCGAGGCAAGAACCGCCGCCAGCTCGTAAAGTCAATGTTTGGCGGAGAGTATCTCGCGAAGAAAGAAATAGTGAGCCTTCCATCTTTGACAGGCTGGGGGGCAAACACAATCGGTTCACAATTGTGAAGAAAGTTCAAAGCTTGGTGGTCGCTCTCCCAGAGGAAGTGTCAGCGGCAAAACAAATTTTTGAATCACTGAACCAGGTTTCCATGGTACAGGAGAACGAACAAGCCAAGGTGGTGATCCCTGCAGAGGAATCATTGGTTGCTTTCATGGTTAAACGGTTCAACGCCGATATCCCAGCAGATGAACCCAAGCTCAATCTTGATGATGACATGGACGAAACAGAAATGGTGGATACCTTTTGCAATATGGTTTATGTGCTGCCTGCTAAGTATGCCTTACTAGTCGCTGCGCAGGAATGTGTAGAAGCTGACGCGATTGGAGAACAGCAGTTACAGATCACTTCAGCCGCAACAACGTAGGTGAAAGATGCAGTGTTCCTTGAGACTGAAGATGCTAACAACAAGGGTTTCTTCATGAGCTTCACAAGACCCACACCCGCCATGGTGCAACACATGCGACCTTTGTATATCACAGCAGAAATTAATGGGACTAAGGTCAGCAAGATAATGGTTGATACCGGCGCGGCTGTGAATGTCATTACTACCAGAACCATGCATCTACTAGGGATCAAGAAAGAGAAGATCCAATCCACTTCCCTTACGCTAAAGAACTTTGCGGGGACTGTGACCAAAACATTGGGTTTGATTTTCTTACGAGTCAAGGTGGGTCCAGCAGAAGGGGTTTACACTTTCTTTGTTACAGATTGCTATGCGGCATATAGCGCAATTATGGGCCGCGACTGGATCCACAGGAGTTATTGTGTCCCATCCACCCTTCATCAGGAGCTGATCATATGGAACAGAGTCGCGGACAAGGCAGAAATTATTAAAGCAGACCCCCGACCTTTTTCGGTGTCTGCCAACTACTTGGACGCAAGGTATTACCTAGAACCAATCTCTCCTTTACAAGTCGTTGGTATTGATGATAAGGGCGGCCCCACAGGGGTGACGACCTCTGAATTGGCACAATGGGGGCTCGCGGTCGCAAAAAACGACCTCGAAAGGCCTGGATATGCGGTGCCATCTCCAAGTGCTAATTAATGGATCACGAACTCATGGAGGAAGAGGTAGAGGCCGTCCATTCTTTGTACGAGAGGCTATCCTCATACTTGGTGGAAAAAGAGGCCTATGATCGAGTCGCGACCTTACAAATTGTTAATGAAGAGTTCACGGACCAAGAAGAGGAGGAAGAAGAGATTCAGCTTGCTCTAGCAGCATTGGATGACACACCTCCGAAGGTTAGGGACCCTACTGAAAAGGTCAATCTGGGAACAACTGATGAGCCTATAGAAGTGGCTATCAGCACTTACTTAGAGCCTAGCGAGAAACAGAGGCTCGTAGAATTATTGTTGGAATTCAAGGACTGCTTTGCGGAAAAATATGAGGACATGCCAGGCCTATCATCAGACTTGGTATGCCACCAACTGCCAACGTTTCCTGATAAGAGGCCTGTGAAGCAAGAACCGCGAAGAATGAACTCGAAAACCCAAGTTCTGGTCAAAGAGGAAGTTGAAAAGATGCACAAGTCAGGCATTATCAAAGTAGCCAAGTACAATCAGTGGCTATCCAATATAGTGCATGTTCGCAAGAAGAATGGCAAGATGAGGGTTTGTGTAGATTACAGAGACCTTAATTTGGCTACACCTAAAGACGTCTACCCCATGCCAGTTGCGGACATGTTGGTAGACGCAGTTGCAGGGCACGAATTGTTGTCTTTCATGGATGGCACAGCGGGATATCACCAGATTTCGGTCGCGGAGGAAGATAGACACAAGACCGCATTCCGCTGCCCTGGGTTTGCAGAAGTTTTCGAATATGTGGTCATGCCTTTTGGACTGAAGAATGCCGGAGCAACATATCAGAGAGCCATGAACCTGATCTTCCACGACATACTTGGGAAGATCTTAGAGGTTTACATTGATGACGTCGTCGTGAAGTCTAAGAAGAGTGGAGATCACTTCACGGATCTCAGAAAAGTTTTCGAGCGCATGCAGCTACACAAGCTTAAGATGAATCCCGCCAAGTGCGTTTTTGGAGTTCAGGCAGGAGATTTCCTGGGATTCATTGTCCATCAAAGAGGCATTGAGGTCCCTGAGGATAAAGCAAACGCGGTCATCAATGCATCTCCCCCGCGAACGAAGAAAGAATTACAGCGACTATTGGGTAGGATCAACTTTTTGCGACGATTCATTTCTAACTCTTCAGGCAAAATCCATCCGTTTTCCCCACTGTTGAAGTTGCAAGGACAGAACGAGTTTGTGTGGGAACCTAAACACCAAGAGGCTTTCGACAAAATCAAGGCCTATATGGCAAGCCCGCCAGTGCTTGTTCCTCCTAGAGCGGGATTTCCATTAAAGTTGTATGTTTCAGCAGCTGAGGCTTCCATTGGCAGCCTCCTCGCTCAGGATGATGAAAATGGTGTTGAACATGCCATCTTTTACCTCAGTAGGACACTCACAGATTGCGAAACAAGGTACACTCCAATGGAAAAGCTGTGTCTTACATTATACTTCTCAGCGTGCAAGTTGCGGCATTACATGTTGTCCTTTACCACTTGCATCATTGCTCAAACCGATCTAGTCAAATATATGCTATCACGACCTATCTTGAGAGGCCGTATTGGCAAGTGGGTGCTCGCCCTATCAGAATTCTCACTACAGTATGTGCCACAGAAAGCAGTAAAGGGGCAAGCCATCGCAGACTTTCTGGCACATCACCCTATGCTGGATATCCCCGCGGTTAGAGATTTAGAGGTCGCTGCCACAACTTTAGATCGCCCGGATTTAGCGTGCTTGCCAGAGTACGCCACGCTTTATCAAGCCACAGTCTCACTCCAGCCTTGGGTGTTATATTTTGACGGGTCAAGAACAGATACGCTAGCAGGGGCAGGGGTTGTCTTGGAAAACCCGGTCGGCGATCAATTTTCCTACTCTTTCCAGTTGGAGTTCCGGTGTACCAATAACCAAGCAGAGTATGAGGCCCTCATTATAGGCCTAGAGGTACTACCGGAAATGGGAATCAGAGATGTACAAATACTTGGCGATTCTCTCTTGGTTATCAATCAGTTGTGCAATGAGTTCAGATGCAATAGCTTCACGTTGGTTCCTTATTGGAACAGGGCATTAGACTTGTTGGACCAGTTTGATAACATGCATCTCGAGCACATTCCTCGTGAGTGAAATTTTGCAGCGAACGAGTTGGCCCAGCTGGCAACAGGGGTAACATTGAGATATGGCGTGCGGGAGAGAATCCTTAAAGTCGAGCGTCGCACGCTTCCTTCATGGATGGCGAGAAGAGATCCTCCAGATGATACCTCAGTCGCGACCCTGGAACCCATTGACGTAGATTGGCGCATCCCTTTGATCGCTTATCTCAAGCAGCCAGATCCCACTGTCGACAGGAAGATTCGTTTTCTTGCACTAAATTACTTTCTTAGAGGTGACGAGCTGCGACGACGCGGCGAAGATGGCATAGACTTCAGATGTGTTTATGGCTGCGAAGCGAAACAACTCATGTGCGAAGTTCATTCCGGCATTTGCGATGCTCACCAAGCAGGTCCAAAGATGCGATGGTTGCTCAGACGACATGGATATTTTTGGCCCAGTATCTTGAAGGATTGCATCGCATTCGCTAAAGGTTGTTTGGATTGCCAAGCTCATGGGCCGGTCCAGCATGTCCCTAATGTTCCAATGCAACCCATTATTAAGCCTTGGCCCGCAAGAGGATGGGCGCTAGATTTAATTGGGATGATTCACCCACATTCATCACTTCAGCACAAGTTCATTATCGTCGCGACCGATTTCTTTACAAAATGGGTCGAAGCAGAACCTTTGAAAGAAGCATCTGGTGGTACGTTGCGACAATTCCTATTTAGGAACATCATATGCAGATTTGGTATCCCAGAAGTTTTTGTTTCGGACCGGGGGGTAGCTTTCATGGGTGGTGAAGTTGATAAACTGGCAAAGGAATGGGGAATACAGTTCGTCCATTCCAGTCCTTATTATGCTCAGTCTAACGGTCAAGCGAAGGCCAGCAACAAAATCATCATCACTTTACTGAAGAAAATGTTGGAAGCTAATCCGCGACAATGGCATGAGACCCTTTATGAGACTCTTTGGGCCTACTGCACATCGAAGCGAAATCCCACCGCGACTACACCTTATGCTTTGATGTTTGGCCATGACGCAGTCCTGCCTTTGGAAGTCAACGTCCAATCATTACTAGTCCAACGGCAACATCATCTCATTGGAGAAGACTACGTTCAGGCTATGTGGCAGGAACATGAAGACCTTAGCGAAAAGCGCTTGGAGGCTTTAGATAGTTTGGTCATGGAAAAGCAACGAGTCGCTCGAGCCTATGACAAGCGAACAAGGGGAAGGAATTACAGCGAAGGAGAGTTGGTTTGGAAAGCAGTTCTCCTGCTTAGCGAAAAATTAGATGTCGCGGCAAATGGACTCCAAGATGGGAAGGCCCATACATCATTTATAAAATCTTAGGGAAAGGAGCTTTTCATCTCAAGGACCTGAATGGAGATGTCCATCATAACCCTATCAATGGGAGATACTTGAAGAAATACTTTCTCAATGTCTGGGACTCGGAGGAGTCGTAGACAGTTTATTCGCATAAGACATGGGAGACAATTCTAGTGTTCCTACACTTGCAAAGCCCATTCATGAAGGCCTGTTTTTGAGGCCCATAATCATTTCTTCGCTATGCCTAGCAACACTAGGGGGCAACACTATACAATACTAAGCCCATTTAGCCTAACCACAAAAAAAAAAAAAAAAAAAAATCATTAATACAACTCTTAAGGGGCAATTCTAAGTGTTCATATACTCGCGAAGCTACTAAGCCAAGTCAGCGGCTCCGGTTTTTAGCTTTGCCCTCGCAAGAAAGGCTGAGCTCAAGGGAAGTGCGAGAGCCACCACCGTGACCGCCACCTCCATCGGAAGTAGTCCTCATGTTGCCAAAGATGTCCTCACTGTGCATGGGAAATAGTGGAAGGGTTTTAATCTCCTGGTGATCTTCTCCTCGTTGTTCCATGATGGATCCACCAACAGCAGAACTAGTTGACCCAAAATTGAGATTAATGGATCCACCAACAAGCCCTGATCTTTGCTCGGGCACTTGAACATCCGGAGTGAGCTTCTTCTTCTTCAGCTTCTCCCGAGCCCTTTGGTTTTGGAACCAATAAAAGACGTTCCTGTTCTCGATCTGTCCGTACCGTTTTAGCTGGAGAGTGATCCTCTGAACCTGCTTTACAGTGGGGGACTTAACTCCCTTGTCATCGTCAAGCTCCTTGAGGATTCTTATCTGATCTGTAGTAGGAAGCCACATGGTATAACTCTGCTTGCAATGCATGTTAGGACTATTCTCGGCTGCTTTGTTGCTTCCTCCATCCTCGGTTGGATGCTGGTTTTGTGGTTCCATTGATGATGGATTGAGAGAATGTGAGAATGGAAGAGTGATGATGATAAGCAATTAAGAAAGATTGCTGTTGATGAAACGATTTTGGGATTGGAAATTTGGGTTTATAATGTGGAGGAAGATATAGGCATGCAAATGTCCACCCGTGGATGGACGGTCAAAGAGAAGAGTCAAGTGTCAGTAAAGCGTGATTAAAGTTGCCCTAAATTTTGGAAAAGAAGGAATTATTGGCGCGTGAGGGAACCGAACGGTTTTCGAGAAGGTAACTGTTCCATTTTCAATATTATCTTCTCACGGTGGAGTTTTCCAAGAATTTTGAGTTGGGGCCTATATTTGGGGCCTTGCGAGACACAATTATTGGCTCCTCACGGATATTTGAATATCAGGATAAAAAACAGCATTATATTCATAAAGTGGCTTTGCGGCCAAAAGCAGTACATTCATTACAAAGCCAAAAGTGGCTAGAATACAAAACAGGAATCTGTGAATATCTTTTGAATCTTTGCTCTAGTGGAAGCAGCTATGGAATCCAATGTCGGGTTGAGCCACGCCATTATCCCAAGGAAAGGCAGACTTCAGGAAGGAAAAGAGGAGTAACGGAGCCCCCGCGCCCCCTTTCCATGGAAGCGGCAGAGGAATACAACATAGGCTTGGCCAACGCCAGTATCCATGAGAAGGGTAGACTCCAGTAAAAGAAAATGGAGCCTCCAAGCCCCCTCAATTGGAAGCAGCTATGGAATCCAACGCCGGGTTGAGCCGCGCCATTATCTCAAGGAGGGGCAGAGAGTGAAGGAACCGAATATCAGCTTGAGTCTCTGCACCTCCTCTAGCCTTGGTAACCACCATTAGCTGGACGTGAAGTACAGGAATAGCCATTCTGTAGCTTGAACCCATTCCTTCAAAGAGTCCATCCCTTCTCATCCCTCCAAGATTCTATCAAGAAGAGAAAGGGGGAGAAGGAGGTGAGAACCAAAGCCCCTTCCATCTGGAGGGCACAACACGGGCCGGGCCAGAAGGAAGAAAACAGAGGAGGGAAGATAAACCTCAATTTGGCTTCCCTCGCTTCCCCGATTTGCTCCAAGTGGGGGATCCTAATAAAGATGATCTCGCATGATCATGGATCTCACACTCGGAGCCCCCTCGTGTTTCTAAACCAATCTGAAGCCTGGCATTGTTGTTGCAAAATTCCAGAAAGGCGAAACAAGGGGTTGCCTAAGATTACGCCATAAGGCCTAACCCAGGCTTAAGATTACGCCATAAAGCCTAAAATTTAGAGGCTAAAGGTCACTTCATGAGGGGAAGATTTGTGAAGAAGGAGAAAGAGAAGCAAGGACTGAAAGGCCATTTCTTGAATGTTTCAGAAAATTTGTTGTGAGTATTCCTTGCCCAAAATACAACTATTTAAAGGGACTTCAGGAAAATCCCCACCCTTGGATGGATGGTTAAAAAGTCAAACCGATGTCAGTAAATCGAGATTAGTGATTCCAAATCTAGGGAAAAAAGGACTAGTAGCATGTGAGGAGCGGTTTTTGAGGAGTTAGCTATTAAAAGAAGGAATTATTGGCATTTGAGGAGACCGACCGGTTTATGAGGGGACCTACAAAGATTGGCCTACAAAGCTCAATTTCAAACAAAGTTCCTCCACGTGGCGTTTCGCCGCAATGGCACCAGCTTCAGCCTGAGTGGCCCGATCTCTGATACGGGCCAGATTGCGGCCCATTTCTTCAGAAGCAACCAAAGGTTCATTGAGTTGAGCTTCTTCTGCAACAATCGCACTCTCAACAAAGGCTAAATGAGCTTGGAGGTCCTTGATCTGAAGTTTGAAGTTGGACCTTTGGATTTGTAGTTCCCGCAGGCGGATGGCTCGTTCATTTAAAATATCGCGGGAGATGTCCATTTCTCGAGAGATACTATTCAAAGCCTCTTGAGCGTCGTGAGCCTGGGTGTTCGCGGCCGATTGACTTCGGCGGGCCATATCAAGTTCATTCAGCAGAGAGTCGATAGCACTAAATTGCCACGGAGTCAAAATCTTCTCTTGGCAAAGATACCTTAGAGCTTCCAAGACTCGTGGGAGGATGTCAGTCTCCAATACCCGAGGACCCAGATGTTCGTGAAGCACCATCTTAGCCTCATCCACAGCAAAAGGAGGAGTTACCTCCAACACCCTCATCAATCTCTCGAATCTGGTAGGAGGAGGCGGCGGCAGAGGTGCCACAGGATCACGAACCACCAATGCAAAAGGGTGGACAGCTTCCTCAGTTTCTTCATCTTCAACAGGTTGGTCTGTCCCTTCAGCCTCAGGGGAATCTGGAAACTCAACTCGCGGCTCACCATGGGTAAGTGGAGTAGATTCAAGCACAGAGCCCTCAGCTTCGACGGTTGTCTAATTTGTTCGCGAGACTTGGGGGGCACCACCACCGTTAGTATCATTTTCCATCTTTGGGGCTACTGTCCCGCCGATAAGACCAGCAGCATTTGTAGCCACCTCCTCGGTACAAACAGAATCCTAGTCAGGTTTAGAAATGTCAGAGAGCAGGGTTGGATCTAAAGGGAAATGGAAAGTATTGCCCAAACAGTGGCTTACCTCTCGAGCTGTCGGGTCAATATCTAGTACGTGGTCACCAAGAGGAAGAGGCCCCGCCTCATTCACCTCTTGAACCTCTAGTGCCGTGAGAATCTCTGTCTTCATCAGTTCCTCATAAGCGGCAGGAGTCTCAGAGTGGCTTTCCACGCTTTCATCCTCTGAGGAGTCGTCATCAGAGATCGTTATTAGAATGGTAGGACCTTGCAGATGCTCTGTAGTGGGAGATGGGAGAGGTGCCACAGGGTTAGTTGATGCTTGAACTAGCGAGAGAATTGGCTCTTCTGCAGTGGCTGAGGGTCCAGCCTCTCTCAGGCGAGAGGGATCAATGGTCCTTTGACGGACCTGTCAAAAGATACATAGTGAAAATCCTGCCCAGATTTTAAAATTTAAATAGGATAAGACGGGGTCGGAGTTTACCAGTCGCATTCCCAGAGGTTCATCATCTTCAAAACTCTCTTCGACGAATTGAGCTCGATCACGTTTGCAAGCAAAGACAGCAGTGGCCTGTACGAGAAAAGAGTCATAACTCAAAAGGGGGGGAAGCACCAAATATACAAGTTTGGGATCGTTCTTAACCAAATTACCTCAGCAGGATCTTCATCATGCGAAGACTCTCCCTCAGAAGTCTCCTCTGCTATTGCCTTTTGTTTCTCGGCCTGAACAGAGGCTGTCCCGCTCCGGGTAGTTTGCTGCAAAACACACTCAGGAATAAGAGTGGGAAAATCAACACAAGGAAATGGAATGGTGAAGAAAGACAAAAACTTACTATTGCCCTAGGCTCGTGGATTTGTATCCCTGGACGCAATGAGCGAGAAGGTAGAATAGGTCGCGGGGGTTGTTCTGCAGGTTTGGAGAAGCGCTTAAGAATCTCGCGGTCCTCCGGACCAGGGCTACTCATGCTACGAAAGATCAGGATGAAGAGTTCGTCATGTGGCAGGTCCCAACAATTCACTGACACTTCTTTCCACCAATCAGCATAGTCATCATCGACATCGTTGAGGGGGTATAGCGCTCTGACCCAAGGGGGAATCACTATCAAAGTAAATTGACTCTAAAAGGGGGCAGACCCAGGCGGGGCTAATCTCCGCCAAGAGGTGTAGTAATTGGCAGAATCAACCAGAGGCCAGGGTGCTAACTGGGCCAACCCAAATTGGCGGGCAAAGTGGTTAGGGGCGTAGAGCTCGTAACTTACGCGATCAGTGGCAAGACGAATATCCAAGCAGGAGATGGCGCGACGAAAGGCCAGGAGGGCTCTTTCACTATGATCCCGTCCACTGGGCAGAAATCCATCATCAAGGGGAGGAGGGAATCGCCTAGAAAGGACTATTTTTGGGTCCGGCATCTCTCCCAGCAAGTACAAGTAAATAAAACACTCGGAGTAGGGTGGAGCTCGATACCTTACGTTGCGGCAAAGCCAGTTCCCCAAAAGGGAATCAACTGGAGGTTCCTTTGGAATATCGCCGCGACGAAAGAGAGGGAAATAAATCTGCAGCCAAAAGGCAAGGATCCAGAAGGGGCCACTAATGTCGGTATCAAATGGGCGCATTATGGCTCTATAAAGGGAGTGATATAACGCACCCAATACAGGTTGCCCAAGGCCAACGCAAATACCATTGTAGAGAGCAGTGGCCAGAGAATTCTAGGGCCCAGTAGGTTTATTGGAAGAAGTGCAAAAGATAAATTTGCAAAGCCAGAATTCCAGGAATGCGATACCTCCTGTATGGTCTCGCTGGGTGCAGTAATAGTCGCGCCAGAATGGGTAGGATTTGCTGTGATGCCCTCGACTAGCCATATCCATTCTCAAAGAAAATTGAATGCCATCAAATTGACCATGCACATAGGGGTCAAAGTCAATGGGCAACCCCGTGATGGTAAGAACATCCAGCAGAGTTATGCTCATCTGCCCAAACCGGAAATCGAATGTATTGCTGGAGGTGTTGGGCTAGTATTATGGGGAAGACAGAAGCATAGATCGATGGTTTGGGTGATACCCACCGCGTCCCATCGGGCCAAATCTCTCGTTCGGACCTCCTGATACCAAACCTTTTCCTCGGGAGTGACAGTAGGCCAGAAGCCCACTTTCCTCCTTGGCCCCCAACTGCTAAAATCACCAGGCACCTGCCGAAGAGCCGCTATGGGACGGCGGATGGGAAGCCCATAATAGGCCATAGCATTATCTGGAAAATGATCGCGAGGTGTGGGACCCAGACTCGCTTGACTATCACCGCCACCAAAGCCCATCAGTCGGCTTCTCTCCTCTCCGGTCTGACGTCTACATCGAATACTCATGTTAGTCCGCCAGTTGAATGCGGCTTTCTCAGTGATTTCATCTGCCTGATCGATAACGAATGGTTTCTTAGATGCCATTTCTAGGTCGCAAGGATTACTTCTCCATTACACCTCGATTTATAGCTCAGATATTTTGGAGATTAATTATTAGTTAGGCCAGTGAGTGGCCCTGGTTGATAATTAATGAATCATTATTCCATCTTGAGAATCGCATCTAAGGCGACAGTGAAGATACTTCTCCATTACACCTCGATTTATAGCTCAGATATTTTGGAGATTAATTTATTAGTTGGGCCAGTGAGTGGCCCTGGTTGATAATTAATGAATCATTATTCCATCTTGAGGATCGCATCTAAGGCGACAGTGAAGATATTCCACCTTTTCTTACCACCGCAGGGCCAGCATAGTGGCCTGATGTTTTTTAATTAAAACATGATTAAAACTGATGCGGTTTTAGATGCTAAAGTTGCAGCAAGTATGGTGATTTCACTTGGTCATATGTCATGGTGTCGATAGCCATAATCCAATCATCCTCTTCAGCATAAGACTCGCGAAGGATTAAATGATAGCAAACAGTTTGCTATTCTGCATCTTATTTCGCCAAGTACTATAGGACTTGATCAAGCCAGGAAAGCGGCTCCAACCCCTACATTTGAGAAAATCAACAGAGAGCCAGCGAACAAGGCAGATACTTGTTGCTATACACATGGCGAAGCAACCACCAAGGAAGAGAAGGATCCTCATTCGCGATCAAAAGCAGTCTCCTTCGCATAGGGGGGCACGCTAAAGTTCTGATCTCCTACAACCTGTCCAAGTTTCATCAACTTATTGCATACCAGACATCAGATCCATGGGGGGGCAATAAAGTTGGCAAAGAAAGCGTCAGTTCATAACAAAGGCAATTCAGATTACGGCATTCAAGCTTTATGGCCTATTTAGAGGCCTACATGAAAACAGTCAAGCCAATACAAGTGGCTTTGGAGCAACAACATTATAAGAGTAGTGCTGATTCAAGACCTCTTCAGTCAAGACGAACACCTTTGACTTCGAGGTCTGGGGGGCAATGTTTGGACCCAAAATGAGCATTTTGGCCTGACAAGGCACGTCTTGGAGAAATTGAGCCAATGTCAATGGCTCAAGCTATATATTGTCGACAAGTTCAAAATATATATTTAGAGGCTAAATAAAGCCTACTGTGGAAGCATGGAAATGGAAAGTCAACTTTAGCACATTTTCCTACTTCGGCTAGGAGAAACCGAGCTAAACAGAAGGAGCGGCCGCCTGACCAAATGAACTCTAAATGGGCTGAAACTCTGCAGATCCATTCTAGACATCCTAAGAAACATTTCTTATGAAGAGTGCAAGATCCAGATAGAAGTGGAAGGCCTTCAAAAGATCAGTCCATTGTTCTGCAGAAGCAAAATTGGAAAACTGGACCTGTAAGGGGTCCAACAGCATTTCCGGCCCAACCACTATACTAAAAGCTCTGAAATTTTACCAGCATGATCTACACTCATAGTGGAACATTTGTTATGAAGACGTCACGGCCAAAATATGAATTCCTGATGGAGATATACATGAAGGAATAAAGGAGCCGAAAGTGCTTCCTTATCTCCAAAATTCATCATTCCTTATCTCCTTATCTCCGAAATTCATCATTTCTATCTCCATTAATGCTCCATCTCCACCTCCCTTATCTCCAATTAGTGCTCCACTTTCATTTGTTTAATGCCAAAGTAGTTGGCATGGTAGCCTATAAATAGAGGTTACAAATTCATCACAAAACACACATTCACAACAACAACATCTCTAAGATGATCTAAGTTCTCTCTAGAGCAACCTCTCTAAGAGCAACTCCTCTCCTTCTCTTTCTCTTACCGGTGATCACACTCCTAGTCCTAGTCTTCCCAGAAGCCGACTTTCAGTGCCACCAAACCCTCTGTCAACGTACTTCGGTCCTAGTCTCCTCGGGAGCCGACGGTAGTGCCGCGACCACAACTGTTACAGAACCAGCCAAGCAAGGGTAACACCCTAGCAACCCAGCCAAGCTAAAGTCACGCTTTAGCAAGTTCTCCTCACTTCCTAGTAGTTCTCGCTCTGCTCGATCTACAACATTGAGTATCGATTGTGATTTTGAAGAAGCTCAGCAAAAGTCCTCACCACGAGGCACAAAGAATCCCACGACGAGGTTGGTGCTCTCCTCGTCCACAATCGCTTGAAAGAAGTCAGGTCAAGGGACACCCCCGACGACCGCACCCGAACGATGCTGGCACCCCCGCACAGAAAAGAGACTGTTGACCAGCTGCAACAAAATTGGAGCCAAACATAACCAATACAAACAGTCTCCAAATGCAACAGAACTTAGAATTCTCATGCTAAGGAAAAACTACATGACCAGCTTAAATGATAAATAAATGATGAAACATATTCCAGCACACCAATTCCTTATTCCATTGCACATTTTCAATTAGCATTATAGTTCGCATACATGCTCCACAAAATCCCTTGTTTCCTCGTATTAATAATAATCATAATAGGAAGAAACCCTAATCCTCATAACTCATGAAAGCATGAAGAGAAATTCTCAGACTTCCTGGAATTGTATTCCAGCTATTCGCTGAATTTCCATCATCTTCTTTCATTGTTATAATGTGATTGAGGTCTTAATCGAATTGGATTTTATATGGATTGTTAGATGTTCGTTGTTTTGTAGTCGGTATTGAGAAGGAACTAAGTACGCACGTGTGGGTGATATGGGATTGTGGAATCTTGTTATTATTGTCATATCCTTCAGATCATAACGATCATTGAAAATGAAAACTACAACCGTTAATTAATTGACTGGTTCATGAATACATACATGTGTGAGTAATTTAGATCTACATTTTTTTTTTTTGTTGATAAAATACTACCAGCCGCCGTCCATGGCTCTGCCATGGCACTTGCTTGGAAGAACAGGGTTGGAGAGTAGAAGAATTAACCCAAGTTGAAATCATTATTAATTTCTTTAATAAAAAAATAATATTTTTTGATAATGAGAAAATTACAAGAGGGAAATATTTTTTTTTGATCAAATAAGAACTTCATTAATAATGAACTGCTTACAACGAGTTTTAGGCGACATCTCTTATTCAGAAATGGCCTCTAGACTTCCCACTGGAACTCTATATACTGACTCTAAACTTGCACTACAACTGTATGACAAAGACAAAAAGCGCAGGAGCAGTGAACCCTTGACATCTCACCTCTCGTCCAGCCAGTAAGAATTCTAAAACTAGATAACTCACTTGTGTCGACACTAAACTCACCCACCAGAGTCCTCCTGACCAGCTTTTAATCGACCAAGCCAACACTCATTGTGACCTAAACTCAACCAAAAGGATTGCTGGACTTTCAGACTTGGGACTAAAGAAAACCCAACACCATCACCACCATATTGTCGACACCATCCATCCACCACTGCTCCAAAACACCATCGCCTCCGACCCGATCTCAGATAGGAAGGACCCACTAGAAGGCCAAGGATGATTGTCTAGCCAGACTGTTTCGCCACCGCTGCTGACCCAACTCCAGAATAGGAACGATCTCTGAGACCGCGACAGAGAAGATCGTCTCTGCCACACCTTTAGTAGTGTCTTATTACCACAATAAAATAAAACCAGACCCGAAAACACTAGTAACAGCCAAGCCTGCCACCATGGCAAACCCGATCCACCATCGCACCACGACCAGCGGCGCCCCATCCACCACGATCTCCACCTATCCAATACCTGAATCCAGGCCCAAGACTAAGCCCAGACCCCATACGGACTGCTCCAGCCCATTAGCCAAAACCTGCTCTGCCCTTTCGTCCCTACCATTGTTCCACCACGACCGCAGCACCTCCACCGACGTACCACCACACCTGACATAAGCAAGGAGGAGGTTCTGTCAGTGCCCACCCCCGCCATCAGACCCCGACTACCATCAACCAGGCATCGCCGGCCAAGCCCCGATAGAATACAAGCCCCACCCCCTCCACCACCTAGCACCAGCCTTATCACGGCCGCCTCTAACGACAGATCACCCAGCGCGCATCCCAGATCTGATCCATGACGAACCAGATCCCATCCGAACTACCCAGCGCCGCCACGGATTAGAGGCCGCCAGTTAATCTCCGATATCGCGCCGATCCAACTCGTTCCAATCCACTCCGCATTGATCCAAACCCCATTGATCTGAGCCAACAACCCCCCACCGATCCACGCAGTCGACAAGTACCCCAAGTCCAGAACCAAAATCCGACTCCCAACTCGGCCTTCCTCTTCCAAATAGCCACCTCGAACACACCAGACTCACACAGAGTGGACAAAGCCCGTCCGACGACGGCGCAGGGCTCGTCGTCGGACAGGGACGGGAACGCTCACTTTTTCTCTCTCTAGGGTTTTTTTTTTTTTCGAAACCTTTTTCTTTCTTTCTTTGAGATTGTTACAAGAGGGAAATATTGCTGAAAATTTTTATGTGTAAAATGATGATATGGCACTTACCATGTCATTTGGTATTGATATTTGGTATAATTTTTTGGTGTCTCAAGCATTTTTCAATTGAAAATTTTGACAGATTTAATCCTGAAAGATTTAAAAACTTTGAAAATAAATTAAATCACAAGGGTAAATATGAAAATTATAAAATAGATTTTTATTAAGAAAATTGAAAAGAAATGAGCCCACTACCCCCACTTTTCTCTCTCATTATTCTTTCTCTGCAATAACTGTTTTATTTCATTCATTTTTGAGAAATTTTATTAACACATCCCTAAATACTTAATACACATTGAAATTTTTCTACATTTAAAATCAGATTATATGGGTATATGAAATGACTAAAAAGACATCCATATTAGAAAAGGAACTATAGTTGGAATATGTTTAATAGCTTTTAATATTGTTATAAATTACGCATTACAAAATTCTCATGATTGTTCATATTGTTTCATGGTAATTAATAGATAGAATGAAAATAAAAACTAGTATGATATATATAAACCCTAATTGGAATCTTACAAGCTTGACTACTAGCAATTTTGCATTACAAAATCCTTATGATTGTATATGTTGTTTCATGATAACTAATGGAGAGAAAATAACAACAATGTAGTTATATATAAACCTAGTTGGGATTCTCATCATGTGTTCTTGATTATTTTCAACATTCTTGACTACAAGCAATTTTGAATAACAAAGTTGTTAAGATTGTACAGGTGTCATGATAATAATTGAAAGAAAATTAAAATTATTATGATGATTTTGATAATTAAACGCATTTAAATTCATTATGATACTAGCCCCTTAACATGTGCTTCGCACATGTCAATTGGCTTTTATTTTAATTTTTTTAAATTAAAAAAGTTATCTCTCCTGATTTTAGGAAAGTTTCTCTTTTTTTTCATGGGAGGTATTGCCATTTTTTGAAATATGATATAGTCAATTAACTATCCTATCCTTATCTAGAAATAATTTATTTATTAATACCTATATTATGTGAGGGCATATATGGTAGTTCAAAAATTTAACCATTCCCTCAAGAATTGACTTAATTATATAAGATATATAGAATGTTGTGATTATGATAAAGATTGGCATGATGATTTTTATATTAATTTATATATAGTGATTTCATATAGAATTTTGAGATATATTCCTGAGAGAGCTCCGAGCAATACGGAGCGACCTCGAGAGCGCGAAACCTAGGGTTTCGTGTGGCGGCTGTGACCATGCGGTGTCCAGACCAGAGCGACTGCGTGCAGACGGAACGACAGTTCCTTTCCCAGCGACGTCGGTTTCTGGGTGTGTCGAAGACCCAAGTTGAGGTGGTACGGCTTCGATTCGCGGAGGCTTTAGGCTGAGGCGTTCGAGGGATTCGATCCCGTCGGGGTTTGTGTGGTATCGGCACTGGTCTTGGCCAGTGTCTCATACGGACAAGGCACGAGTCATCAAGGTCAAGGTGGTCGGGGTTCGTCGTCTGGCTATTTGGTAGTGCCGCTGAAGCTTTCAATCAGTGGTGGAGTTTGAACAGCATCGAGGTTTGCAGACCGCTGTGATTGCAGATCTGATGCAGTGGTGGATTAGCTAGCCGCCGGACCAAGCGGGGGTGGAGGCAGCCTGGCAGCAGTGGCTGCGGGTTTCTGCCCTATTAACTTGAGTTTGGTGTTTGGCTCCAAAACAAGTTGGCGTGCAAACTGTCTCTTTTGAGCGTGTGCGCAGGCGTGCCAGCACCGTGGGGTGCAGTCGTCGGGGGAGTCCCTTGACCTGACTTCCTTCTTCAAGTGTTGTGGATGAGGAGAGCACCAACCTCGCCACAAGGTTCTTCTCTAGCCTTTCGAGAAAGGACTTCCGGATAAGGACTTTGGATGTGATCTCTTCGCGTCACCGAATCGAAACTTAACGTTGTAGGCTGAGCAGAGCAATCACTGGGAAGTTTGGAGAAAGCACGGGTTCTGCTAAAGCGTGGCTTTAACTTTGCTGGGTTGCGAGGGCGTTACCCTTGCTTCGCTGGGTGAGAGAGTCTCGGTGGCAGTAGTACTGGCAGTCGGCTCTTGGAGAGACTGATAGGAGCATTTTAATGCAATGTTTTAATAGTTATTTCCTCATATTTTACTTAGTTATTTCCTTAAATAAATAAATTTTAATTTAGTTTTTATTTTCTATGTACAAGGGAGAAAATGGAGAACAAATGAGCTGAAATGAATACACATGGCAAAAATAGAGGAGTCCTGATGGCACTAGGAAACCACATGGCTTCAAGATGATGTTGGAGATATTATTGGGGAATTAAATCTGATTTTGCCATGGGAAATTATGGAGTTAATTTCAAAAATCAAGAGAGGATCAAGGATAATGATGCCATGGAGAGATTTAAGGGAGAAAAAGTCTAAAACAAGTCCAAATTCATTCCTCTTTTCACTCAAGATTATTTTGGCCGAAAATTAAGAGAAAAATCAGATAAAATCTTGGGAAAATCAGCAATAATATAATTGGAAAGATTATGGGATTGATTTTGGAGCTTTTTGATTGGTTGGATGACACAACAGAGCTGACGTGGCGCTACGTGATTGGTCGAAGCTGTGTGGTGCAACCAAAAATACTTTGGAAATTAAATTCATGAAGCCTTGCCTTCCCCTATATATAGCCTCCTCTCTAGACATTTTACAACACACCATCACACCACCACACCACCACACCAACACAACAACACCACCACACCACAACACCACAACACACCTCTTCATTCAGAAAATTCTCTCCATAACGTCAAGCTTTCTCTCCATCCTCTAGTTTCAAGTCTCTGCGTCTTCAAGCAAAGAGAAGAAGAGAAGAAGAGAAGAAGAAGTCATGAAGCCTCCTAGCTGCCATCATCCACCTTGTGTAGTGAAGCTTTGGAGCCTTGCTTTCAAGATCCAAGACCAACGTCTCAAGCTTTCCACCATTCATCATTCATGGTGTAATTCTATCTTTTTCCTTGTAACCTTTTCAGGTTTTCTTTGTTTGATTTCGTATGAACTTGATTTCTAGTTGACATAAACGTTTAGGGAAAAGTTTAAGCCCATTCTTATGTTTTTGATTTCGTATGAACTTGATTTCTAGTTGACATAAACGTTTAGGGAAAAGTTTAAGCCCATTCTTATGTTTGAATAAAAATTGCGATTTTTATATGTTGATTTATATGTTGCTTATGTAAGATTGCTTGATTGATTTTGTTTTACAGAAAACTTTTGCATGTTTATGTTCTTTGGTGGCCAACTTAGGATATATGCATGTAATTGGAGCTAATTTAAGTAGTAAAGGCTTTGGACAAAAGTCAAAATCAATTAAGGAGGATTGCAAATAGGTGAACTTATTCATAACTAGGTTGTGCACTTTGGTTGACATCCTTTCTCTATGCTTCATGCGTTGAATGTGTTCTTGATTAGCTAGCTTTCTAGACTATGATTGCATGTTCAATAGGATTGATTTAGGTGCTTTCACTTGGATTAATTATTGAAGGAAAGTAAAATATGGGAAATCGTTTGCTTTCTAACGTTTCACATGGTCAACTTTTTTCTCATGACATAGAAAATCAACTATAAGAATTGTGATTGGATTTCTTGCATATGATTGTGGTTTTGATCTTTATTCCTTGCGTTCCACCCTTGTATATATGTTTTTATGTTTTCTTTATTTTATTTATTTTAATTTTTTATTTTATAATTCTAAAAGCCCCCCTATTTGTGTTTACTTGTATATATTTTCATTCTTTGTTTTATTTTTGTAAATAATACTTCTTATTTTATTTTAATTCTTTAGTTGTTTTTGCAATTACAGGTGTACCCTCAATCCCCGGAATAGAACGATCCCTATTTACTATATACTAACGATGACATTTTATAGGGTTAAATTGCGCGCTTACTTTTAGCGTATCAGAGACTAGGACTGGCGCGCGGTCATCGGGTTTCAACGAGCTTGAAGATTTGCTCCGGGGAGGCTTTGTAATCGCTGGGATTGATTGATTTTAGAGAGGTGTCTCACTGTGTCGTCTTTAGCCTCTATATATAGGCTGCTCGTAGATTCACTTTCCAAATATGAATGAAATACTATATTTTAGGCCACAGTTATTGGCTTTGAATCAAATCAAAACTCTTAATAGTTTTGATACTATCGTAAGTAACAAAATATTAACTCTGTCATCGCTAGAATGTAGGCAAAGATTAATTGCCTCTTAGAGTCCTAGATGTAATCGCTGGATGCGAGCAATAGGATATGCACGTATCAATTGCAAATATATCGCGGACTCCTTTAACTACATGCAAATATATCTTCGCGACTTCGCGAGCACTCGTATCTCCATGCAATTAAGGATGATATTTCTTTAATTGATCTTCTGTCATGCACGTGCAATGCAATTATATATATATAACTAAATTCCTTGAGGATTGCAATCAAGCATGATTGCATGGAAACCATAATTGCCATAATTGAATCCTTAAGGGCATGGTCCATGTCCACCTTTAATTGCAATATATGTAGGTTTGATTCCACCATAGGACTTAATTGCATGGACCATCCTTGCACGTAACCAGGACTCCTCTTGTTGATCTTATGTCAAATATGTTAGAATCCTAGCCAAACAAAACCAATGAAGCCATCTTGAATGCAAAGATCTTTCCCTATGATCCGTCTTCGTAACCAAGTAAACCACTATTAATTATCAAATATCTTGATTATTAATAGTAAACCGATAAGATCAAGATTTGCCTTAATATTACTTGGTCTCCAAGTAGGCTTTATTTAGCCTCTAAACAATATATTCCGAGCTTGAAAATAAATAGGTTGGGCCATGGAAATTGGCCCGGTTTTCTTTGAGTCCCCCTTGTCGGGAAAAAATGTTATTTTGGGTTCAAACATTGCCCCCAGACCTCGAAGTCAAAGTTCTCCGTCTTGACTGAAGAGGTCTTGAGTCAACACTAGTCTTGCAATAAAGTTGTTCTAAAGCCACTTGAATTGGCTTAATTGAAAGTTGATAATTGGAAATCACTTACTGATTCCATATATAGGCCTCTAAAATAGGCCATGAAGCTTGATTGTCACCGCCTTGACAAGCGGTTAGATGGATTAGAAAGAATGGCACATGCCATATAATTAACATGAGTACCTTGGACTTTAATCACAGATGCTCTATCTCTAATGAACTCACGCCGTCACGCGAAAAATGTTGCTCTCGGCAATAATAACCATTTTTCTAGCAATCTGCCATGAAGACTTGGTCATAGAATGGATGCTTCCAATAAAGGCCACAGATATTGGCCTTGTTGATATTAAAACACTTAAACAAGTCTTAACTTGTAGAGTTTGGCATTAAACTAAGGCCACAAAGTTTTGGAAATACTGCCCCATCTATGCCGGTGTGATATGTTAAGTAGACATTGGAACCATTTTGCCGGTGTGAAAGTCACTTTGTTGACTAGATTAATTCCAATGAAGGCTCAAAGCACTTAGCGAAGTAAGATGCAGCTGCACAATATATATATATATATATATATATATATATATGTGTGTGTGTGCGCGCGCGCGCGCGCGCGCGCGCGCTTTCCAAACATTTTTAGTTTTACATTGAGGCCACTGGATTTGGCCCTTACAGAACCTAAACTAGTTTTAAGTAGAATTTCGCCAATAATGTGGCGAATCTCTCGCATAAGTGAGTTTAGCTACACTCCAATATGTATCATTAACTTGAATGAAAAACTTACTTCATTTAATGGTCCTCAGCTGCATATGAATTTTGCCATCATCAGTATGCTTCTACATGTCTAGCAAAATGATCAATATTTGATATGATAGAAAGACCACAAGTATTGGCCTTGACCGTGAATGATCAAACACGCCTGTAATCTGGATAATTAGCTTGATCACACCATATGAAGGCAACCAGCTTTGCCTCTCCATATTAGGAAACATATATTTCGATCATGTAACTTAAGGCCATCAAGCATGAATAGTCATGACCAGCATGCGCAGAGACTAGATCGAGCTAGCACCTCGTAAGTACTTTTGATAAACTGCTTGACTTCTTCTCGTCGTACAACAGCCTCATGCATAATTGTCCAAAGCAAAACTAGGCTGTGCCAACAATTGTGAATGACCAAAACATCTAAAAACCCCAGACTTGGATTTAGATATACTGGGCTATACAACTCAGGCCTCTTCCCCAAAGCAAATGGAGAAATCACTTTCTTCTAGTGACATGATTTCATGCTCAAGCCACAAGAAACATAAGCATGTATAATACTCATATACTTTAGGCCCATACGGCAAAGGACATGTATAGAGCTTGAAGCAATAAATAAAGAAACCTGGGAATTCCATTGTGAATTAAGCAAATGTTGACGAGCCTTCATAATTGTGATCTAGGCCTGCGACTGACTGCTTGCTGCTGGTTTATAACTGATGTTGTACTTTGAAAATAGGTCCCTTCTTGATCACGCTCGAATACGCTTCAAGGACAACAGCCTTTTGTCTCAGTACCTTTATAGGCACCTGCACACTTGTAGGTAAATCACCACGCTAACCAAACGATGAAAATTGAGTTAAGCCTCTTTTGTGCCCCCTCCCAGTGGGTAAGAACATACTGCAAATTATATAAATCTCATTGCATGCTGCAAGTAGCCATAAGCTTATGGCCACAGACTTTGGCTGAGAAAAGAAAGATTAGCCACTAGACTGGCAAACATGCATATAACCATCAGCTAGGCATTCCAATATACATGCAAACGAAAAACCACAAGTTGACTTTTGCATTCTGAAACCTGCAAGAGGGTTAGAGCTACGCAGTATCCTCCTCTGCAAATCAATGTGCACTGCCACTATAATATATTGGCATTAAATCGTCAAAAAGTAAAACCTTTGTAAAATTTCGTGGCCACAAGTATTGGCCTGGGTGATACGAAGACACTTAAACAAGTCTTGATCATGCCACAGAATTTTGAAATCCCTCCCTCATTTATATATACACAAGTGTATAATATTTGAATATATGTTTCCAGAAATTTAAAATCACAGTAACCATGATTGAAGAACATTTATAGAGTGTGAAGCTACAGATAAAGAAACCTGGGAATTGGTTTGCCCTCTCAAGAAAGCAGACTCCATGAGTAAAATGCTTGGAAAAGATTTAAGGCCACAAGTCTTGGCCCCAGTGACACTAAACACTCCAAACAAGTCTTAAAGTGTGAAGTTTGCATTAAAATCATGCCACAAAAGTGTGAAACACATGCCCCATATGTGCCCCCCAGTTTTGCTATTCGAGGTGAAGCAGAAATAGAGTTAAGGGTGGTGAAACTTGGAAAGAGTACAGGATATCAATAGAACTCGCCCCCCTCTGGATTCTGCATGCCTCTGGACTTTAGGCATGAAATCCTCATCATGCTTCTCTACATGCGGAATCATCAAGCTAACCAACCAAAAATTTGGTTTTAAGCCTCTCTGTTGTGTTCCCCAATGGGTAAGAACATGCTGCAACCAGTTACTGAATTATCATGGCACAAAGCATGCTGCAAGTAGCCATAAGCTTATGGCCGTAGAAGTTGACCAAGAAAAGATACTGCTAGCTTTTTCATGAAGATTCCTTCTCAAATTTTCAAAAGTTGGTAACCCGGCATTACGAATTCATGATCACATTATGGGAAAACACCTATTCATGTACCTGACATGTCACATTCATGCTGACTTCACAGCACTCTCCTCTTTATGTCACCAGCCGGCAACAATAAATCTTCATCAAGCCTACACTTCTTTTTTACTCCTGCACTATCTTTGTTTAATAACAAAGGCTTGGATTAAAGTTTTTAGCCAAGTTAGCCACCGGCTAGGCCCTATGTATATATATAAAGCCAAATTAGATCACCTCCTCCTTGCTGTAGGCGTGAATTATTTAACCAAGAAGAAATGTTGGATCTACAACTTGTTTCCTCCATGTGAACCCATATCAAGAACAGTCCTCCATCATGTCTATTGATAATATGTGTATAATTAGCTACTCTACTTTTTCATCTTGCACCAAAGCCCCATAAGACAATAAGTTGCCAGATCACCAAGCTTTAGCTTTCATGTTCCAGAATCCAGGAAACTGCTGCTATACATGGGATTATACTTTTCTTTGCCTCTGATAACAATAGAGTTTCAGCAGACTCTTCTTGGAGTTTCGGAAGTCATGTGATCTTAATCCCAAGCTCGGTCCTCCTCACACACTTACTGCACGTGTCTCTTGGATACAAAGATTTCCACAGCTCCACTAAAGCTACTTGCTGGCTCCGATAAATTTCTCTTTGACAATGCTTCAGTCATGAGCGCGAAATGTAGTACAAGGCAGAAGAGTATTGTGAAGAGAAACTAAGAAGTTTTCTTGGGATTTTGAATTCGCGAGCTCTTCCTGTGGACACTGTAATCAATTCGAACTTGCTGCAAAGACTTATCAGAAAGTGTCTTCCACCGTTCCAAAGTTTTCTCGCATCAATCTGATGGGCCTTCGATGCCACTGCGATTGGCATGTATGACTTGTGCCACTCACTAGCACCTAGACTAGCTTGGTGCTGTAATCACTTCGCTGAATTTCCAAATACCTACACTACTTTGTCGGTTTTTGTGCAACTGTTGGTGACCTCTGAGGCTCTGAAGATTAATAGTTCTGCCCCCCAAGTCTGCACATGTCATCTTCACAGCACGGTTCTCTCAGACATTCCATCAAACGCCTTTTATGCATATCTCATGTTCTCAGATTTTTTACGAAAGCTCAACAGAATAGCCCACAGAAGATCAATTCATCAACAAAGAGTTCAATCAATCACTATTTCCTGGGGATTGGGCTTGAATCTTCACAGCGGCAGTGGGAGATGACTATGGATTTCCAGCAATTCAATTTTTTCTCTTCTCGCCGGCGGAGGAAACTCACCTTGAACCCGCTTTAGCGTCGAAAGCCTTCCGCTTGGTTCTACCTTGTTGTCTGCCACTGTGATTGGCATAAGATTGTCCATTAAGGTCCACTCGCTGGCCTTAGATCTCCTTCGCCACAGAGTGTGCATAGCTTGTTGGAATATTTTCTGCAAAGCGCTTCGCTAGATCGAACCTCGCTAGCGAGGCTCAGGCCAATGTATTCAGCGAACTCTGCTTCTTGCGATAATTGGTCGCAAGAATAGCCTTCGCGAAAAATGTCCCTCGCTAGCGTTTGATAACTCCTTGCCCTGCAACCATTCACTGAATGTCACTGTTAGCCTCCTTTGCGAACTAATTCTTTTCGCGGCCATTCACTCGCGGCCACCTTTTCGCGGCCATCTCTTTCGTGGTCACTCGCTTATGTCCTCGCTCGCGGCCACTCCCTCGCGGCCAGTCGCTGATGTCCTCGCACCGCATAACTCTCATTTTGTAGTTTTCTTTATATATATATATATATATATATTTTTTTTTAACAAATGACGAAAATAAAAGTAAAAACTGAAAATTGACAAGAAATTAAAAACAAAGAAAGAAGATAGCAGCAACACGTTTGGCTAACCTCTAGGAGGCCACGGGAGAGGCCACCTATGCTTCACTCCAAGATCCGATGTATCGAAATTTATAGCATGAAAACCCCTCTTGTGAGAGCTTGCATGAAAGCAACAAAGATACTTCACGTCGAAAACTTGAAAGAAATTTGGCTCGTAGGAGGAGTAATATTGCCCCCCAAGTATCTTTGTTGGTTGACGAAGCATGATCTTCAATTGCAATTTTGGAGATGACAGTGTCCCAAGATCGGCTTTGTCGCCAACTACCATATCATAGAACATGGTGTCTTCAGAATTAGCCACTGCAGGTTGGCTTTTGTATTTGACCACTTGTTGGTCTAAATTCTCCATATCAAGAGCTTCAAAGAACTTGAACTCCTGCTTGTGATTTTTGGAATCAATAATTAAAGTGTTGTTTGGACCCAAAATGAAAATTGGAGCCAAACAAGTGTAATCATCATCATATTCATCATATATTGGCTCCATGTTGAGATCATATTTAGAATCACCGAAATTTGATGAATTGATCTCTTCTTTAAAAATAGGCATATCAAATATTTGTTTGCCTCTATTTTCTTTCCAGGCATCATATTGAGACACCTCTATGGATTTTTCAATATCATCGTAGACAAATTTCTTTTGTAAGAAATTTGGAGGTGGATAATTGTAGGACAGAATAAACTTACCCTGATGATATTTCAGCTCACAACCATGTATGATAAGCTGGCCAATCGAATATTGATTTTGGCCACTCTTGCAATTCGGGTTGTAAACATATCCATATATTTCAAAGCCGCCGCTTGACTGTTGAACATACATGACGAGCTTCTGCTGGTATCGATCAATAAAGCCACATATTGGCTGACCATGACCATAACTTAATTGATAATTAAGGTGACCATGACTTTGGTCATCTCCATGATAACGTCCAATCCCAAGATAGCAACTTGATTGGCAATTGAATGGACCATGATTTTGATCATCTCTTTGACCATGATGACGTCCTGTAGCATCATGACTATCACCTTCTAGAATAAAGCCATCTGGTAGCCCTTCTTTCTTATAATTAAGAGATTGATCTTCACGATCAAATTTATGCCCTTCTCGGCTATCAGATTCATCATCTTGGTGAAGTCGCTTAGGATGATCAAACATGGGCAACGTCTTGCCCCCCTGTACCTCCTCGCGTGCCGATTCTTGATGGCGCAAGGTCGCGAACTCCGATGAGGTCTGCTTGTTTTGTCGCTTGGTATCCTCAGTCTGTTGGGCAATACGCTCGTCCAGTTCACGTATGAGCTGATCTGTCTTCGCGGTTTCCCTGTCAAAATCAGCGGCTATCTTCTTGCGATGATTTTCAATATTCTCCATGATGATCGCGAACCTTACCTCGGAGGTCGCTCCCTCTGGAATAGGCTTCGGAACGAAAGCCTCTCTTGTCGTAGTGTCGCCATTGGTGGCAACATTGGCCAACTTTTCACTTTAGGAATTTCCTTTGGTAAAGATTTTCCCCTAGTATCCCAATGATCACAAAAGACTCTAGCGTGGTCCCACTGGGCGTGCCAAAATGTTTGGCTCCAAAACCAGTTGGCGTGCAAACTGTCTCTTTTGAGCGTGTGCGCAGGCGTGCCAGCACCGTGGGGTGCAGTCGTCGAGGGAGTCCCTTGACCTGACTTCTTCTTCAAGCATTGTGGACGAGGAGAGCACCAACCTCGCCACAAGGTTCTTCTCTAGCCTTCCGAGAAAGGACTTCTTGCCTTACGGATAAGGACTTTGGATGTGATCTCTTCGCGTCACCGAATCGATACTCAACTTTGTAGGCTGAGCAGAGCAATCACTGGAAAGTTTGGAGAAAGCACGGGTTCTGCTAAAGCGTGACCTTAGCTTCGCTGGGTTGCGAGGGCGTTACCCTTGCTTCGCTGGGTGAGAGAGTCTCGGTGGCAGTAGTACTGGCAATCGGCTCTTGGAGAGACTAGGACTGGAAGTACGGTCACCGGGTTGATCTGGTGATGCTGACAGTCGGCTCTTGGAGAGACTAGGACTGGCGCACGGTCACCGGGTTTCAACGAGGTTGAAGATTTGCTCCGAGGAGGCTTTGTAATCGCTGGGATTGATTGATTTTAGAGAGGTGTCTCACTGTGTCGTCTTTAGCCTCTATATATAGGCTGCTCGTAGATTCACTTTCCAAATATGAATGAAATACTATTTTAGGCCACAGTTATTGGCTTTGAATCAAATCAAAACTCTTAATAGTTTTGATACTATCGTAAGTAACAAAAGATTAACTCTGTCGTCGCTAGAATGTAGGCAAAGATTAATTGCCTCTTAGAGTCCTAGATGTAATCGCTGGATACGAGCAGTAGGATATGCACGTATCAATTGCAAATATATCGCGGACTCCTTTAACTGCATGCAAATATATCTTCGCGACTTCGCGAGCACTTGTATCTCCATGCAATTAAGGATGATATTTCCTTAATTGATCTTCTGTCATGCACGTGCAATGCAATTATATATATATAACTAGATTCCTTGAGGATTGCAATCAAGCATGATTGCATGTTCCACGTTAATTGCTTGATTGCATGGAAACCATAATTGCCATAATTGAATCCTTAAGGGCATGGTCCATGTCCACCTTTAATTGCAATATATGTAGGTTTGATTCCACCATAGGACTTAATTGCATGGACCATCCCTGCACGTAACCAGGACTCCTCTTGTTGATCTTGTGTCAAATATGTTAGAATCCTAGCCAAACAAAACCAATGAAGCCATCTTTAATGCAAAGATCTTTCTCTATGACCCGTCTTCGTAACCAAGTAAACCACTATTAATTATCAAATATCTTGATTATTAATAGTAAACGGATAAGATCATGATTTGCCTTAATATTACTTGGTCTCCAAGTAGGCTTTATTTAACCTCTAAACAATATATTCTGAGCTTGAAAATAAATAGGTTGGGCCACGGAAATTGGCCCGGTTTTCTTCGAGTCCCCCTTGTCGGGAAAAAATGTTATTTTGTGTTCAAACATTTGGATCTGGGCCTTTGGGCCTGGGTTCAAGCTTGGGTTGATGGGCTCTAATCTGTGGCAGCTTTTTGGGCTTGGGCTAATGAGGCAGGCAAGCTTTCCTAGGAAGCAAGGATTGATTTGGGCTTGGGCTCAAGTTGAGACAAGCTGGGCCCTAAGAAATTAGGGTACTGAGCCTGTGTGAGGTTAGATGAACTTCTACGAGTCTTCTATGACGTTTCTAGTTTTTTGCTTGTACCACAATTGCGTGATTGGCAAGTGAGGGCTAGTTGAATGATTTCTTTTTGTAAGAGGCGAGGTTTTTTCATTCTTGTATAGGCTCGCTTAAATGTGAGCGTCCCAGTGATCCTTAATGGTTTGCTTTAGCTCAGATAGGTTATACCAGATTTTCTTGCCGGGTTTCTTATGTAAGTTTTGGTAGACTACAACCTATTTGCTGTTGATCTAATGAAATCAACTTCTATTCAAAAAAAATATATAGAATTTTGAGATTTGAGGATAATTCAGGTAGTTTGAGTGGTGTATTTAATAAAATAATAGAATAAGAAATCAAATTGGTGGTGTATTAAGTAAGAGGTGTGTATTAAGTATTTAGAGATGTGTGAATAAAATTTCCCTTTATTTTTCTATTTTCTTAAAAAAAAAAAATACACATGCAGCAGAGCATGTATGAATAATACTAGTTTAAATAATAAGAGATGGTAATATTTGTTTGGTTTCATCCTCACGCTAGGAGAGTAGGACTATAAGAGTTAGTTTTTTTTTTTTTTTGAACGGATAAGAGTTAGTTTGTTAAGCAGGAGTATTTTGTACGCCCTTAAGGTGCACTTCTGCTAGCTTTAGGGTTATATTTACCGTCTTTGTCCAGATTTGAGGTTATTTCTACATAGGGAGAAATATCATTTTGGTCATCGAACTATGGGTCGCTCGACACTTTGGTCATCCTTCTTTTAAAAACTTCATTTTGGTCATCGAACTATATCACTGTATATCACTTTGGTCATTCCGTCAGTTTTCTCTGTTAACTCCAGGGGTATTTTGGAGATGAAATGTTTTACCCAACATTTTTATAACTTAATCCAATTTTCCCCGCCTAAACATAAAACTTCATCCAATTTTGCCAACTTTCCCCTCCTTTTATTCATGCGTTCATCATCAGTAATCAAAGCATACAACAGAGAAAAATAATTGAGTCAGAAAATGATTCAAAGTGAGGGAATATAAGAGGAAGAAAAATATTGATTTAATAAATCAAGGAATTATAAGAGGGAAAAGTTGGCAAAATTGGATGAAGTTTTATGTTTAGGCGGGAAAAGTTGGATTAAGTTATAAAAATGGCAAGTAAACCTTTAAATCTCCAAAATACCGTTGGAGTTAATTAACAGAGAAAACAGACGGAATGACCAAAGTGATATGCGATGATATAGTTCGATGACCAAAATGAAGTTTTTAAAAGTTGGATGACCAAAGTGTCGAGCGAGCCATAGTTTGATGACCAAAGTGATATTTCTGCCTTCTACATAATTTATAATTTTGATAGAGATTTTATGAATATGTTAAGGAAAACATTCTAAGTTATAACTTAATATAAAAAATAAGTTACATCAATAACTGATAATGTTTTGTGAGAACACTCATTTACAAATAAAAGATTTATGTCACTGTACAAATAGTACTCAGTTTTCTAATATAAAAATTTATAAAAAGAATAAAATAAAATTAAGTTGGCCGGTAGAATTTTAGCAGCAAGGATGAGGCCGGTTTGATCGATTCTTGATGCAATTATTAGTTAAGACTCGTACTATTTTGCCCTGCATGTCACAGTTGCAAGGTACAAATCATTACGTCACCTTTAAGATTTCTGGAAAATTTTTCTTTGCACCGGCGGTGCAAGTGAATTAGCATATCAACTCTCAGTTGTTAATATTTATGGACAATCTCTTTTTCAACAAAAAAAAGTACTTAATGTTATCTAACATTCTATTCCTGTTGGTGCTATATGTCGATGCACTAAATAATCTCTCAAGATTTCGAGGCTCGAAGGCGAACCAAATTAACAAACCCTAGTGTACATTCACATGTCTACCCTTTTTATGGTCAAATTGAGCTTGAGAAATACTATTGAAGCCCGATGAATGAAGATTTGGTCCAATTGGTCAATAGTCTCTACGAACTGCGAGGCCCATACAACCTAACGTATTCTTGGTATGCAGCAATTTGTAGTTTCACAGCAAAACACCATATTTGTCTTGGCAATTGAAGATCTTCAGTCCAACTGTCTAACAATTAAACTAAAGAAAAAACCTGTCTATTTACGGTGATGGTGATGGTGATGACTGATGAGTAGGTGGAGAGGAATAACACCAAGAAAACTGAACTCTGAGCTCGCTCTCCATCAATTACATCCCTTTCGTTTCTGATCTGTTCTCAGTTGCATCGATGCATGTATAATCCCAGACGCATGCAACTTAATGCCCTTGGTTGGAGTAGTACGCGTGCTGCTTTCTTCCAAAGCTCTAAAAACGGACAAGTCCACCGACATAAACATATCACTGAACAAGAAACCTTGCTCTTAAGGAGGTTAGGTCGATCTTGAAAATGAAATGATCAGAGACAAACGTCTTGATCGAAAGTAAAGAGATGGAGGTTCAAATTTTGAAAACCTAAAATGATGAGAAGCAACGCATCCAATGTAAACATAAAGGCTATCGATCTTCAGTAAATATACATATCAAAGTACAAAGCATTGCAATAAGCAAGCCTTTAATTTTATTTTCTTCTTTTGTAAACCATGGCTAGTCTCAACAGACTCACGCTTTGTACAGAAGAAGAAACCAACATCAATGTCTTTGCCATGGTGATAATTAATGACTCCCCTTTATAATCACCACAAGCACTGCTACTACAATATCATGTATTTCCATAGCTAGTTCTCTTAAACTCTCAAAGCTATGGCACCGCCGGTGAGAATCATGCACCCAGTTCTCGGCAACGACACCAATTCTTCCAATGCTATGTTGAAGATCTGCTATGAGTGTAGCTTCAACCCTGACAACGGGACATTCGAAGACATCAAGGACTACAGCAGACACGCTACATATGCCAACGGCAAGCTCCGCACTGCAGCGGGAAGGCTGGATGCAGAGTACTTCACCAACACCACAGCGAGGTATTGTTCATTCCGAGCCAGGACTGCTTTCGATGTGCTGGTCGGCTACGAGCTTAGGGCTCGAACTACTTGGAGAGGCTCATTGTCATTCTGCGGTACGAAGGAGCAAAATGCAGCGTTGGGGACTGCGGCGGATGTGGCAGAAGTTGGCTGGTTTGAGGGTAACGCAAATGACGAACGCGGCGAAGTTGGAGTGGAATTTCCGGCCAGTTTTCTGATATGCTACAGGGAGGTTTACCCGACGCTCCTTGCTGTGGAGGCCTTGTACGAGCTCACTTGTTTCAATACAGTGGATGTGGAAAATCCGGAGGAGATGCACTTTCTTTGCAGGTATCTGAGAACATTTGACTGGCTATTTACCGTGAGAATAACAGGTGAACAAACTGCTATGGAAAGGCGTCATATAAATGACATTGCGAAGTCTGAATATGTTACTGTGGAGAATTATGATGGATCATCGGATGAATCTTCGAATGATGATGGTGACTAAAGGTAAACTCTTTCACTAATCGAGGTTAATTAGGTCATTAGACAATATTCTTCCATCGGACCCCAAATAATTCCTGTTTCTTTTTTGTGAAAGCTTAGGACTGCACTGCTTGCGTCCAGTGGCATAGGGATGCACAGCCACAGACTCGGTACTATTGAAGAGGAGTGATAGCGACGAGCTGATGTTGCTTTTATGAGTTTATCTTTCTGTCTGTCTAGTTATTTATAATTAATGTATGGGTAGTTTGTTTATGGTATCGATCTGTCTTTAGATTATCTAGCTATTATGGGATAGTTTCGTTATGGTATTTGTCTCTGGACACTTATATTTGTTATGGGCTTGTTGATCAATGAATGCATGTACGTTATTTTGTATCATTTGTTCAGTCTATCTATTTGAAGTTTGTATTGAAGAGGGAATAAGGCTCTGTTTATAAATTATATTGCTGTTACAATAATGTTATTTTGGTGATAATTTTGCCAATGATAACCCACTCAAAAAAAAAAAAAAAAAAAACAGGAAACAAAGCACTGTTATTGGACGGTGTCCTAAGGGCAACGTACGTTGTAGCTTAATTAGGGAAGGAGATTTGGGTGCTGATGAAGTTTAGTTACTTAACAACCAAGGTAATTACCAAGTACTCTTCTAAAAAAAAAAAGGTAATTACCAAGTACAGCTCCGCTCCTCGAGCTCAAGTAGTGGACATACCATTTCTCAGTTTCCTAAATAGTAACTAGTGAGCACTGTATACGTTATTAGTAATTAGTATTTGTAGGAAGAAGACTAGCTAGTAAGCATTGTAACAAATTAGTGAAATTACCAAGAGATAAATACCGGAAAAAAACCTATAACATGTAACATACTATGTTTTTTCACGACCTATAGCATATAACATATTCAATTACCAGTTGAGAAATTTTATATACACTCCTATTTATTTATTTTTATACTTTTCTCCCTAAACTTCTACTTTACCACTCTTCAATATATACAATTGTACCTCTCCATATATGTTCTTTTCTGTAACACAATAATTTGCAGAAATCGTTGGAACAATTTTTTTTTTCACCATTCAAAAAACCCTCATGAAGAAAATTAATTTGAGAATGGATTAATGTTTCAATACTGCTTACATCTACAATAACAAAGTCAATAACTTTGCCATGTAATGATATTTTATTTTCCAGCGCCAATTAAAAGAATGAAATGATCTACAATCTATATATATAGCATAGAATTTTATTAGTTTGTGTTGAACATGCAAATAAAGTGCAATGGATTAGACAGAAGACAAAATCCTTGTGAAATTGAGTACATATTCATTAGAGAATAGAAGAAAAGCAAATAGACTGCAATTGTCATTGGATAGCATGGGCATATGATATTGTTTAAAAATTCTCAAATCAAGGTTTGTGCTTTTGTCATTCTTCAACTCATATCTCTCGATTTGGTTTTCTTTTTTAGTTGCTGCAAGGGTAATATAGGGATTCATTTTTTCCAAAAACAAAGATAAATATTTGGATGTGTATTAAGTAGATTGAGGTGTGTATTTAAAACTACTCTTACGGGTTTTGTTCGGTGCACCCTAAAAAAGAAAAGTCTGTTTCCGGCCAGTTCGAATCTGGATCTTGATTTGAGCCATATCTTGAGGTTCATGCTTAATTGACACGCATATATGGTGAAAGCATTCATCTTAGGAAGGTTTTGAGGTTTTGGCTTAGCTAGGTTAATCTTTTGAAGTTTGGCTGTAAGTATTAACACTTTTCAGCTATATTGCCATAATATCACTTACTAGAGCTTACCCATTTGGTGCCAAACCAATTTCGTCACTTGTCCTGAAATTTTTTTTTGACTGGCTGTCCCCAAAATTTTATCTCCCAAAGAGATGGGTGACAAACATCACCTATACTACATCATTGATGAAAACCTAAGTTCGTCGAACTAGATTTATCACCTCATCCCTCATCTTTAGTCACGTATATATTCTACTCCAAATTTTGACTTCATATATGGTGCCAATATATCTTTCATCCACAAAATATCTATTCAGACCTCCCCACTAATTACAAGGACAGGAAGACCCTAGTACACATTCTAATCCTCATTGTCCTTCCCCTGCTAATTCTCATCAGTAGCATCATCTTCATCACTACTGTTGACATTTCTTTGGGCCTTGAGAGTAGAAACCAGCCTTGCAGCAACACAATGCTAAAAAAGTCAACTGGTGTTGGAGCGTAGAGGATGCAAGAAAGAGGAACAAAAGGTGTCCTTTTGAGGATGATTGCAGAATGTATAATTGCTTCTTCAACTCCTTATTCATTTTCTGCGGAGTAAGATAACATGTTTAAAGTAAGAACATTTACAAAGAACATTCTCCAGCATAGCAAGATACCACTCAGTACAGAGACAGACATGTCCATCTATATGCAAGAGACTCTGTCTCGATTGACCTAATATTGATTTCTCCCACATCTCTGCTTCCAGCATTTCACAAAAGAATATGGGCATCAAGTGATAGAAACCGCATTTCTTGTCTATTTAAAAGATGCGTAACACAGGTAGAGACCAAGAAAGAGGCACAAAATATTGTTCTGCAATTGTATCATTTGCCAAATAGTGAACCAACACACGCATACGCCAGTCACCTCACCAATTGAGATACCACATGCAGTGTATTACTAAGACAAAACAAAATAAATGATGTAGCCAAGAACCAAAGTGGAAACATAATAAACATACAAGAGTTGCAAATTCTCAGCAAAACTACTCATATTTTCATCTTAAAGCTAAAGTATCAACTGGTCTCAGACCGACAACAACTTGCTGCATAAATTTACTGTCAACAAATAAAGTAGCGCCTATATCTACTACACTCTGGCAATTGTGAACCGATTCCTTTGAGACAATTCCACAGTTACGTTTATGAACCAAACTAATTAGATGTGGGTTAGAGCAAGTGGTATCAAGGATGAGTATAGAACTATAGATATATAGAAAATGCTTGCATAAACAGGCAAGCTTGCTGTATCCTCACTAAAGCAAAAGTCCCCTGTATGTAGAACAGCCCATATAACAAAGAAATGGGGATCATTATCCAAAGAAAAAAAGATAGGGAAAGGAACACTAGACTGTTCTTTTCTTTCTTTTAAGGAAAGAAAACATGAGTATCATGGAGCAGCTTATTAGGAAGATTTTGAACCACACCTTACTGTTGAGCGGTTCAAAAGCATAATTAGCGAACCAGGACAATGGTTTTCATCTAAGCAGTCACATCAATATGAAAGGCCAGCTTCGTGTTTACAAGCTTAGCTGTAATGAAGGAGCAATAAATTTTACGATGATCAGAAGGACTTCATTAGACCTCTTTAATTTGCAGCAACAAGCACTGACATCAAGAAGCAACCAATTGCCATCACAAGGACAAAAGGGTAGTCTGTTGCAGTCTTCAGGTTCCATGACGGATCTCTTCAAAATTATGAAAAATTATAACTCAAAGGTATCCCGGCCAGCTATGAAGTTAATGAAAATTTATAAGCATTCACCTATTTACCTTAGCATTGCAGAAATTGAAACAGCATAACAGATTCCCTTCGTTTTTACTACATGGTTATCCCTATCTTTCTTGCTTTTTCTCAATAACCAAAAGGCAATTAACAATGGTCCTAGGACTAGGAGATACCTATCACCATACATGGGAGGTACACAATTTTCATATTAAATGGTTTTTTTTTTTTTTTTTATCAATCTAGAATCTTGAATAGCTAGGGATAGCATTAAAAACATTTTATTTTCATAGAAAGAATGGAGTAACGAGCATATGAACAACCCACAGAAACTCAACCGTTCTACCTAAAGCTAGCTGCTCCACAGGCACCTCTGTGCTTAACTAAGACGCTTGAGGGGAGATGGGCATCAGGGCTTAGAAGTTTAGAGCATAAATTAATGCGTTTAATCATCCTATAGAGTTGTTCAACCAGAAATTCAAAACCCAACAAAAACCCATAATGCTATGAACTTAGAACTTACATTGAAAAACTAGAGCGAGGTCCCAATGACACCAAATCTGAGTCATCGTCACAAAGAAGCTGATCGAACACCGTTCCCGACGAAATCGAAATAGTATATGGAATGGCGGCGGCGCGTGGAAAAAACTCCTGCGACGGCAACACTATGAATTTGAGGGCTTCTGTAGATCGGAGCCTACCGGGGTTCCTTAAAAGCTCCGATCATTCTCAACCCGCCTTTCATCAACCCGCCTTTCATCGACCCGCCTTTGATCATTCTCATTCTGTAGATCTCAGCCTTCTGATAACGTCGGTTGTTATCGATGTAGACTCGGAAGGTTTTGCCCCTCTTGGCGAATTCTGCTCGTAACTCCTCATCGCTACTCACACTCACAATCGGAAGAGGCTTGTTCATGATGTAATCCTCTCTGCCAGCTCTGATATTCATCAGCATCAGCTCGTTCCTGACGGATGCGTACTCCTCATCAACCCTAGAATATCTTAGATCTGTGAAATTGAAAGCCTAGTCACTGATTTGGTAGGTTTTAAAGTGCTCAGACAATAAGGAATAGGAAGATTGCAAGATTTTATTAGAGTCTGATTTGGAAGGTTTCCTCAGACAATAAGGAAGGTCTAATCTTCATATAGCCTATATAAAAGAGAGACTCCCTACTCTTTTGACATAATATACCCACAGAAGTCGAACCAAGTTTTTGTTTAAGCATGGCAGCAACCGCAACCTCCAGGGCAAGCCAAACGATACGGGGTGTCAAAAACACCGTAGAGGAGAAGCTCAAGTTTGTGACCTCGGAATCTGAAGGTATAGAGCCGATAATGAGCTTCGACGATATGTGCCTTAAAGAAGAGCTCCTCCGAGGCATCTACAACCATGGCTTTGAGAAGCCCTCAGCTATCCAGCAACGGGCCATCAGACCCATTATTGAGCGCAGGGATGTTATCGCCCAGGCGCAGTCCGGTACCGGAAAGACATCAATGATTGCACTCGCCGCTTGCCAAATCGTTGACACCGCCTCCAGAGAGTATGATATCCTTTTCTACCTAAAGTTTTTTGTTTTAGTTTTATTGGAGTGGTTTACTCTTTTATTTACCTTACTACCTAGGGTTAGGGTTACTGCTAGGGTCTGTTTCTTTGCATGATGATTTGTCGTTTGATCGAATTTTACTTAATTTGATATCTAGGTTTAGGGTTATCGCTAATTAGGGCTTATTTGTCAAGTACGTGCCTAACTATTTACGTTGTATTCTAGGGTTCAGGCATTGATACTTTCTCCAACGAGGGAATTGGCGGCCCAGACAGAGAAAGTGATATTGGCAATTGGAAATTACCTAAATATTCAAGTACATTCATGCATAGGAGGCAAAAGCTTGGGTGAAGATATCAGAAGGCTAGAGAACGGAGTTCATGTGGTGTCTGGAACTCCCGGTAGAGTCTGTGACATGCTCGACAGGAAAACTCTACGTCCTCGACAAATTAAATTATTAATTCTCGATGAATCTGATGAAATGTTGAGCAGAGGCTTCAAGGATCAGATTTACAACGTCTACCGCTATCTTTCGCATGAAGTCCAAGTATGCTTGATTTCTGCCACACTTCCAAATGAAATTCTCGAGATGACTAAACTATTCATGACTGATCCCGTAAGGATCTTGGTCAAGCGTGATGAGCTGACTTTACAGGTACGTATATATAATTTTATAATTATGTTGCTTGATATATATGATGCTGCCTTCAAGTTTGAAATATATGTGAATATTAATTGTGTATTTCTAACTGCAGGGAATCAAGCAATTTTTTGTTTCAGTTGAAAGAGAAGATTGGAAGTTTGATACTCTCTGTGATCTCTATGATACCCTTACGATTACACAAGCTGTTGTTTTCTGCAACACAAAGCGAAAGGTCGATTGGCTCAGCGAAAAGTTGCGGAGCAATAACTTCACTGTGTCTTCAATGCATGGAGACATGCCTCAGAAAGAGAGAGATGCTATAATGAAAGACTTTAAGAACAGTGAATCACGAATCCTCATCACAACAGATGTTTGGGCTCGAGGCATCGATGTTCAACACGTTTCGTTGGTTATCAACTATGATCTTCCAAACAATCGAGAGCTGTACATTCATAGAATTGGTCGTTCGGGTCGTTTTGGACGCAAAGGTGTGGCAATCAACTTTGTCAAGAACGATGATATCAGGATTTTAAGAGACATTGAACAGTACTACAGTACCCAGATTGATGAGATGCCCATGAATGTGGCTGATTTAATATGAGCTAGAGGTTGCAATCAGTACATTAAAGTCTGTTTATTTTGACTGATATCTTGACGACGTCCTTATTGTGTGCAACTCTTTTTTTCTTTTCTTTTTTTGAGTAAAACTATTTAGGAATTTTCATTGATATAAAAAGAGGTCAGAATGACCATTACATATTCTTCCGCTACCATCTACACAACTTCTTGTCTATGTGGTGAAACACCACGGTAATACATAGGACGTGTCTTGCTCACTTATTTAAAGTAAGCTTATTCAACTATGAACCAATGCTACATAATTCGGTTCGGGGGCGAATCTGTAGTTCTGTTGAAATCGCAGGGGAATCTTGTTAACCAATACGCAATTTACAAAAGCAAACAAAAACTAAAATTTCAAGCAAAATAGATAACAGAAGATTCGAGGAGGCACCACACAAGAGGCCACAAGTCTCTCGTGGTTGTTCCATGGCGGCCGCAGCTCGGGCTTTCACTCTCTCTCGCCTCACCGACCTGTCACTCAAGCCCCGCCTCCGCCTCCCGTTTCCCGCCACCACCTCCTCGCCCGCCCATTACTCCCCTCATTCCGCGCCCAACGGCGTCGTTTGGCCTGCTCGGCTTCCACAATCCGATGCCTCATCTCCGGCGTCGACGGCGGCGGCGGCGTGTCCGACGAGTTCGTCTCGACGCGGAAGTCCGGCTTCGACCGCGGATTCTCCTTTATCGCCAATATGCTGAAGCGGATTGAGCCGCTTGACAGCTCCGTCATCTCCAAAGGCGTTTCGGATTCCGCTAAGGACTCGATGAAGCAGACCATCTCTACTATGCTGGGATTGCTGCCGTCCGATCAGTTCTCCGTCACCGTTAGGGTTTGCAGAGCTCCCCTTGATCGCCTCCTCGCCTCTTCCATAATCACCGGGTAAATTTACATTTGAATCCGTTTCTGAATTTTCGAGATTTTTAGAGTTCGAAATTGTATTGAATTGAAATGGTTCGGGTAAATTTACATTTGAATCCGTTTCCGAATTTTCGAGATTTTTAGAGTTTGAAATTGTATTGAATTGAAGTGGTTTGGATTATGGATCAGGTATACACTGTGGAACGCGGAGTATCGGGATATCGTTGATGAGGAATTTTGACATTTCTACAGAGAATTCTGTGGCTTTGGATGGGTCGAAGATCGATGGGAGTTCGGAGACGGGGGGATAGTGAGGAAAGGGATAGCGAGAATGGATTTGGGGCGAGTAATCAATACCTGGGCTCAACAAGTCCTCAAGTTTTCGGGGATTTGTCTCCGGAGGCTTTGAATTACATCCAGAGGTTGCAATCAGAGTTAACTAATGTTAAGGAGGTGAGCCTTTTCTCTCAAACCTTCATACTTGTTTGATTTCAAGTTTGGACGACTTGTTTGTTAGCTGTCTCTAGTTAGAGTGCATGATCAAAGTTTGTGTTTCCTTGTTTTGTGAGATTTCAAGTTTTAGCTTTTTCAGCCTTTTCATCTTCTTTTGTGGGTTCAAGTTTGGATGACATTGTTGGTTAGAATTTAGAAAGCATGATCAAAGCTTCTTTTTGGCTATCTTTTGTGAGCTTCCAAAGTTTTAGTTTTTTTCTTTGTAATGCACTTCTTTTTGTCCCTCGTATATGAAATGCACGTCGTTGAAGCTTTTGATTAGGGGCCATTAATTCCACCCGTTGATTTGCGCCCAGATTTCTCCCAGAATTTGAGGAAGATTTAGTTAAAGCGAATATAGAGAATGTTCTAGATTCTGATGGCGAACTTTGTGATACTATAGGAACTTCACGAGATTACCTAGCGAAGGTTCTTTTCTGGTAAGGACTTTACCATTGTTCTTCTTCCCTTTAGAAAAGGGGATTGAAATCTACACTCCTATTTTACAATTCATCCTCTTTGAGTTGAAAAAACTAATGAAAGAAGGCTTTTAGAGTAGGGGGTAATGTATTTTAAAATGGGGAAGTGTTGATTTCACTCCCGTTTCTAAATTGGTTTCTGGAATTGTGCATGTGGACATAAGCAGAGGCACATGCTCCACATTGTCACCATGTGCATTTTGTTCATTCCTACTATTTGATCTAATTTCCTTCAGGCTCTAAGGTTGACTAATTTTTCCTCTTACTATTGGCAGGTGTATGTTATTAGGTCATCATTTGAGAGGCTTGGAGAACAGATTACATTTGAGTTGTGTTGTTGGATTGTTGTAAAGAGAGGAAAGATAGAACGGGTGTATATTCTTCATGTTCATCTATCTGAACCTTTTTGGTTTTCATGCTCATCTGTATTACTATTCTTTTCTATCAAATGAAAAGCTTCTTAGGAGTACCACCTTAATAATCGATTCATGTTATAGTCTGGACTGTCAATTGAAATTTTGCAGACCTCTTTCAAGTTTCAACAGTTCACCCAGATTTTTGAATTTGCAGCTCTGCTGTTACGATTTACGAAAGGATGCTTAACAAGTTAACAGGAGATCCACACTCCCTGTTAAAGTGTGGTTAACGGTGGTCTATTGAAAGTAGGGGTAATGGTGTCCATGTCTAGGGAGACTAACGGTACTAATGTCTGTCATGCGAACAATGCTAACAGTGTCTATTCAAGTGAGGTTAAGCACACTAAAAAAATGTCGTATGCTTGTCCAACCCTGTGGAAACGATATGGGAACTTTGAACTATGAAAAAATAAAATTAAAAATTTAAAAAAAGTTTGAAACCATTAAACAAAGCACACCGAACATGTCATATGCTTGTCCATTCCTGTGGAAATCAACACCGGAACTTTTGCTCAGAAAACGACCAAGGTTTTACTCAAAACTATGAATTATATCACACAATTATTTGGTCAAAATCGTGTGTTAAATCATGATTTGTAAAAAAGTTTAGAATGCCAGTCAAAAATCGAAAAAAAACAAAAAAAATTCAAAGTAAAAAGTCGGGTCGAGATTTTTGAGGTCTGTCAAATGAAACACAATTTAAAAATCATGCTTCATCAAGGGTGAGATTATGCATGCTTGAGCTTAATCAATACTTGATTATCTACTCTACGGCTCTCGTCCTGCTCTCGATCGATTAGTGGAAAAAGTCCCTCAACATAAACCCCAACACCATTACCTCCTAAGGTGGTATCACGAATTGGAAGGTTCCTAAAACTTTCTTCTTTGAAGTCGTACATAACAAATGAACTTCCACACACCATCAAATCATGAGATTTTGTAGAGAAACCAAAATGTGACAATTGGTGATATGGCATGGAGACCCTCATTCTAGTCCAAGACTCGCTCACCCCATATTCTTTCATGACCCAAAACTCATTGAATGTTTGATCAATACCAGCGAGCGTTATACATAGGCAATCTCTAAACACTCCCAGGTTTGCTAAACAAGTATCACCGATGGGTGGGAGTCGAATTTCGCGAACCTCCTCCTCTGCTAATAGATAAGATACAATCACCGAAGAGGATCGATCTCCAACTGTCGTTGCCGACCAATGAATAGCTCCATTCAGAAAAATCCCCTGAAACCAATAAGCATGGTAGGGAGAGAAGCACTCGATCTTTCGCCAAGAATCAGTTTTCAGTGTATAGACACTAAATACGATTACATTGATATCAGAATAGACCTGCCCGTTAACCACCTTGTACTCATTGGTGGAGGAATCAAATCCAAATCCACATAAGCTCAAGCAAAAGGGCCTCACAGGTCTCCATGATGGTGTCTTTGGTACTTTCTTCATCTCCCTGGTTGCAGGGTTAACCAAATAAAACCCACGCCTCATATCGCACAACAAGAAGTTATTGCAGGAGTAGATGAAGTATATGGGTCTACGTCCTTCTACAGAAACAAAATCGAGCTCGGTGGCTGGTATCAAACCATCATGATTATTATCTGCATGAACATGACGATTCTTAAGAACCAGTGCATTGTCATTATCCTCTCGTTATAGTTATGGTTGAGGAACTGGTCTAGGTCCAAAGAGTAAAGGTAATGTAGTGCCACGTTAAATATGACTCTTCGTCTCCGAAAGAATACCTCTTTATCCTCGAGGGCTTTCTTGGCGTGCAGTGCAATGAACTTGGTGTTGGAGATTAGAGAACGCCAAGGCTTTGATACGCACCTGAAGCGGCATAAGGACTTCACTGATAGCCTTGAAAGAATCTCAACTATGATCTCGGCTGGAAGGGGGAATTGGTGCCCCGTCAGCTCGCCATTGTGTTCCATCTATTGTGTTCTTTAATCTTTGCGCTACAGAACCTTAAGAGAGATTTGTAACGCTTTAGAAAGCGGATGGTTGTTTTTATAGTTGAAGTCCTAATTATATGCGAAACTGGATATCCAAGTCAGAAAGGGATATGATTGTGTTTCTCTATCCTTATCAATTTATATTAGAAATTCATCATTCACACATCATCCACTTAATTAGAGTAGGGGGATATATGATGGTTTGGTTTCCATTCAATACAAATTAGTGGCATCCAAATAGCTAGTTAGGACCTATAAATACTGGTATCATTTGCAGGCTTAGCAAAATCATAGTAGTATAATCAACTTGACAATAAAAAATGCACACAAGGTTGTCAAAAACAAATGGGTTTGACGTACGTGTCATGTCAACATAAAAGATAAATATAATAAAATTTCACTATTATCTGCTACTGGCCTACTGCTAGCGACCTCTAGCTCATGGTAAATCAGCCACATTCATGGGCATCTCGTCAATCTGGGTACTGTAGTACTGTTCAATGTCTCTTAGGATCCTGATATCATCTTTCTTGACAAAGTTTATTGCCACACCTTTTCATCTAAATCGACCCGAACGACCAATCCTGTGTATGTATAGCTCTCGATTATTTGGAAGATCGTAGTTGATAACCAGCGAAACCTGCTGAACATCGATGCCCCGAGCCCAAACATCAGTTGTGATGAGGACTCGTGAAAGACCTTTCTGAAACTCTTTCATAATAGCATCTCTCTACTTCTGAGGCATGTCTCCATGCATTGCAGACACAGAAAAGTTACTAGTCCGCATCTTTTCAGTAAGCCAGTCCACTTTTCGCCTTGTGTTGCAGAAAATAACAGCTTGTGTGATCGTAAGGGTATCATAGAGATCGCACAGAGTATCAAACTTCTAATCTTCTTTTTCAACTGCAACGAAAAATTGCTTGATTCCCTGCGCCATGACCACACACATTTAGTACACAATATTGCATTCGAATAGCTAATGCATCATCATCAAAAATTTGAAACAACATTATTCCTCGTGTATATTAACTTACCTCCAAAGTCAGCTCGTCACGTTTAACCAGGATCCTTATAGGATTGGTCATGAACTTGTTGGTCATCTCCAAAATTTCATTAGAGAGCGTCGTGGAGATCCAGCAAACTTGTAGGGTATCTTGTAGATGTCTGTAGGTCTCCATGATGGTGTCTTTGGTACTTTCTTCATCTCCCTGGTTGCAGGGTTAACCAAATAAAACCCACACCTCATATAGCACAACAACAAGTTATTCCAGGAGTAGATGAAGTATATGGGTCTACGTCCTTCTGCAGAAACAAAATCGAGCTCGGTGGCTGGTATCAAACCATCATGATTATTATCTGCATGAACATGGCGATTCTTAAGAACCAGTGCATTGTCATCATCATCGTTATTGTTATGGTTGAGAAACTGGTCTAGGTCCAAAGAGTAAAGGTAATGTAGTGCCACGTTAAATATGACTCTTCGTCTCCGAAAGAATACCTCTTTATCCTCGAGGGCTTTCTTGGCGTGCAGTGCAATGAACTTGGTGTTGGAGATTAGAGAACGCCAAGGCTTTGATACGCACCTGAAGCGGCATAAAGACTTCACTGATCGCCTTGGAAGAATCTCAACTATGATCTAGGCTGGAAGGGGGAATTGGTGCCCTGTCAGCTCGCCATTGTGTTCCATTTATTTTGTTCTTTAATCTTTGCGCTACAGGTGATTTTCACTGGCCGGGTTCAAAGCCAAGACAGTGAGATAGCCAAGGATGGGGTTATTGTTTCCATAATTCCATTGTGGCATTGGATATGGTTGATGAGTCGTTTCGCAATGTGGAGGTCCACCAAGCTAGGAGAGAACCTCCATATGTGCTATCGAGATATTATGGGGGTAAGGATCAGTGCTCGCTTGCATTGTTTGAGATTCTCCGACCGTCTTGTTTCGACATTTTGGTCATGAAAAAGTATGGTGTGGCGGAATCATGGACTAGTTGTTCAATGTGTCTGCTAGGATTCCCGGAGGAAGGACCTTATTTTCCACTCATTTGGTTTTACAAAGAGTGGTCTAGTAGTCAGAATGGGTGATGGAACGCTCAAGTGCTAAGACCCTAAGGACAAACGTGGCTTATGTTTCAAAAGATTGGTTAATTGTTTGAATGAAAGCAGTTATTTGATACCAACGCTTGGTGGTTCAAATGATAAGGAGTTTGTTCCCCTTAAGTAAGGTCTCGAGTTCGAGCCTTGTGAATGGAGCAGCCAGCGTTGGGAGAGCTTCCCCCCTAAATGGGGTCTAAACCGGCTCGAGAGATTAGTCCTTGCCTACGGGTGGGGGATATCCTGGTTTAACTGAAAAGGCAGTTATTTGATAGGATTTGTGGTCTGTTGTATTGTTTCATAGTTTTGCATTAGTGATTCAACTTTGGCCTTTTTTGATATTTGCATTCTGTTTCATCTTTCATTTGTCCCTAGCTTTATTTCCTCTTACTTACTCTATGTTTGGTACTTTGGTTTTAAGAGTTACTTGCTCCTACTAGAGTAACACATTTGTGAAGGATGATTGTACTAGATGCATGTTTACTTCAAATTTCACCGATATGAGGTTTGATGTGTTCGCTAAACAACATAGGTACTCTTTTTATCCTTTTTTTTTTATTAATCCAAAAGATCAAACAACAGGGATGACATCGTAAACTTTCAACTACTCATAGAATTTGAAGTTACAGATGCCATGAGCCGATAGGGCCTAATTTTTTCTAAGACAGAGATCCTTAGAAAAAAATTACAATCCTCTGCAACTAACTTCCCACTATGTGGTCGGTGAGCCGTAGCTTGCAGTGGCGGAACCACTGTTCAGTCTGCAGGGGTTCGGACCCCCCCTCCTCTCCAGCGTTCTTATGTAGTCATAATTATATATTAAATACATAAAACTAAAACGTATGATGAAGAAGAAACTCAAAAGTAAATTGTAATACAAGAGATAGAAATGTTAATTAAAACTCATAATTATGTACTTACCAAAAAATACTTTTCATTAAGTATTTACTAAAGTTTAAAAGAATTCAATTAGTGAGATTAAATCTATATAGGAAACAAATAAAAATTGTATAAAGAATGGACGTCGCATGAACCTTAAGAGGACATTAATTTTTTGTATATATCTACATTATGTATATATATGGTTTATTTTCTTAACGAGATTAGGCAATATACATCGAGTGCTTAACTTTGTTTAGTGTCGGTTTTTTTTTTCCTTCTTATTCTGGACCCCCCCCCCCCCCCCCCCCCCCCCCCCCCCCAAGTTACAAATCCTGGTTCTGCCCCTGGTAGCCTGTTAGTTAGTTAGCTTAACTAATTAGTTAGTTAGCTTAACTAACACTGTGGAGATCATGGATTCAAATCTCACTGACATCAGGGGGTGGGGTGGGGAGTGTTCAAAAAATAATATATATATATATATAAATAAAAATAAAAGTTCCCACTGTGCATTTTACCCATGAAAAAACTTCGCCCACTATTGTTTAAAAAAAAAAAACAAAAAACAAAACAAAACGACTCCCCCCACTCTATCTGTAGTAATTCCCCGCTTTATTTGATAAATTTTCTCACATCCATTTAATTAATTATTCAAAACCATCAGGTGTGTATTTTTCCATTGTATATTAAGATAATTTGCAATATTTAAATGGATGCAAAACAGCCTATTGTACACATTGTTAAATAGTAGCAATTCACATTGTTAAATAGTAGCAATTAACTTAGTTTGTTAAGAAAGAAATTGTACGTAGCTACTAACTTTTACGTGGATACTTTTTTTGTCTGGTGAGTGAGTAATAGTTGATTTTCTTTACATTTCGATAGAGCAAATTCTGGTGGGAAACTCGTTCAAAGGCACGCGAGAAGCGGCAAACATGCAATGCTTTGATTCACAGATCGAGAAGCAATGCAAGGCCTCTCGAATTTTCTGCAACAGAACCACTCAACCAGTGAGCTATAAATACATATATAGACCTGGTGAACTGAGCATATCAACTCAAAGCAAGCATTCAAAAGAGAAAGATGGCCAATCTTTCAACTCTAACTGGGATGTTTCTGGTGCTAGAGCTGGCAATGTCGGTCAGCGCGCGCACTTGGGCTGCCAAGTATGCGAGTAGATCCATATTTTCATTTTAGTATATGTTTCGACTTTTTTGTTCTTATATTCATTGACGCGTACGTCTGTGTTGTTGAGTTGATGAATATGTTTATGAATTGATTTAGGGACGAGAATTCCGGTGGTGGCAGGCCACTAACTGAGGAGGAGATAGGGGCATGGATAAATGTTCTGAGGGGAGCCGAGATTGCTCTTTGTTAATGTCTAAAAGTCTAGCGGTAGCTGGACCTTAGTTTAACGCTGATCCGATGGGCGGATCGATACTTGTATTTGTTAATGTAGCTTCCGTTACCTGTCAAACGAAATACAACGGGCGGGCGTCAGAGGGAGACCGCGCTGGGCGGTCTTCAACTCTCCGATGCCTAAGTTAGTCAATGTATTTATGTTGACAGAGTCACCGCAAGTAAATATTGAATGCGTAATAAATGAGGAGAGAGGAGAGAACCTTTTATAGGTGAGTAAGAGGATGATCTTCTCCTTGTTTTCGATGTGGGACTGATGTGCTTCAGTTCCCAGTTTCAGTAGCTTCTGATGCTATCTTGACACGGCGCGTGGCGGTGCGTCGGCGGTGCTTTGGGGTTGATCCGGGGCTCAGGCGGTAACCTGGCTAGCTGTCTTTACGCCAGTCACTCATATGGCGGGCGTTGGTACCCCTGGTGGTACCATGAGCGTGGCTCATTATAGCTAATTATGCTTGCAAATGCACATGTATGTACAAGTCCCCCAAATCCCCAGTCAAGGAGGGCAATCTTAGTTGGGGAGTTGATCGGCGGTTTGAAGCGTTTCTCCCGCTAGACTTTGCAGAAGCATAATTAGCGTCAGTGCGTTGTCAACCATGGATTTACTGAGCAAACGCTTTGTGCCCTTTCGGGTGGGCCCCTGCTAGGCCCCCCAGGGAGTCCCCCACTCCCCGGCTAAGATGGACCTCCGGATGGTCGCTGTTATTGTTTGTTGAGGGGGAACTGCACGGAGCAGCGCTGCACGGAGCAGAGGGTGTTGGGTTGCGAGCCCAATCTTAGCACCCAAGTGACGGGGGTCAACGTACCTGATCAGGGCTGTCGTAGACTGTTGACTAGTCCCCGTGTCCCGTAGGGACATTCTGACCGTAACTCCGCGTGGCGGCGTTGTCAGAGAGGCGTGGCCTCGGGATCCGCCGCTGGCGGAAGTCCCCCCGCTAGATGTAGCAGGAAGCAGCGTCAGGTAGACGCGTTTGGTGGTATTTTATTGAGCGGTATTGCGCTGAATAAAGTACGCAGCTTGTCAGATGAGAAAGGGGGTCCGCTAGCGGTGTGCTGTGTAGCGGAGGACGCCCCGTTTACCGAATGACGAGGGACGTTCCGGTGGAGACTTCGATGGTGACAAGAAAAGTTCCGCTGGCGGGGTTTCGCTCAGCGGAGACTCCGTCACATGGAGAATGGCAAGTGAAGGTCCGCTGGCGGGGTTTCGCTCAGCGGAGACTCCGTCACTTGGAGAATGGCAAGTGAAGGTCCGCTGGCGGGGTTTCGCTCAGCGGAGACTCCGTCACTTGGAGAATGGCAAGTGAAGGTCCGCTGGCGGGGTTTCGCTCAGCGGAGACTCCGTCACTTGAATGACAAGTGAAGATCCGCTGGCGGGGTTTCGCTCAGCGGAGAATCCGTCACTTGGATGACAAGTGAAGATCCGCTGGCGGGGTTTCGCTCAGCGGAGAATCCGTCACTTGGAGAATGGCAAGTGAAGGTCCGCTGGCGGGGTTTCGCTCAGCGGAGACTCCTTCACTTGGAGAATGGCAAGTGAAGGTCCGCTGGCGGGGTTCCGCTCAGCGGAGACTCCGTCACTTGAATGACAAGTGAAGATCCGCTGGCGGGGTTTCGCTCAGCGGAGAATCCGTCACTTGGATGACAAGTGAAGATCCGCTGGCGGGGTTTCGCTCAGCGGAGAATCCGTCACTTGGAGAATGGCAAGTGAAGGTCCGCTGGCGGGGTTCCGCTCAGCAGAGACTCCGTCACTTGAATGACAAGTGAAGATCCGCTGGCGGGGTTTCGCTCAGCGGAGAATCCGTCACTTGGATGACAAGTGAAGATCCGCTGGCGGGGTTTCGCTCAGCGGAGAATCCGTCACTTGGAGAATGGCAAGTGAAGGTCCGCTGGCGGGGTTTCGCTCAGCGGAGACTCCGTCACTTGGGGTTTCTTCTCAAGTGGTGGCTTCCCTTGGAAGCTAAAGAAGACGACGGTTGACACGTGGCCAACTCCTAGAGGGTTAGCGTGTGGAGGTTTGTCTGCTAAGCCTAGCCGTCTTCTCGTCATTAATGCGAGTAATGATGGATTTCGTAACCGAGGCGACGCCTCGGCTAATCCAGGGAGTTAGTGAAGACGTGGGACACGTGTACGGTTGCTACGTGATGTCGTTTTGTAGCGGACGGCTCAGGATTGCTTGATGTTGACATAAAAAAGGGGGGAACTGAGCGAGTTTCGACACTTCTGGAAAATCTTCAAATCTGAGTTGCCTCCTTCGAGCCTTGTTCGTCTGCGAATTGCGAAGGAGATCCCCGGGTTTGCGTGGAGTTGTCGGACTGGAGAGGACGAAATCTGTCAGTGAAGACGAGTTGCACTCCAAAGTCTTCGACGTGAGGTTGGTATTTCGGATCCTTTTCCTGTTTCATTGAATCTGCAATGGTGGTTTCTGGGTTTTGGTATTTCTGTTAATGGTGTGATATTGCTTGTGTGTTATTCTCGGAGGGTGTAGAGAGAGATTTGAGGGAGGTTATGGTGTTTGACAGAAAGTTGGGGTTTTGGGTTTTGCTAGACGGTCCAATCTGGGTTGAGTGTGCGGTTGTTTTTGTTTTGGTATTTTTGTGGGTAATTGTTCTTGATATCTTTGGCTATATCTGATGTGAGAGTAGGTTAGATCTGTATTTGTGCTAACTGATGTGGGTTTTAGGGTTTGGGATGGCCAACGTCATAGAGATTTCGAGCAGTGAGGATTCCGGGTCTGACGTGTCGTTCAGCGTGGCGGATATGACTTTTATTGACTCGTTGCGTCCGTCTGCCCCTGCAGGAACCTCACTGCCAGAACCGCTTGAAGTTGAGCCACTTCAGACCATCCCCTGGGAAGTAGCTATGGGTCGTGGTTCGCGTCCAGAGAGCTCTAGGGCGGGTGAGGTCGCTGCTGCCCAAGTTAGGCGCGACGAGCGCCTGGCGAGCAATAGTGCTGCTAGCGGCTCCGCTGGCGAAGGGGAAGTACCGGGCCACAATGCCGAATCAGCGTGGTATCTCTCAGACGGCACCGCCGTCGACGAGGCGGGTGGGCGGATGGACATCGCCGCTGTTAACCGGATGAAGCAGACGTTCCGGTTGCCGGGCTCGGTGAAGCTGCGCCCGCCGACAGTGGATGAGCAGGTCTCGATGCTCCCAGCGGGCTTTGCTGCCGTTCACGAGGCGATATTCCGCCAAGGAGTAACATTGCCGCTGGTGCCGAATCTGCAAATCTTGGTGTGCGAATTTGGCCTTGCCTTCGGTCAGATTTGCCCCAATATGTGGCGGTTGATGTTGGCCATGAACTCCCTTTGGCGGTTATCCGGGTGCGAGGGTCCTACCGTGGCGGAAGTGCTGTACTTCTATGAGTTGGTGTACGTGAAGCGCCGAGGCTGCAAAGGGCAAGTGAACTTGAGCCGCCGGCAGGGAGCGCCCAAGCTGATCGAGAATCTAAGGGACTCAATGTCCTACTGGCGGGGACCTTCTGCGTTGCCACCGACGGTTGGGAGTACCACGCCAGATCGAATGAGGAAGGGCCGTCCTTTAGGATTAAGTCTGAGTTCCAACCTATTCGAGGTTGGTGTCCGGTTTCCGCTGAAGGTACATGGCGTGCCCACGTGCTTGCACTTGTATTCCTACTAACGACGTGTTTTTTTTTGTGCAGCGGGACTTCGGTACACGCTAACGCGGGAAGAAGAGTGTCGCGTGGCGAGGATCAGGGGTTGCTGGCGGAACCGAAACCTGCTTGATTTCCGCCTGCTAACTGGTTGGGAGTTGTTGGTCGACCTGCGACTAACACGTTCCATTGGTGAGGAGTCTATCCTGTCGTAACGTACCATACTTGTGAATTGTTTGACTGATGGCTGTCGCCCTCTTTTTTTTTTTAGAAACTTCGCCGGGCAACAAATCGAGTCGCGACGCATTTGAGAAGGCGATGGATCGGGCGGAGATAGAAAATTTTTTGGAGGCCATGTATGCCGAGGGGCTGGCGGCCCAGCAGACCGTGGTGAACCCGGAGACATTGGCGCTGAGCCATTCCGATGTTCCGGTGGTGATGTCGATGCCGCACCAGTCTCACCTTGGTGAGGATGGTCTGCCCATGGTGCAGGCGGGGACTCAGACCGTCGGCTTGGATCGGAGGGGAAATGCTGCGGCCGGGCCACAGAAGGAGCGGATGCCCACTCAAAGGCGGGGTCCTCAAAAGGTTGTGCAACCGGCGGAAGATGTCGTTGTGACAAGGGAGGAGCCGCCAGTGAGGGTGACGAGGGCCGTCGCTGGGAGTCAGAGGGCGCTGGAGAGAAAGCGCCGGACGGTTGAGGCTCCTGACAAGGAAGAGGGAGACGAGGTGGTGGTTGGGGCCCATCGTCAGAAGAAGGCCCGACAGGTTCCCTCGAAGACTGCGGCGGTGGAGGGAGAGGCGCCCGCCGTCGGTGAGCTAGACTCGTTCGCCGAGTATGCGCCATTTATGACGGAAGGGGAACGGGAGTTCCTCTTCCATCTGTGCGAGCGGCTGGGGTTTGGCGGTTTGGCGGGCATATCGCGCCCTACGGCAATTGACCAATCGCCCTTCAGCTCGGCCTTTGGTCAGATATCAGCGGGGTTACATGACATGTTCGTGGCGGCGTCGAAGCAGCCCGCGATTGAGGGAGAGCTGAGGGAAGAAATCGGAGGTCTCCAGAGGGAGTTGGCGGAGGCAACGGAGAGACTGGCGGAGGCTGAGCGGGGGTTGGTCAAGGCGGAGTGTGATTATGCGGACGCCCGCGGCAAGCTTAATGCGGCCATAAGGCGGGACCTGGAGAGGAATGAACGCGTCTCCCAGTTGGAGCAGGAGATCGCATTGCTGCAGGAGCGGATAGCCGCAAAAGACAAGAAACTTATTATAGTGCAGCGGGAGTCTGCCGATAGGATGGCCGAGATGAAGCGGCTGGGGGGCGAGGTTACCCGCCTGAGAGCTGAAGGGAGTAACGCTGCGGCCGCCGCTGTCGAAGCGTTCAAGCAGTCGGCAGAATTTAAGAAGACACTGACCGAAGCGGCGAAGTCTGGGGCCCGGGCCAATATAGACATGTTGAAGCGGAAGGGCGCCATTGACTTTACAAAGGCGTCACAGCCTGACGTGCCGGTGGCCGAGAGTGTCCCGCCGGAGACAGAAGTCGTGCCTGCCCCAGCTGCGGGTACTCACTCGGGCAGCGGGGAAAGTGGCCCACATCCGCCGGAAGGGTCCCAGCAGACTCCCCAGCAGACCCCGTCGGAGGTGTCACGTGCCGGATTTCTGGAGGCACACACCCGGGCGGATGGTACTATAGAGACCCCCAGTCCGACAGCTCGAGGGTCCGATCAGGCGAGCCGATCGGTCGCGCAGCCGCCTGTTGAAGCCGTAGAAGTTGAAGCCAACCGCTGAAGCTAGTTGAGACTTCCATAGTTTTTTTTTTTTTTTTTTTTTTCGACACTTTGTAATAATGAACTACTTTGGGTGGGGAGTCCCAGCCCTGAAATGAAATTTCAGAGTTTGACGTTTGTCATGATGTGTTTGTACCGCTAGAGTTTTGACGTAGAGATTTTTCTTTTGCCAAGCAATGAAACATTAAAGGAATTAAAATTGGTCCAAGTGCACCACGTAGCGGACGTGGTCCGCTGACGATTCCTGGCGTTGCCAGTTGCCCTCAGTGCTAGACTTGGTAACAATGGTTTGAATAATTCCTCGTTTCATTGATAGCTGACTGATCAGCGTTTACAAAAGAGGGGTAGTACCCGTTGGGTAGCTTCCCTTAGCTAAATATTGAACAAAAATTTAGCTAAGTCAAGATGCTCTTGGGTAGCGGTATGACTATTTGTAATAATACCGAAGGTGTTCGGTATTTCAAGGGTGGGTCGTTGTGACGCCATCCTTGTCCATTAAGTAGAAGGTGCCTAGGCTAACTACTTCCACAATTTTGTATGGACCTTCCCAAGTTGGGCGAAGCCTTGTTGGCGGTGGAATGACTTCCTTCATTACCCAGTCCCCCAGTTGGAGGTTCCGGGCCTTGACTCTGGCGTTGTAGAAACGCGATACCCGCTGCTTGTTTTGCAGGTTGCATAAGTGGGCCTTGTGTCGCTTTTCCTCTAGGAGGTCCTTGTCCAGGTTGATGCCGTCAGTGTTGGTCTCCGGGCGGTAGCCCTCGACTCTGGCGGTAGGTTGAGAGACCTCAATAGGCAGGACAGCCTCCGTTCCGAACATCATGCAAAAAGGAGTTTCACCAGTTGCGGAAGTTGGGGTTGTTCTGATGGCCCATAGAACTTCCGGGAGTTTCTCCGCCCATAGACCCTTTGCTTTGTCGAGTTTTTTCTTCAGCAGCTTTTTGATTATCTTGTTTGCTGCTTCGACCTGACCGTTGGTCTGGGGGTGGGCGACAGATGCAAAACTCATCTTAGTACCCAAGTTGGCGGTGAAAGAGATGAGCTCCTTGTTGTTGAACTGTGTGCCATTGTCGGTGATTATCGTGTGTGGGACACCGTAACGGCAGTAGATGTTCTTCCAGAGGAAGTGAATTACCTTGGCGGTAGTTATTGCTGTTAGTGGTTCCGCCTCTATCCACTTGCTGTCGTAGTCGATAGCCACTATGATGTACTTGAACTGGCCCTTGGCGGTTTGAAATTTTCCCATCAGATCCAGGCCCCAAGTTGAGTGGATCCATGGAGCGATGATGACCGATAGTGGTTCCGCCGGTGCATGCGGGATGTCAGCAAATTGTTGGCATTTGTGGCATGATCTTGATACCCGGCGGGCATCGTCGCCGAGAGTAGGCCAAAAATAGCCTTGTCGCATTGTGCGGTTGGCTAAGGATCTGGCGCCTGAGTGGTTTCCGCATTCTCCGCTATGAATTGCCGCCAGAACGACCTTTCCCTCCTCTGGGGTTAGGCAGCGGAGGTTGGGATGGGTGAATCCCTGGCGGTACAGCTTGCCGTTCTGGATGTTGTAGCGGGTTGCCCTCTGCTGGAGTTGTCGCGCCTTAACTTTGTCTTCCGGCAATGTGCCGTTGCGCTTGTACTCAATGACTTCGTCCATCCAGCTGGTATTGACCTCAATGTTGAAGATCTCCGCCAGGGTTTTGTGATACTTGGCTTGTCAAGACACTCCACTCTTGTGTCCGCTGGACTCTGATGTGGCTGGGTGGTTGCCAGTCTTGCCAGTGAATCAGCCTTGGCGTTCTTTTCCCTGGGGATTTGTGTGATGTTATGAAATTTGAATTTCTTGAGGAGTGTCTTAACGTACCCCAAGTATGCCGCTAACTGTTGGTCCTTGGCCTGGAAGCTGTCATTGACCTGGTTAACGACCAACTGGGAATCACTGAAGATGTTGACACTGTCAGCCCCTGAATCGATGGCGAGGAGTAAGCCGGCAATGAGTGCTTCGTACTCCGCCATATTGTTGGAGGCTTTGAAGTTGAATTTTAGTGCGTATTCCACATTCAGCCCCCCAGGTCCTGTGAGGATGACTCCGGCGCCGCTGGCCTTGGCGCTGGCGGAGCCGTCCACATGCAGGTTCCAATCTGATTGTAGGGGAGCTGGCTCCTTAGCGGTGACCATCTCCGTCCCGGGCTCATCCTCTATGCTGGGATTGGGCTGACGCTCAGTGAGCTCAGCGATGAAGTCCGCTACCGCCTGGCCCTTCATGGCGGTTCTTGGCTTGTAATCTATGTCAAATTCACTGAGCTCGATGGCCCACTTGCTGAGGCGCCCTGAATGTTCAGGGTTCTGCATCACCTGTCTCAGTGGTTGATTGGTCAGCACATGGATTGTGTGCGCTTGAAAATACTAGCGGAGGCGCCTGGCGGCAACGATGAGTGCAAGAGCTAGCTGTTCTAAGGGTGGATACCTTGTTTCTGCCCCGTTCATGCCTCTGCCGGCGTAGAAAACTGGGAGCTCGTCCTGTCCCTCCCGCCGGACAATGGCGCAACTCACCGCTGATACCGATACCGCTAGGTATATGAACAGTGTCTCTCCTTGCACAGGGATAGAGAGTAGTGGGACTGCCGCTAGGTAATCCTTCAAGCCCTGAAACGCCGTCTGACACTCTGGGTTCCAGTTGATGACTTTCTTGTGAGTCGTTTTGAGGAGTTTGAAAAATGGGGCACACCTGTCAGAGAGCCTGGAGATGAATCGAGAAAGGGCGGTTAACTTGCCCTGGAGGCACTGGACGTGTATCTTATACTCAGGGTCCGCCAGGTCGAGTATGGCCTGTACCTTGTCCGGGTTAGCCTCGATTCCTCGTTCACTGACAATATAACCCAGAAATTTGCTGGCGGTGACGCCAAAGAAGCATTTTTCTGGGTTGAGGCGCATGCCATAGGCCAGAAGGATGGTAACTATGATCTTGAGGTTTGCCACATGTCCGCTGGCCTTTATACTTTTGACTAACATGTCGTCCACGTAGACCTCGATTATCTTGCCCAAATGTTCAGCGAACATAGCGTTCATCAGCCGCTGATAAGTTGCACCGGCGTTCTTCAGACCGAAAGGCATAACATTGTAGCAGTACAGGCCTTTGTCGGTGGTGATGGTGGTACACTCCTGATCGCTGGGATGCATCTTGATCTGATTGTAGCCGGAGAAGGCGTCCATCATGCTGAGGAGTTCATGCCCGGCGGTTGCGTCGACCAGCTGGTCAATGCGTGGCAGAGGGAAACTGTCCTTTGGGCATGCCTTGTTGAGATTTTTGAAGTCGACACACATCCGCCACTTGCCGCTAGGCTTCTTGACCATGACCAGGTTGGAGATCCATTGGGGATAGACTACCTGGCGGATAAATCCAATGCCCTGGAGCTTGGCGACCTCTTCTCTTATGGCGCGGTATTTCTCCTCGTCAAAGGCCCTTCGCCTCTGCTTGATAGGATGGAAGGATGGCTTGATGGTTAGTTTGTGTGTGATAATTTCGGGAGAGATACCTGGCATGTCCGCGTATGACCATGCGAAAACGGCGGCGTTGTCCCGCAGGAATTGAGTGAGTTCTGCGGCCACCTCTGGGTCTAGCTGAGCTCCTATGCGGACTGTCCACTCTGGGTGCTCGTCAGAGATGCTGATGACCTTCAACGATGTTTCCGGATTGACCGGTTCCTTCCTTACATATTTCTCCTCCTCATCCCTAGGATCCTCGAAGATATCTGGTGGCGGTGCCTGATTTCCTACCGTTAGGATTTCGTGGCGGCGGGTTGACCGCGCAATGGTGGTTGAGTAGCACTCTCGCGCTAATTGCTGACTTCCCTTGACACAGCCCGTGCCGTTGGGTGTGGGGAACTTCATGAGAAGCATGTATCCGGCGATGATGCATTTGAGCTTGTTGAGTGCCGGCCGTCCTATGATGGCATTATACGAACTGAAACAATCCACAATTATAAATTCAGTATGTACCTGTGCCATACATGGACTGGAACCGATGGTTAACCGCATGTAGTCAGAACCTAGCGGTTGAGTGATATCGCCGGAGAAGCTAAGCAATGGCTCATGGTCTTGTAGTAGTTTCTTGTTCCGCTTAAGGTTGTTGTAACAATCGCTGAATATGACATTGACAGCAGATCCGCTGTCCACCAGGATTCTTCCTACTGACCATCTGTCGAGAATGGCATCGATCAGAAATGGGTCGTCATGGGGTAGATGTACTCCGCGCTCCTCCTCCTCTGAGAAGGTGATGGGCTCCCAACCAGACTTTGGGAGTTTGGCAGATCTCTCGTAGTGGATGTTGCAGACTTCCTTTGGGTGATTGGCGCGTGCATACCGCTTTCTTGCCCTGTGAGACATGTTGGTGATTGGAGCCCCTCCATCGATGGTGTTGATGCGGCCCAGCGGCTCAATGTTGGCAATCACAGGTGGCGGTTGGCGCACCTTAAACTGATCCATCTTGCCGTCACGGTACATGGTCTCAATGGCCGTTTTGAGAGCGTTGCAACTGTTGGTATTGTGACCGCTGTCCTCGTGGTATTTGCACCACATGCCGGTGTTTTTTGGCTTACCCTTTTTGGGGAATTTTGGTGAGGGTGGCGGTGGTATCTGATCCTTACACTGATTGTAAATTTCCTCGTACGAGGCTGTGAGGACGGTGAATACCGCATACCGCTGAGAGGATTCCGTCTGCTTGTTGCGATTGTCCCCATGGGATGGGCGGTTGCCCTTGTAGTGATTGTCTTTCTGCCTCTTGCTTTGATAACTGCCCTGTTGCCACTCCCTCTTCTTGTCAGCTGGCGGTGCAGTGGGGGCTTTGCTGGCGGTCTCCTGATGGCTGGAGGAGGGTTGAGATGACTTTGTTGGTGTTGCTGGTGGCGGTGGGGTTTCTCCATATGTGATAAATTCTGCCTGGGCATGAATGACCGCCTGGGCGGTCTTCAACTCTCCGATGCCTAAGTTAGTCAATGTATTTATGTTGACAGAGTCACCGCAAGTAAATATTGAATGCGTAATAAATGAGGAGAGAGGAGAGAACCTTTTATAGGTGAGTAAGAGGATGATCTTCTCCTTGTTTTCGATGTGGGACTGATGTGCTTCAGTTCCCAGTTTCAGTAGCTTCTGATGCTATCTTGACACGGCGCGTGGCGGTGCGTCGGCGGTGCTTTGGGGTTGATCCGGGGCTCAGGCGGTAACCTGGCTAGCTGTCTTTACGCCAGTCACTCATATGGCGGGCGTTGGTACCCCTGGTGGTACCATGAGCGTGGCTCATTATAGCTAATTATGCTTGCAAATGCACATGTATGTACACTCTTGAAGCTGATAAAATTCAAACAGCTAGTGCCATGGTTGCAGGAGTTGCTGCCAGGTTAGATGCTACCGATTTGCCTGACGATGTGAAAGAAGCCAAGCTTCAAGAAATGATGAAAGCAATTGAGCAGGCAGTCGAAGAAGATAATAAATCCAAAGCTGTAGCTCTCATTAACGCAATTGGAGCGGAGTTCGAACACCAACACGGAAATGCGCGAGGAAGAGGAACTCTGCAGAGGCAGTTACACCAAATTGAATATTTGCACAGTGTACAGCCGGTGCTAGCAGGCCGTTTGAAAGATGCCTTCACAGCTATTGAAAGACAGGAAATAGCCAAAGCTCAACGGATTCTCCACGGTTTTTACCATCTTCTTAAGGATAATAAGGAATTATGTAAGGATAAAAAAACACTAATATTTCTTCATGCCATCCACCAAACTGAGCAGTATATTAAACAAGATACGAGATCAAAAGCTGAACAGACTCTCCAAGGAGCTGCCTTCGCTCTTGGAGTTGGAGTTCAAAATCAGCTACAAGAAGGTCATTAATTTGTCGAGGGGAATAATTAAGCAAGTTAAGGACAGGAGAAATTTATAATTTAATTGAGGTCATTAATTTATCAAACATTTGTTTATCAAAGTTTTACTGTAAGGTTAATCAGAAAAATAAGTTATATGAAATTGATCAGACTTTTTTTTTTTTACCCCAATATTTTGTTGCTACTTATAGTACATACTAAACCTGAGCTCCCGGTAACTGCTCACAGCAATAGTGCAGGGATGCTTTTGTCCCTGCTTCCTTGGGCTATGGCTATGGAGGTTCAGATCGGATCGAGGAAGGGGAGATCCTGAAAGGGATTTCTCTCTGCTTCGATTTGGGACCGTTCTATGGTCATCAGCTTGGTGTAGGGGATGGATGTGGCGTGTCAAGGTGATGCAGCGGCGGAAGTCTTCAGCACGGAGGCTTTTTGATGAGCGGTGGAGGCATGATGGCGGAGGGGCTCGTCGGCTGCGGCCTGCGGGAGTGGGGGTTGGACCGGGCCTTTGCTTTAAGGCTTTGTTGGTGGTCTTTATTGTATAATTATTTAGCTTTTCGTTGTTGTCTTTCCGTTGCTCTTGTGGTGTTGTGCTTTGTGTTAGGTGTTTGGCTTAGTCAAATAAGTCCCTACTCTCACGAGCTAGGGTTCTGGTGTCTTTGTTTGGTTGGTGTGTGGTGTTATTCTCAGGATCTCAATTTACATCTTGGTGGTCAAAGTAATGGGGAGAAGCTCCCGCACATGGTCTGGCGGTTTTGGGTCATGGTGCTTGAGGGAGTTGTTTGAGCCCAAAAGAACATTTTGGGCTGGGTCCATAAAGGACAAGCACCAGGGGCCTAATTAAGCGACCCAAACTGAAGGCTTGGCCTTCAGTCCCGTGGGAAGTCTGCTGGAAACCCTCGCGAGGCCTTACAGAGGCCCAGCGGAGCCTGCTTTTTGGGAATTTGCGTGGAGTAATCATCATATTCTTCGCCCACATGGGGGTCAGAGAGTGCAGTACAGCTGTGCTCGCGGTAAAATAAAGAAAGCAAGCGTGCGATGGGGTCTGTACACAGTTGCAGAAGAACAGGAATATAGCATCATGACTATATTAGTGCGCTATTAATGTGATGTGCTCGCGGGGATAGCACCAAAATATATTATCCCAGCCGCCCGCGTCCAATGGGCATTCAGCTTTGCCTATATTTTAGTTATATCCAAGCCAATTGATAATTATTAATTATCGCCCACTACAGCTATCAAAACCATTAAGGGTTTTTGATTTGTTTCAAGGCCAACGACTGTGGCTTGATGAATCTGCAGAGTAGCCTATATATAGAGGCTACAACGAAATTACAAAAGGCAGCTAATTCATCAACTAATCTCTACGATTACCCGAGCCTCTTCGGAGCAAACAACCCTCTTCCTCTTACAGGTGACCACACTCCAGTCCCAGTCTCCACGGGAGCCGACTGTTAGTGCCACCGAACCCTCTGTCAATGTACATATGTCCTAGTCTCCTCGGGAGCCGACGGTAGCACCGCGACCACAACAGTTACAGAACCAGCCAAGCAAGGGTAACGCCCTAGCAAACCAGCCAAGCTAAAGTCACGCTTTAGCAAGATCTCAATACTTCCCGGTGATTTCGCTCTGCTCAATCTGCAATATTGAGTATCGACTTGTGAACAAAAAGAAACTTCAGCAAAGTCCTCACCACGAGGCACAAAGAATCCCGCGACGAGGTTGGTGCTCTCCTCGTCTACAATCGCTCGACAGAAGTCAGGTCAAGGGACACCCCCGACGACCACACCCGAACGGTGCTGGCACGCCCAAGCAAGAAAAGAGATTGTTGACCAGCCGCAACATACAGGTAAAATTCTGGAGCCGAACATTTTGGCACGCCCAGTGGGACCCCAATAGAAGTTTTTCACCATTGGGAAGTCAGACGATAACCCTTACCAGAGGGGGTACGTCAACTGCCCAAAACATAGGACCTCCGGGTACAAACTGCATTCACGTATAGACTGTCGGGGTCTTTCAGAGGAATTAATAAATCTGTGATTTGCTCTCTACACGCCATCAACAGAGATGACGACTGAGCAAGGAGAAAGTAGACGGCCCGATACAGAAGGCGAGGTAACTCTCACATTCCAGCCTAACGAGGCTGGAGGTGCGTCTGAAACCATCAGGATGTTTGAAAGCGAGGTGAGAACGGAGGACTTCACACCCATCCCTATCCCGGAAAACGCAAGCCTGGAAGCGCAACTTAACATCATGCGCAAAAACAATAGTACATTTTGGGCGAAGATGACTAAAAGGATCGAGGAGCAGCGACGGTTGTCCAACAATCTGATAATAAAAGTCCGAATGGAGATGGAGCGCAACACAAAACTGTTGCGAGGGCGTATGGACCAGACGACACGACAAGCGCAGGATCAACACGAACAGATCGTGACCCTGATGAATTCCCAAGCTGCGCAGACTAAGGTCGTTCTAACAGAAGTCGCGGCTATCCGCGGTGAGGGATCCAATACCGCGATCCAAGTCGCCATGCAGAAAGCGGAACTAGACCAGACCAGAGAAGTCATGAACAAAGCACTAGGAGATCCTAATGCTATTCTCGGCTCTTTAAGTCGACTTCCCACGCCAAGCAAATACATACCGCCGAATGTGAGAGAAAAAGCTAGCGGTAGCGGCGCGGCGACTTTCGTTCCAGCTACAGTCACCGCCGCGTCAACAAAAAATAAGTCAAGCATCCCGACGACTGGCGGAAAAGACAAAAATGCTTCGTTGGTCAGTCAGAGGAGCGGGGATTTGAAGATCTCTGAGGGGATTATCCTAGAGCCCACCATAACTGTCCAATACGACATCGATGGTTATGAGTGCATATTTGACGAGTCTGCGGAGGCTCAAGAAGGGAATGATGTGGCAGGGAGTCTACCGCAAGTCAAAATGGCCATGGGAAGTCACACAAAAGAGGGTTCCACTTCCCAGACGCTATCCCAACCTAAGACAACCCACATAGGTGGTGTTTCATTGGTTGGCCGAACTCCACAGCCGACACCTTTCTTTTCGGCGCCACCTTTGATCCAGCCAGTTGTTGAAACAACAGTTTACACTCATCCTCCTCCGGACCTAGGGTATATAAGGAGAGAAGAGGTAGAAGCTATGATTAGGGCTGCAAATCAGAGGCCTAACTTAGAAGAGGCCTATCAGGGGCCTTTTCCACCACACATCCTACAAGCTCCTTACCCAAGAGGATATAAGAGTATCACGTTCTCTACCTTCTCAGGAGAAGATCTCGAAAGCTCCACGGAGCATCTGATAAGGTTTCGGGTCCAGTGCGGCCAATACCAGAATGATGACAGCTTGAAGTGCAAGATATTTGCGACTTCTTTGTCAGGATCCGCTTTTACATGGTATAGCAGGTTATTACCAGGATCTATCGCAAACTAGCCTGCAATGGAGAAGTTGTTCAGAGAAACCTTCGGAACCATTGAGCCTGAGGTAGATTTGGCTTCACTCAATCAAATGGCTCAACAGCCAACTGAGTCCGCTATCGCGTACCTGCAGCGTTTCCAGATCTAGAAAGGAAACTTGAATGTGGTCTTACCAGAGAAGGAGTTGGTGAAGTTGGTAATCAAGGGTTTGGGTCCCCGCCAGCGCAAAAAGCAGCATGGTTGTATGTTCAATTCCATGGGAGACCTAATCACAGAGGTGGGAAGCTACGAGCATCTGCTCAGAGAGATGGACGACATGAAGAATGCCTCCAAGGGAACATATATTCCAGGGAAGCATACGACAATAGCTGCTCTGAAACACTACCCGGGTGCCCATGATCCTTATTACAGGGGTGAGGAACCAATCATAGCAGACGCTGAGGATTCCGAAGATGATGAAGTAGCGGCGCTGGAGCTCACTGGGAAGAAGGCAACCGCAATAAAGCACCTGAAGTTGTGCAAGGAGCCAGTAAAACTTAATTCAGTAGTTTTCACCAAACCAGAGTTTGCAAGCTATACCTATGACGCAAACAAAGCTCATGAAATCCTAGACGAGATGATTACTGCAAAAATGGTGAAAACAGACTTCGGGCCTTTCCCCAAACCAGATCAAATGTGGGGAAAGAAATACTGCAAATTCCACAATATGTGGAACCATAACTCAGCTGACTGCATTAAGCTGAAGGATCAGATTCAGATCTGGTTGAATAATGGCAGCTTGCAAGTAGAAGTGCCGGCAACAGCAGCGGCATTGGTGGATCTGGATCCCTTCCCAGACACGGGAGTCAACATGCTCGAAGTGGATTGGAATACGAAGAAACACCAGGAGCAGAGCACAAATAGCAGGATCAGGGGCACAGAAAAGTTGGTCGGACGATTGGTAAAACGGAGGTCAGAAACGACTTCGCCCTTTGTTCTATGCTCAAGATGCAAGGAGGAATGCGACGTCAAGCGTTGCAGGAGGAGACCGAACAGACTGTTCGCTTCGGCTCTTTTCCACCAATAAAGATAACAGCGCCTTTTGGAGTCTTCCAGCCAAGTAGCCCAAGGCTACGTGGTGAATCGCAGTCTTCCTCGCCGAAGGACTCTAACCTGTTCAAAAGGATGAAGGCCGCACGGAAGGAAGAAAAGCTGAAGGAACTCACGGTCAACCCTTATATTCCCCCGGCGCCGACATCCACCATCAAGGAAGGGAAATGGTATACGCGGAAGAAAGGCAAAATGGTAGAGATGAGCTCTTCAAAGAAAAGGAAGCTCTTGCGAAGGTTTGGAGAGGCCAAACGGACCTTAGACGCACTAGACTAGGGATTGATCAAACCATCGCAGTTGGTAAGGTCACCTAGGGAGTATCAAAGACAAGTAGAAGCGTTGACTTCTGATAGGTTGGCTTTCTCGCGAAGTACCCAGCAGAATCTCAAGTTGCCGCGGCAAGTACTAAAGCCCAGCATAAGAGAGAGGGATAGTGGAAAAAAGCAGCTAGTTCCAGCGAGCTGCAAATCGCCGCCCATTCAAAAAGCGAGTGTTTGGCGAAGAATATCGCGCCAAGAAGGAGTCAGCAAACCCTCGATCTTCGAAAGACTGGGGGGGCAACATAAACGAAAAAGGGTCCCTATATTGGAAACCTAAGGAAGTTCTTGGCATGGAGGTGACGAACCTGACAGAGGCTTCGAAGCACCCACGAAGGAGCGAATCTTCGGGCATAACAGATTGGCAAAAGGAATCCATGGTCCAAGAGAACGGATCATTAATCGAATACAGCGCGGGGAAGTCCGTTGAGGAGATGGATCCAAATCTCCCAGCGAAAGAGGCAGGGAAAGATGAGCTCGCGGATGTTGCATGCAATATGGTGTACGTACTATTAACAAAATACGCACTACCAGTAGCATCCCAAGAGTGCCAGACCATAGAGGGAGAAGCACTGGAAAAGTAATCCCATGAAATAACCTCTGCAGCGACAGCATTCCCGAAGGTAGCTTCGTCAAGAAAACTCGAGGGAACAAACATGGAGGATGCCGCAAATAGAAACCAGGATATGGGTTTCAGTAAACCAACGCCAGCCATGGTACAGCATATGAGCCCATTGTACATCACTGCAGAGATAAACAGCACTAAGGTAAGCAAGATCATGGTAGATACTGGCGCCGCAGTCAACGTTTTGACCACCAGAACCATGCAGCTGCTGGGAATCAAGAAGGAAAAGATCCAATCTACATCCTTGACACTGAAGAACTTCGCTGGGACTGTAACCAAAACATTGGGTTTGATCTTCCTACAGGTCAAGGTGGGTCCGGTAGAAGGAGTTTACGCTTTCTTCGTCACAGAATGTGACGCAGCATATAGTGCAATTCTGGGCCGCGATTGGATCCATCGGAGCTATTGTGTCCCATCCAGCCTTCATTAGGAGCTGATCATGTGGGACAGGGTCGCGGATAAGGCAGCAATAATCAAAGCAGATCTCCGGCCTTTCTCAGTCTCCGCAGCGTTTATGGACGCAAGGTACTATCTAGAACCTATCACTCCGCTACAAGTACGCGGAATTGACAACAATGGCCGCCCAGAATTGTGACGGCCTCAGAACTGGCACAATGGGGGCTCGCGGTCGCAAAGGGCGACCTCGTTAGGCCCGGACATGCGATGCCAACTCCAGGTCCTAATTAATGGACCACAACCTCTCAAAGGAAGAGGTACAGGCCTTTCTATCTTTATATAATAGATTATCTGCATATAATATCAAAAGAGAGGCCTACGCTCAAGTAGCAACATTGGAATATGTGGATGAGGAGCTCCCCGATCATGAGGAGGAAGAAGAGCCCATTCGACTGGCCCCAGCATCGTTAGACGATACCCCTCCGAAGGTCAGAGATCCTACAGAGAAGGTAAACTTGGGGACAGAAATTGAGCCAATGGAAGTGGCAATCAGTAAAGACTTAGAGCCTGACGAGAAGCAAAGGCTTGTCGATCTTTTGTGGGAATTCAAGGATTGCTTTGCGGAGAAATACGAGGATATGCTAGGTCTAGCTCCTGAGTTAGTCTGCCACAAACTACCAACTGTTCCAAATCACAATCCGGTGAGGCAAGAATCCAGACGAATGAACTCGGAAACCCAGGTGTTGGTTAAAGAAGAGGTGGAGAAAATGCATAAGTCAGGAATATTCATCAGAGTTGCTAAGTACAACTAGTGGTTATCCAATGTCGTTCCAGTTCGAAAGAAGAATGGCAAGATAAGGGTATGCGTCGACTATCGCGACCTCAACAACGCCACTCCCAAAGACATCTACCCCATGCCAGTCGCGGATATGTTGGTCGACGCAGTAGCCTGGCATGAGCGTATGTCCTTTATGAACGGAACCGCCGGTTATCACCAAATTCCAGTGGCAGAAGAAGATAGACACAAAACTGCGTTCAAATGCCCAGGTTTCGCAGGAGTTTTCGAGTATGTGGTTATGCCCTTCGGCCTAAAAAATGCTGGGGCCACGTACCAGCGAGCAATGAACCTAATCTTCCATGATATTCTTGGAAAAATCTTAGAGGTTTATATTGATGACGTGGTCGTCAAGTCAAAGCAGCGGGGAAACCACATCGCGGATTTACAGAAAGTTTTCGAGCGCATGAGAGTCCACAAGTTAAAGATGAACCCGGCGAAATGTGTGTTTGGAGTCCAAGCAGGCGACTTCCTAGGTTTTATTGTGCATCATAGAGGCATCGAAGTATCCGAAGACAAGGCGAAGTCAGTAATCAATGCATCTCCACCGCGTACAAAGAAAGAGCTGCAAAGTTTGTTGGGAAAAATCAAATTTTTACGACGATTTATCTCCAACTCAGCTGGCAAGATTCAACCCTTTTCTGCTCTGATAAAACTACAAGGGCAAGCAGAATTCGTGTGGGAAGCGAAGCATCAAGAGGCCTTTAATCGCATAAAGGCCTATCTAGCAAACCCACCAGTTCTTGTTCCGCCAAAACCAGATCAGCCACTCAAACTCTACGTCTCAGCGGAGGAAGCCTCAATAGGTAGCCTGTTGGCTCAGAACGACGAGGATGGAGTAGAGAATGCCATTTTTTACCTTAGTAGAACGTTATTAGACTGTGAAACAAGGTACACACCAATGGAAAAGCTATGTTTAACGTTATATTTCTCTGCATGCAAACTGCGCCACTACATGTTGTCATTTACTACATGCATAATTGCCCAGACCGATTTGGTCAAGTATATGCTGTCGCGGCCCATTCTTAGGGGCCGGATTGGCAAGTGGGTTTTGGCTCTGTCAGAGTTCTCCTTAAAATATGTACCGCAAAAGGTAGTGAAAGGCCAAGCCGTAGCAGATTTCTTAGCACATCATCCCATGTTGGAGAACACTGAGATCCGCGAACTAGAAGTCGCGGCGATCACATCTGGAAGACTGTGCACCGAACCTCTGGCAGAAATCCAGGGAACCGTAATGTTATGCCCTTGGGTACTATACTTCGATGGTTCCAGAACTGAAACAATGGCCGGAGCCGGAATTGCCCTGCAGAATCCAGCAGGCGATCACTTTTCTTACTCATTCCAGTTGGAGTTTCAATGCACCAATAACCAGGCAGAGTATGAAGCATTGATCATAGGCCTCGAGATACTACTGGAAATGGGAGTCAGAGACGTGCAAATACTGGGAGACTCTCTCTTGGTTATTAGTCAGATTTGCTGGAAGTACAAATGTGGTAGTTTCACGTTGGTCCATTATTTGGACAGGGCGCTGGAGCTAGTAGACGAGTTCGATGATGTGAGTTTCTAGTATATTCCCCGCGAATTTAATTTCGCGCGAACGAGTTGGCCCAACTAGCAGCAGGGATAACCCTGAGATTCGGCGTGCGCGAGAGAATCCTGAAAGTTGAGCGTCGCACACTCCCTTTATGGATGGCAAGGAGAGACCCGCCGGACGACACATAGGTGGCGACTGTAGAACCCATAGATACGGATTGGCGTATCCCATTGATCAATTACCTCGAGGACCTTGATCAAACGACAGACAGAAGGATCCGTTTCCTGGCCCTCAACTACTTCCTCAGGAATAATGAGCTCCGAAGGAGAGACGAAGACGGCATAGATTTCAGATGTGTGTATGGCAGTGAAGCAAAACGACTCATGCGGGAGACTCAGTCCGGTGTTTGTGGCGCTCATCAGGCAGGTCCGAAGATGCGATGGCTGATCAGGCGACATGGATATTTCTGGCCCGGCATTCTGAAGGATTGTATCACCTTTGCGAAAGGTTGTTCAGATTGCCAAGCCCATGGGCCAGTCCAGCATATTCCCAACATCCCAATGCAGCCTATTATAAAACCTTGGCCTGCCAGAGGATGGGCACTGGATTTAATCGGAATGATTCATCCTCATTCATCCCTGCAACACAAGTTCATCATCGTCGCGACAGATTTTTTCACTAAGTGGGTCGAAGCAGAACCTCTAAAGGAGGCATCTGGCGGTACACTGAGACAATTCCTGTTCCGAAACATCATATGCAGGTTTGGTATTCCAGAGGTCTTTGTTTCAGACAGAGGAGCAGCCTTCATGGGTGGAGAAGTTGCTAAACTGGCAGAGGAGTGGGGCATACAGTTCATTCATTCTAGCCCATATTATGCTCAATCCAACGGCCAGGCAGAGGCGAGCAACAAAATTATCATTACTCTTCTGAAGAAAATGTTGGAAGCTAATCCGCAACAGTGGCACGAAACACTCTATGAGACCCTGTGGGCCTACCGTACTTCTAAACGAAATCCTACCGCGACAAAACCTTATGCATTGATGTTTGGTCATGATGCGATCCTGCCCTTGGAGGTCAACGTCCATTCATTACGAGTGCAGGAGCAACATCAACTGATCGGGGAGGATTACATTTAGGCTATGTGGCAGGAACACGAAGACCTTGGCACAAAACGATTGGAGGCCTTAGATAGCTTGGTTATGGAGAAGTAGAGAGTCGCCCGTGCTTATGACAAACAGACGCGGGGACGGAGCTTTAGCGAGGGAGAGTTGGTGTGGAAAGCAGTTCTCCCGCTGGGTGAGAAGTTACATGGTCGTGGCAAATGGACTCCCAGATGGGAAGGCCCATACATCATTTACAAGATCTTACAGAAGGGAGCATTTCATCTCAAGGATTTGGATGGTGATATCCATCACAACCCCATCAATGGCAGGTACTTGAAGAAGTACTTCCCTAGTGTCTGGGGGTCGGAGGAATCATAGTTGCTTCCGTCGTTTGAAGTTTGGGGGCAATAGTCGTCTCATTATTCTCGCAAAGCCCATTGACAAGGGCCTATTTTTAAGGCCCATATTTATCTATGATACTAAAAGCCCGCCTTAGGGGCCTTGACCCCGCTTGGTTCAAACTTGGGGGGCAAAAAGTCTACAGGGGATGAGTTAGCGACCACGAGACGTAGGTTGGTTATGCAGTTTGATCAGATTCGTCGTGTGTTTATTTGTTTCACGAACGAAGGTTGGGCAAACTTGTAATTTCCCAAGCATCTTTCCTTAGCGGCCACTACACTTTGAGTCGCGGGGAAAGTGTCAACGCAATAAAAGCAGATAAATACACTAGAGATTAAAGGGGAGCCTGTGTTGAGGCTTTGCTAATTGCTAAAACAGCAGCTTTTACGAGCATTCAAAGGCAAAGTTTCATGTATTTATAAAGTGGCTTTGTGGCCAAAGCAATACAAATTTAACTTTCTCCAGATTACAAAGCAAAAATGACTACAAGTAAAATATGGGAAATGTTCTTGAGCCGCGCCAATATCTCAGAAAGAGGGCAGAGTGCAGAGGAAGCTGCACACCCCTTCCCAATTTGGCAGTCACCCTTTTCTGGGAATTGGGTATGAGAATGGCCGTCCTGCAGTCCAAACCCATTCCTTCCTTAAGTCCATCTTCTCCCTCCAATATTCTGTCAATGTTCAGAAGAGAGAGCCTGAGAAGAGGGGGGCCACCAAAGCCCTTTCCATCAGGAGGACTCGGTTCAAGCCACATCCAAACAGAAAGGGGTCCGAAGAGGAGCAAAGGCATCAGAGTGGCCTTCCCCCTCCTCGGTTTGCTCCGCGTATGAGGGATCGAGCAAAAGACGATCTCGCATGTCCAGATCCCCCACACTAATGGAGCTCTTCTTACTTTTCCACTCTTGACAGCCTGGTTGAAGATATAGGCTGGGAGGAGATGGTCGGCAAGAGGTTGCCTGAGATTACGCCATGAGACCTAATCCAGACATGAGATTACGCCATGAAGCCTAAAGAGTTACAGGCTAGGTTTGTTTTCATGGGGCGAAGACTTATGAAGAAGAAGGAAAAGAAGTAAGGATTGAAAGGCCATGTTTTCTGTTTTCAAAGCAAGTTTTGGAGGATCTGCGTCTCCTTCATTCGGAGAATCCCTATTTATAGGCAAGATTGAATCAATCCTAACCCTTGGATGCAACGGTTGGGGAGTCAAGTCAGTGCTTTCAATTCGGTTTAATTACCGAAATCTGGGAAACGAAGAGTGGGGAACCAAACGGTTCTCGAGGAGGTAACTATTCAATTTTCAAGATTATCTTTTCACAACCATTTTTCAACGTTTACTTAATGCAAAATTAAAGCACATTATGACTACGAGACAAAGAAACTGGCAAGTTGGGCCAATAATTAGTTCCAGATACAAAGTCGGTCCAGAAAACACAATCGGCTATACTGTCAAGACCCATTTGGACAGCTGGGGGCATTTTTTAGTGTTCCTATTCTAACAAAAACCATTCATGAAGGCCTGTTCGTGAGGCCCATCATCATTTCTTCGCTGCGACTGGCAACACTAAAGGGGGCAATAAGGTCCTAAGCGACAGCGGTGAAACTTAAGCGGCAGAGGCAAAATTAAAGTTTGCTGCGAAATTATTGGCGATTGCGGAATTTACACTTAAGTCCTCGTGCGGGGTTTCAGGTATGAAGGCTTTCTCGCGGAAACTTTCTCGCTGCGAAAGAATAAATCAGCTTTTGGCGCGCAACATTGCATTTTCCTCACGGAGAAAGCAGGTTTGTTGTGGGGAATAATTAAAGTTTGTTCTTTGCATAAATGACTGTGGGGCCTATGCTAGAGGCTCCGCGAGGGATCGTATTATTTATAAAACATGAGAAGAAAACTCTAGATATATTTATAAAGTGGCTTTGCAGCCAAAAGCAATACACTCCAAACTTGCGCAACTTTCACAAAGCCAAAAAGTGGCTAAAATACAAGATTGAAATCTTTTAAGATTTTTCGAATCTTTCTTCAATTGGAAGCCAGCTAAGGAACCCAACATCAGCTTGAGCCGCTCCATCATCTTCAAGAGAGGCAGAGTGCAGAGGAACTGCAAGAGCGGCTTGAGACTCTGCACCCTCTTCAACTCTAGCAGCCACCTTTTTTTGCGCGTGAAATATGGGAACAGCCATCCTGTAGCTTAAACACATTCCTTCCGCGAGTTCATCTTCTCCCCCCAATATTCTGTCAATATTCTAGAAGAGCATGAGAAGGCGGTGGCCACCAAATCTGGACGACACATCGAGCTCACGCCGGATCGAGAAGGAAGGAAACTGAGGAGGAAGGACGAACCCCAAAGTGGCCTTCCTTCCAACCCCATTTGGCTCCACGTGTGGGATTCTAACAAAGATGAGTTGGTATGACCGGATAACCCACACTTGGAGCCACCCTCGGTTTCTAAACTAGTCTGAAGCCTGATACATTCCATCCAGACTTTCAGAGAGGAGAAATGAGGGGTTGCCTGAGGTTAAGCCATAAAGCCTAACTAAGGCTTGAGATTAAGCCATGAAGCCTAAGATTTAGAGGCTAAGTTTTGTATCATGGGGAGAAGACTTGTGCAGCAGGAGAAAAAGGAGCAAAGATTGGAATGCCATTTCGGAATTATTTCTGAAGAAGGTTTGGTGTGAGCGTTTCTTTTCCAGAACGCACATACTTATAGGGACAGGGCATGCAGGTCTCCACCCATCAAGGGCAAATCCAAATTAATTGCTAGGGAATCCCGAAAAAAATGGGATTAACGACGCGTGAGGGAACCGAACAATTTTCAAAGAGGTAACTGTTCATTTTTCAAGATTATCTTTTCAACAACCGTTTTCAACGGTTGGTTAATACGGAGTTAAGACTCATTAAGACGATAAGACCGCCTTGAGTTGGGCCAGTCAGTGGATCCAAAAAAATAGATTTTGGTTTAAAGTAGTCTGCATCACAAAAGGAAATAAACCTATACATATCGCTACTACTATGGGCCTGAAAGAATTACTAGTCTACTTTACTCTAGGGGCCCAAGAAAAAAAAAGCAGTACTCTATAAAGGCCTAAAGTGGCCGGCCTGCAAAATCAAGCTTTACGTAAAGCATCTCAACTTGGAGGCTTGCGGCGCGAACTCCATTTTCAGCCAACGAAACACGTTCTGCGGATTGGACCAATTGAGCGCTCAATTCCTCGGAAGCAGTCAAGGGAGCTTCCAGTTGGGCTTCCTCTATTCTAAGCTCGTGGTGCATATGGGCCAGATGGGCTTGGAGATGTCGGATTTGGGCTTCTACATCTGACATCTGGAGCTTTATTTCCCGCATGCGAGCGGCCCGATCATCCAAATGGCCGCGAACACTCACCGCCTGATTGGCAAGGTCATTATGGACCATATTGACCTCGCGAGCTCGAGCCTCCGTGTTGGATTGACGAGCGCGGGCCATCTCGAGTTCTCTCAACAACTTCTCTATAACTTCAAGCTGATTTGTTTGGACTGCACGCTCTCGACGAAGGAAAACTATGGCCTCCCGGACCCGGGCAAGTTCTGCAGGCCCCAGCCGCCACTGACCCAGAAGACTTCGAAGCTCCGCCCTCGCTAGTTCAGCAGCGGTAGGAGGATTTTCTACAAGAACCCGAGCAAGTCTCTCAAGTCTAGTAGGAGGAGGTGGCGGGCGATTTGCAGCACGATTATAGACCACAACTGCAAGAGGGCCGATGGGTTCCTCATTTCCTTCATCTTTGCCTACAGCCCCGGTAACAGCATCTTGAACTTGGTCCGACAGGCCCACCGGGGGAAGCTCCGGAGATCCAGCGCTGTTTTCGCCGTTGGATGTTTGGGGGCAAGCAGCTTCGGGAACAGAATCACCAGTGTCAATGTTCGCCGCGGCCGTTTCCAGGATCAGGGGTCCAACATCGCTGATCACTTCGTCCAAATCTGGGATATTCGCCCCGCCAATAAGATCTTCAGCATCAATAACCACTTCCTCGGTATGGATGGATTCCTGGGAAGTTGCGGAAATCCACCAGGTTTAGGGGCAATCTTCTATTTTTAAGGAAAACAAAATTATAAGCCAATAGTGTCTTACCTCTCGTGCTTCTGTTGCGAGATCTGGTACAGGGTTGTTTAAAGGAAAGGATCATGTCTCATTCTCTTCTCGGCCCGATAGGGCAGCGGGAATTTCTGTTTCCACCAATTCCCTAATAGCAGCAGAAGCCTCAGACTGGCTTTCCACGCTGTTGTGATCCGGAGATCCATCATCAGAGATGGTTATTGGAGGAGAAGATCCTCGCGGTTGTTCCCCGGATGGGGGAGCAGGAAGAGGCTCTGCGGGGTTGTTTGGCGTTGGAACACTCGCCGGCGTTGAGCTTGACGCAACGGCTGAAGGCCCAGCTTCATCCACACAAGAGGGGCTGATAACCCTCCGACGAACCTATCAAAGAAACAGCGCATAGTAAAAGCACTGCTCAAATCCTGCAGAGCTAACAAAATAAAATAGGGCCAGAGCTTACCAATCGCATCGCCAGGGGCTCATCATCCTCAAAATCTTCGTCAGCGAATTGGGCGCGATCGCGCTTGCGAGTTTGAGCAGCAACAACCTGCAAAGAAGAAGAAGATCACAACTCAGAAAATAGAAGGGGGTCTGAAAACCCAAATATACAAAGTCAGAATTAGGCTAGGCCAGGTTACCTCAGCGATGCTTACATCATCATCGTCAGAAGACTCAGAAGACTCCTCGGCCACTGCCTTCTGTTTCCCGGCCTGAAGAGAGGCCACCCTGCTCCGGTTGTTACGCTAAAAATAAATGAGGAATGCACTTAGCAATAAGGATAAAGAGTCAAGCCAAGGAAAAGAAATGTTAGAAGAGATGAAACTTACTGTCGAGCCTGGCTAGCGAATTTGGATGCCTGGCTGCGGTCGTCGCTCAGGCGAAGCAGGTCGCGGGGTTTGTGCCGCAGGACCCGGGAAGCGATCAATAATTTCGCAGTCCACAGTATCAAGACTACTTAAGCCGCGAAAGATCAGAGCGAAGAGTTCGTCATGCGGGAGGTCCCAACAATTCACTAACACTTCTTTCCACCAGGCCGCATAATTATCGCCCACATCATTGACGGGGTACAGCCTCCGAATCGGGTCAAAGACCTTTACCAAGGTAAACGGACTCTGGAAAGGGGGGACCCAGGCGGGCCTGCTCTGCGCTAAGAGGTATAGTAGTTGGTAGACTGAAACAAAGGCCAAGGTACCATTTGGGCCAACCCAAGTTGACGAGCAAAATGGTTTGGAGCATAAAGCTCGTAGCAGATGAGTTCGTCGACAAGGCGGATGTCCCAACAGGAGATGGCTCGACGAAGAGCTTCAAGGGCTCGCTCGCTGTGATCCCTTCCACTGGGCAGGAAACCATCCTCAAGAGGAGAGGGATAGCGCCTAGAGAGGACTATAGTAGGGTCCGACATCTCCAGCATCAGATACAAGTGGTTGAAGCACACGGAGTAGGAGGGAGCACGGTACCTTGTGTTAAGGCAGAACCAATTTCCCAGAAGGGAGTCAATTGGTGGATCTACAGGAATATCGTCGCGACGGAAGCGAGGAAAATAGGTTTGTAACCAGAAAGCGAGGATCCAGAAAGGGCCTCTGATTTAGGTGTCAAAAGGGCGCATCACGACATTGTAAAGGGAACGGTACAGCGTACCCAACACCGTTTGCCCAAGGCCAACGCAGATACCATTATAAAGAGCAGTGGCCAGAGGGTTCCAAGTACCAGTAGTCTTGCCATAAGAGGTATAGAAAACAAACTTACACAGCCAAAACTCAAGGAAGGCAATCCCTCTGGTCTCATTGTGTTGTTCGCAATAATAGTCTCGCCATGACGGGTAGGATCTGCTGTAGTAGCTCCGGTTGATTTGGTCCATGCGTGTTGAGAACTCAATTCCATCAAATTGACCGTGCTCATAAGGGGGCCAATCAATTGGCAATCCCGTAATAGTCAGGATGTCCAGCAGAGTTATGCTCATTTGCCCAAAACAAAAATCGAAGGTATTGCTGGAGGTGTTCCAGAAGCAAAGAGCGGCGGCTAGCGGCGCAGGGTTGGTGTTTTTAGGAAGATAGAAGCACATATCGATGGCTTGGGTTATTCCCACCGCTTCCCATCAAGCCAGGTCTCTCGCTCGGAGTTCCTGATGCCAAACTCTCTCCTCAGGGCTGACGGTAGGCCAATGACCCACTTTTCTTCTTGGCCCCCAACTGCTAAAATCACCAGGTGTCCGCCGAAGAGCAGCGATAGGTCGACGGATTGGAAGCGTATAGTGGGCCATGGCATCTGCCGGCAGTGGTTCGCAAGGAGTGGGACCCAGGCTCGCTTGATTACCGCTTTCACCAAAACCCATCAAGCTATTTCTCTCCACACCACTCTCGCGCAGACATCGAATGGCCATATTGGTCCTCTAGGAATAGACGTCTTTTTCGTTGATCTCATCTGGTTCATCGACGAGTTTGTTTTTCCTAGGTGCCATTCCGGGATCTTTCAGGGTTGGAAGTTAGAGTTTGGAGAATGGGAGATACTGGGAAAAGTTCTTTTCGTTTTTGGGTTTAACTCCGGGAAAGCAAGATAGGAGGAAAGATGGTCAAGAGGGGTCGATACTGTTGCTACTGATTGGGTAGAGACAGAGGCGGCCAAATTTAAATAAAGGAGTTTGTGAGGGAAATGATGCGTCCAAAGGACGTTATCGCAGACAAAAGGGCGTTTGCTTTCATCATTACACCACTTTTCATTAATGACCTCGTTACCACCAAACAGACGTGTCGCTTCAAGCCCCTTCGATCAGTTACAAGTTGTCGCGGGCCTGATCTCGAGGCCTGGGGGGAAATGTTTGAGCCCAAAAGAACATTTTGGGCTGGGTCCATAAAGGACAAGCACCAGGGGCCGAATTAAGCGACCCAAACTGAAGGCTTGGCCTTCAGTCCCGCGGGAAGTCTGCTGGAAACCCCCGCGAGGCCTTACAGAGGCCCAGCGGAGCCAGCTTTTCGGGAATCTGCGTGGAGTAATCATCATATTCTTCGCCCACATGGGGGTCAGAGAGTGCAGTACAGCTGTGCTCGCAGTAAAATAAAGAAAGCAAGAGTGCGAAGGGGTCTGTACACAGTTGCAGAAGAACAGGAATATAGCATCATGACTATATTAGTGCGCTATTAATGCAATGTGCTCGCGGGGATAGCACCAAAATATATTATCCCAGCCGCCCGCGTCCAATGGGCATTCAGCTTTGCCTATATTTTAGTTATATCCAAGCCAGTTGATAATTATTAATTATCGCCCACTACAGCTATCAAAACCATTAAGGGTTTTTGATTTGTTTCAAGGCCAACGACTGTGGCTTGATGAATCTGCAGAGTAGCCTATATATAGAGGCTACAACGAAATTAAAAAAGGCAGCCAATTCATCAACTAATCTCTACGATTACCCGAGCCTCTCTGGAGCAAACAACCCTCTTCCTCTTACAGGTGACCACACTCCAGTCCCAGTCTCCACAGGAGCCGACTGTTAGTGCCACCGAACCCTCTGTCAATGTACATCTGTCCTAGTCTCCTCGGGAGCCGACGGTAGTGCCGCGACCACAACAGTTATAGAACCAGCCAAGCAAGGGTAACGCCCTAGCAAACCAGCCAAGCTAAAGTCACGCTTTAGCAAGATCTTAATACTTCCCGGTGATTTCGCTCTGCTCAATTTGCAATATTGAGTATCGACTTGTGAACAAAAAGAAACTTTAGCAAAGTCCTCACCACGAGACACAAAGAATCCCGCGACGAGGTTGGTGCTCTCCTCGTCTACAATCGCTCGACAGAAGTCAGGTCAAGGGACACCCCCGATGACCGCACCTGAACGGTGCTGGCATGCCCAAGCAAGAAAAGAGACTGTTGACCAGCCGCAGCATACAGTTAAAATTCTGGAGCCAAACAGGAGTTGCTTTCTTCTTGAGGTTGGCGGTGAGGATGTGCTTTGTCTCTTGGGTGAGTCTGGATGATGTGCCATTGATATGGCGTTATTTCCAGGGACTATATGTTTTACTCTCGATGGTCTCTTTTTTTTTTCTTTTAAAAAAGAGGATCAAATGATTTCACTCCTGCCCCCATGGTGACTTGAACCCATGACTTCGTCATTAGGTAGTGGGTGCTCTAACCACTGAGCTAACGTCACTTTATCTCTCTCAATTGTCTCTTGCTGTCAACGTTATTGCCACTTGTTCTTGCACGTGGTCTGGTTGGTTTGGGACACGGTGTTGATGAAGGGGAGGTGGCTGTTTGTTATGTTGGATGCAGGGTCTAATCGTGACTCTTGGAAGTGGTCTTATGTTCTAGCCCGAGTTGAAGGTCGATTAGGTTGGTTAGGGGTTGGGCCTGCTTGGCTCATGGATGTCATTGCAGATGACGGACCCGTAACTGAGGTTGCTCTTTGGGAGAGGTGTGGGGATTTTATGTCCATCACCGGATGTTCCTGCTTTATGTAACCGTATTTTACGGAATATAATGCTTCTTTCTTTCTCAAAATTTTTTTAAGTCAGAAAGGGATATGATTGTGTTTCTCTATCCTTATCAATTTATATTAGAAATTCATCATTCACTTATCATCCACTTAATTAGAGTAGGGGGATATATGATGGTTTGGTTTCCATTCAATACAAATTAGTGGCATCCAAATAGCTAGTTAGGACCTATAAATATTGGTATCATTTGCAGGCTTAGCAAAATCATCAAAGTATAATCAACTTGACAATAAAAAATGCACACAAGGTCGTCAAAAACAAATGGGCTTTGACGTACGTGTCATGTCAACATCAAAGATAAATATAATAAAATTTCACTATTATCTGCTGCTGGCCTACTGCTCGCAACCTCTAGCTCATAGTAAATCAGCCGCATTCATGGGCATCTCGTCAATCTGTGTACTGTTCAATGTCTCTTAGGATCCTGATATCATCTTTCTTGACAAAGTTTATTGCCGCACCCTTTCGTCCAAACCGACCCGAATGACCAATCCTATGTATGTATAGCTCTAGATTATTTGGAAGATCGTAGTTGATAACCAGCGAAACCTGCTGAACATTGATGCCCCGACCCCAAACATCAGTTGTGATGAGGACTCGTGAAAGACCTTTCTGAAACTCTTTCATAATAGCATCAGCTCGCTCCTTCTGAGGCATGTCTCCATGTCGGACCAAATGATGTAAAGAAAACAAAAGCAATACATCAAAAGAACACAAAAGACAATAGTCACATGATATTAGTTTCATAGTGGGACATTATGATTACCATTGTTCTGCAGATCAATGCTTTGTCCTGCCATCTCAGCTACAGCTTTCAGCAACAAGGATTCTTCACAGTAGTAAGGCAAGCACAGCAGCAGCAGCCTCACTCCACAGCAATACCAGAAAGTCACGAGCAAACAAAACAAGAACAGTAAGGAAGAAGATCTTCTATGTTATACTACTAGAGCTTTCAGAATAGGACTGATCTTAATGCAAGTTGTAGTTAACATAGGGACTTTTTCCTGATATATATATATATATATATAGAGGCCTAAACTTAGCCTTGTGCTCATCCCATAAAGAGTCCAAGGCTTGATAAAGAGTTTATCAGCAGAAGCTTAATGTTTATCATGTATACTTGATGTCAATCAGGTTATTTGACAGATAAGATTCCTACTTCAATCAAGAGACATATACCTTAATTGATAACAGGATAGAGTCCTAGATATGTATTTCTATTGTTTAATTTTCAGATTAAATCAAAGCTTATTAACTTAATGCATTTTAGATAATGACAAGTACTCCAATATGTTTTCCAACACTCCATGCATTGCAGACACAGAAAAGTTACTAGTCCGCATCTTTTCAGTAAGCCAGTCTACTTTTCGCCTTGTGTTGCAGAAAATAACAGCTTGTGTGATCGTAAAGGTATCATAGAGATCGCACAGAGTATCAAACTTCTAATCTTCTTTTTCAACTGCAACGAAAAATTGCTTGATTCCCTGCGCCATGACCACACACATTTAGTACACAATATTGCATTCGAATAGTAATGCATCATCATCAAAAATATGAAACAACATTATTCCTCGTGTATATTAACTTACCTCCAAAGTCAGCTCGTCACGTTTAACCAGGATCCTTATAGGATCGGTCATGAACTTGTTGGTCATCTCCAAAATTTCATTAGGGAGCGTCGCGGAGATCAAGCAAACTTGTAGGGTATCTTGTAGATGTCTGTAGACTTCGTAAATTTTCTTCTTGAAGCCTCTGCTCAACATCTCATCAGATTCATCAAGAATTAGTAGTTTGATGTGTCGAGTGTGTAGACTTCCCCTCTGAATCATGTCATGGACTCTACCGGGAGTTCATGACACCACCTGAACTCTGTTTTCTAGCTTTCTGATATCCTCACCCACGCTTTTGCCTCCAATGCAGGAATGCGCTTGAATACTCATGTAGTTTCCCATTGCCAGTATCACTTTCTCTGTCTGTGTCGCCAATTCCCTCGTTGGAGACAATATCAACACCTGAACCCTAGAATACATTGTAACTAATTAAACACATAACAAACAAGCCTCAACACTACCCCTAAACTTAACGGTAGATAGTAAAGTAAAATCCAATGAAACAAACTAGCTACGAGAACTTTATCAGGCTTTGAAACATGTGATGCTCTAAAATTTCCAAACGGAAAGGTCTACATGCAATAATGTGTTATTAATCCGATTGTGGTAAACTAAGTTAACTCCGTATAGAGGTAGACTAATTTGCGGTGCAATTTAAAATTTTAAATAGTATTGTCTAGGACTGTCGTCTACCATTAACATGTACTTGAATAAATCTTGAAAAATTATAAATAAGCCCTAACCCTATAGACTAGAACTAAAATCAATCAAATAAATTAGGGAACCTACTCTCTGGAGGAGGTGTCGACGGTTTGGCAAGAAGCTAGGGCAATCATGGAGGTCTTTCCAATGCTAGATTGAGCCTGAGCTATGACGTCACAGCCCTCGATTATGGGTCTGATGGCCCTTTGCTGGATGGCGGAGGGCTTCTCGAAGCCGTAGTTGTAGATGCCTCGGAGGAGCTCGTCCTTGAGGTTCATCTGATCGAAGCTCATGATCGGCTTTATATCATCTGACGGCACAAACTCCAGCTTCTCCTTCAGCACCTTGCCGCCGCCCTGAACCGGTCGGGTCATCGGAACCACGCTCGCTCTCGCGGTTGCTATTTCTGCCATGTTTGGTTTGTCGAGTTGCACCGAAAATATTTAGGTTAATTTGTTAGAGTTGTTTGAGAGAGTTACCTAGTAAGTCCCTTTTATAGGGTTTGGTGTACTTTGGCGTTCCTTACCGCCCAAGCAGCCTTTACAAGTTACCAAACCTGTATTCATCTAGGAAATATGTATTTTACCCTTTTTGATCTTGGAAATATGTATTTTACCATTTCAAATTATCAGACAATTTTATAAGATTTGTTTTGTATGCATATTGCCTCCAAAGTAAGGGCTTAGCTAGATTCCGGAGCACTCCAAATCTAGACCAAGCATGAAACTCCAAAATATGGGCTTATGTACCATGCCTCCTAGATTGGTCAAAGCAACACCAAAGCTTGAGGCTAAAAACGCGGTTGCTTTCTGTACGCGTTGTACCAACAAGTAGTAACATGTATCCAAATGTGTAACGTTGTATACATGTATAGTTATGTATTAAAACTAACCACTATATGCAACGAATTAAAAGAAAACATTGCCTTGAGAATTCAGATCAGGTTACCAATTAGTATACTAAATAATAACTCAAGGCTTGAGTTCGAGTTTCTTATTTCTAGGTTTAGGATTTTACCTAGAAATTAACAAAGTTAAACATGTGATAATAATTGAATGGAATCGCACTTATGTTTAGTCACTAATTCACTATTATATCTAGATCATATTTTCTTGGCTCAATTACTGAGCAAGTGATCAATCACCACTGACAAGACCTAATATAGTACTCAAGAGTCCAGAGTGGCTGCTCCAGCCTATAAGGAGCCAAGCTAAGAACTTCCTTTTTTTTTTTTTTTTTGAAATAAGGAGCCAAGCTAAGATTTAAAAAACATATAATTGTCACACCCCTTTTTGAAGGATAATACATATTTCCCATGCAACATAGTCATATGGTATGAAAAAGGAGAGAATCCTAGCTTTCTCTCCTCCAATCCCATGCACAGGTTCTTCTCAGTACTATCCACGCTCGTCTGGTGGCAGCAAGACGCCAGTGCCAATTTTAGTCGCACTGACTTTGTGGTGTCACTGCTGGACGGGTGATGCATATAGAGAGTGCTTTGTGAATTTCGAGATAGTCTTGACTTGGAGATTGAACAAGATGGTGTTGCTGGACTCGGTCTTGCGGCTGATCTATGGAGAATGCGGTCATGGCTTTAACGATGTGGTGGGTTTAGATATGTTTCTAGGTGTCGGTGAAGACTCGATGGCATCAGTTTCTTTGCGATGTGAGGCACTGGTCTGTGGAGATGAGGGTGGTCACGGCATGTATCGACGACCATACAAAGAGTTGAAGGAGGTAGCTCTTAGTTGAGGTTGACCAGGCCATCTGTTTGGGCTTTGGGCTGGAATGTTCTTTTAGACCATTAAGCTGTTGTCCTTCTAATTAGTTTAGTTTTTCTTTGCTTCTCTATTCCCTACTTTTGTAGGAAATTATGCACTTTTGTGTTTTTTTGTGTGCCTATTTACTATGTATGTTTCATAGTTCATAGGCTCGCTTTTAATAAGTGAGCACTGGATGTAATAGAGAGTGGTGCTAGCGTGCCACTTTTTTCTTACTTACCCATTATTATGTTGGTAGTAGAAGGTATTTATTCGTGTCATTCTGAGTGGAATTAAAAAAAAAAGGATAATACATATTTCCAAGATCAAAAAGGGTAAAATACATATTTCCTAGATGAATACAGGTTTGGTAACTTGTAAAGGCTGCTTGGGCGGTAAGGAACGCCAAAGTACACCAAACCCTATAAAAGGGACTTACTAGGTAACTCTCTCAAACAACTCTAACAAATTAACCTAAATATTTTCGGTGCAACTCGACAAACCAAACATGGCAGCAATAGCAACCGCGAGAGCGAGCGTGGTTCCGATGACCCGACCAGTTCAGGGCGGCGGCAAGGTGCTGAAGGAGAAGCTGGAGTTTGTGCCGTCAGATGATATAAAGCCGATCATGAGCTTCGATCAGATGAACCTCAAGGACGAGCTCCTCCGAGGCATCTACAACCAAGGTTTCAAATTTCGGTTTCGGTTTCGATTTCGGTACTTCAAATTTAAGGAAATTTCAGAGAAAGTTTCGATTTCGGTGGAAATTTCGGTTAAAAATAAAGAAATCAAATTAATTGCATTTATAAAATGATATTTTTGAATGAAACTTTTACATAGACTAAACTAACCTATAATAAACCTATTTACAATGTAACATCTCTAAAATTATACATTTATAACAGAATTATGATATTTTATATGGACGAGTAATTAACTAGTACTGTAGTAGATTGCTAAACTAGTGTTTTTATCTATGTGTATTGATAATGTGTTGTATATTGATAATGTAAATATGATTTACTTTTTTTAATAATTAGAAAATTACAAGGGGGTGGGGCAGGGCACGTAAAACCAAAACCCCGTGAATGAAAATGAACAAGTACAACAAAAGGAATATAAAAGCTACTATGATGTGGTTCGATCTAGCTGGTTGAACTTCTTTCATTTAGTATTATATAATACTGCTCCCAAGTACATGAATTTTGGAAATGATTTTCGTACTTCATCACATGGTTATTGTATGTGTACGTGTTGTTCCCTTTCCACATGCAATCCATATATCGGATATTGTGGGAATTACCTAATATGATGTTACAGTGTATGAAGCATACAATATTTGAGACGAAGCAAAAAGGAAATCATGTTATGGTTGGAGCATTCAACTTTGTAGCAGATAAAAACAAAAAGATTTTTTGTTGTATTCAACTTGATTGCAAAAAAAAAATAAAAAAATCAAAATTTCATATTTTCTCTATAAAAGTATGAAGTAAAAATTCATTGTAGGTGACATAAAATTTAACAGAAATTTTAGAGAAATTTCGGACAAAATTTCGGTATGAATTTTTAAATATATATTGTGTGTGTAGATATTTCGGAAATTAAGAATTTCGTGGAAATGTACGGAAAATTTCGGAACATTTCGGGAAACTTCTGACGGAAATGATATAGCATATGAATTTCGTTTCGGTACTTCAAAATTACGGAAATTTCGACGGAAATTTCGGCAGTTTCGGAGAAATTTAAAACCTTGTCTACAACTACGGCTTTGAGAAGCCCTCCGCCATCCAGCAAAGGGCCATCAGACCCATAATCGAGGGCCGCGACGTCATAGCTCAGGCTCAATCTAGCATTGGAAAGACCTCCATGATTGCCCTAGCTTCTTGCCAAACCGTCGACACCTCCTCCAGAGAGTAGGTTCCCTAATTTATTTGATTGATTTTAGTTCTAGTCTATAGGGTTAGGGCTTATTTATAATTTTTCAAGATTTATTCAAGTACATGTTAATGGTAGACGACAGTCCTAGACAATACTATTTAAAATTTTAAATTGCACCGCAAATTAGTCTACCTCTATACGGAGCTAACTTAGTTTACCACAATCGGATTAATAACACATTATTGCATGTAGACCTTTCCGTTTGGAAATTTTAGAGTATCACATGTTTCAAACCCTGATAAAGTTCTCGTAGCTAGTTTGTTTCATTGGATTTTACTTTACTATCTACGGTTAAGTTTAGGGGTAGTGTTGAGGCTTGTTTGTTATGTGTTTAATTAGTTACAATGTATTCTAGGGTTCAGGTGTTGATATTGTCTCCAACGAGAGAATTGGCGGCACAGACAGAGAAAGTGATACTGGCAATGGGAAACTACATGAGTATTCAAGCGCATTCCTGCATTGGAGACAAAAGCGTGGGTGAGGATATCAGAAAGCTAGAAAACAGAGTTCAGGTGGTGTCTGGAACTCCCGGTAGAGTCCATGACATGATTCAGAGGGGAAGTCTACGCACTCGACACATCAAACTACTAATTCTTGATGAATCTGATGAGATGTTGAGCAGAGGCTTCAAGAAGAAAATTTACGAAGTCTACAGACATCTACAAGATACCCTACAAGTTTGCTTGATCTCCGCGACGCTCCCTAATGAAATTTTGGAGATGACCAACAAGTTCATGACCGATCCTATAAGGATCCTGGTTAAACGTGACGAGCTGACTTTGGAGGTAAGTTAATATACACGAGGAATAATGTTGTTTCATATTTTTGATGATGTTGCATTACTATTCGAATGCAATATTGTGTACTAAATGTGTGTGGTCATGGCGCAAGGAATCAAGCAATTTTTCGTTACAATTGAAAAAGAAGATTGGAAGTTTGATACTCTTTGCGATCTCTATGATACCCTTACGATCACACAAGCTGTTATTTTCTGCAACACAAGGCGAAAAGTGGACTGGCTTACTGAAAAGATGCGGACTAGTAACTTTTCTGTGTCTGCAATGCATGGAGACATGTCTCAGAAGGAGCGAAATGATGCTATTATGAAAGAGTTTCAGAAAGGTCTTTCATGAGTCCTCATCACAACTGATGTTTGGGCTCGGGGCATCGATGTTCAGCAGGTTTCGTTGGTTATCAACTATGATCTTCCAAATAATCGAGAGCTATACATACATAGGATTGGTCGTTTGGGTCGGTTTGGACGAAAGGGTGCAGCAATAAACTTTGTCAAGAAAGATGATATCAGGATCCTAAGAGACATTGAACAGTACTACAGTACACAGATTGACGAGATGCCCATGAATGTGGCTGATTTACTATGAGCTAGAGGTCGCGAGCAGTAGGCCAGTAGCAGATAATAGTGAAATTTAGAAAGGTGCGAATGTGTTTGATTCTCATCACAGAAGAGAGGCGAAAGAAACAAAGATTGGGTTTCTGAACTGAAATTTCTAGGTCGGCAGTCGGGGACGAACAACACCAGCAAGAGGAAATGAAATGGATCCCAGACTAAGCCCTACTGCTAAATTTTGTTTATATATCCTCTCAAACGATGTCGTTCCATCCCTAACCTCGGTATTTTTAAAAAATTGAAATGGCCCCCCAAAAAATTAAAAATTTGAATATCCCGCCTAATATTCCCATCCTAAGGAGGCAACCCTGAACTTAAAATCTCGTGACAAACTTTCGAGTAAATTTTTTGTGTCAATTCTAAATTCTCAAAATCTCAAAATTTTAAATTCTCAATGTTATGCATAATCGTTTTAATGAGAAATAAATTTTAGTAATTGTCTTAATCCACGACAAACGAGGCTAATTTTTTTCACAATACATATTACTATGTGACTAATACATAAATGGGGTCGAATCTACTGTTTATAATTTTGAATTTTTGCAAAATCACAAAATAAAGATGTGTCTACTAACTTTGTCTAAGTTTTTTTTTTTTTTATTTGTCAATCACACGGTGTCCTCAAATGCTTCCTAGGCCCAGAGAATAACTTTGTCTAAGTTATTCATTGGTTATAGATAAATGTATACCATTAAATATGGACACGGTCAATGATAATGAATACGGTCAAAACCCAACCATTGGATGCGATATTTTAGATGTTATATGCATATGATAAAAAATTTATTCACATTTATACTCCTATATTTATTCATGACAATTTTTGAAGAACAATTTAATTGAGAGTGCAGTCGCGGGTAGATGGAGATAGGCCATGTGAGAGTGCAGTCACGATCCTCTTGAAAGCTAGAGTCGTGACAAAGCCATTATCAACGTTTTAGAGGAAATGAATATATTTGTAAAAGTCTGCTCACCTAAGGGACAGTTTTTAAGGGAATGTGAGGGACAAATGAATCTGATGGCTGAAAATAAATGCACAGTTTTAAGTTGTTATAATTTCTGCTTTTTTATTTCATACATGTGGTTTAGATGCATTTGTCCCTCAGAGTCTCTTAAAACTGTCCCTTAGGTGAGCAAGCCTGTATATTTGTAATCAACTTAAAGATCAAGGCCATAATGATGACCTACAAGGCCAATTTTTTCACACTAAGCATATTATGTGGTAAACACATGCACTTATAAGGTTGAGTTAACCATTTTTCATTTTTTATTTCTCGGATCTATAGAAATTTTGGATATGCCTAATGAGATTGTCTAACTTCTTCATTGGTTATATAGAAATGTATACATTTCAATAGGCCTCATCAACCCGGCCCATTCGTGGTGGGCTTGGGTCGGGCCGGGCTTTATTGTAAATCGAAGGATCCAAGCCCATCCATATAAAGTGGGCCTTGCGGGCTTTTCGGGCCGGGCCTTGCGGGCTTTATTTACAAATAAATCTTTAAAGATACTATGTTTCAAAAAAAAAATAATAATAATAATCTTTAAAGATACTAATTTTTTTATAAACCTATATTTATATATCGTACACTCTAAAGAGCAACCTCTATCAATTCAAAGAAAATGGGAAAATCGACTGTTTGATGTGATTATTACAATAAATTATAAGTGTGGTAAAAAATTTAGCCAATTTCACCAAATTTTCGAATCCGATCGAATTGGTCAACCGTTGTCATTTGTATGTCTTCTTGGTTGACTGATGGTGTGACCACCGCGAAACGTGCTTATTTTTTTACATCACGTCTTTAAATATCCCATCGATGGATGTGCGTGTACATAAGATAAAAATTTCAATTTTAATTACAAAGACGTTGGCCTATACCAATTTGCCTCCTAAAGTTGTATGACTTATACATTGCATTTAAATTGTTGATGTTCATTCTAAAGCAACCATGAAGTGGAAAATGAATTTAGAGAAACCAACCCCTCGATGGAGAGATTGTAATGTTTTATGGTGGTTGTAAAAAATCCAGCCAATTTGGTTCTCATTTCGAATTCGATCAACTAGGTCAAACTTAGTTACTCTTATAAACCTATATTTATTCCAAAGAGCAACCCCTATTAATTCAAAGAAAATGGAAAAACCGACCGTTGGATGAGATTATTATAATAAATTATGAGTGTTGTATAAAATTTAGCCAATTTCACCATATTTTCGAATCCGATCGAATTGGTCAACCGTCGTCATGATATGTAGAATATAGGGTTAAATACTGCTTACTCCCTATACTTATAGGGTTTCATCGTTTCAGTCCCTGACCTTCGAATTTCATCTAAAAAGTCTCTGAACTCTCAATTTCCTCCCAATTGGTCCCTGCCGTCAAGCATCCGTCAAAAACTCTATTATCTTCCTCTAAAAAGTCTATTATACCCTCATTTACTTAAAATATATATATATATATATATATATATTTCTCTTCCTCTCTTTTTTTATTTTTTATTTTGTTTCTTTTTACCTCTTCTTCTTCTTCCGGCTCTCTCGCCTCCTTCTATTCATCTCCTCATCAAGATGGTTCCAATCCATAGACTTTCAAAAGGTGAAATGAAAAAAAGAAATAAAAGAGAGAGAAAAAATAAATTAAAAAAAACAAAGTAAGTGAGGGCATAATAGACATTTTTGGCAACTTTAACAGAAAATTTTGACAGCAAGGACCAATTGGGAGAAAATTGAGAGTTCAGGGATTTTTTAGGTGAAATTCGAAGGTCAGGGACTGAAACGATGAAACCCTATAAGTATAGGGAGTAAACAGTATTTAATCATAGAATATATATGCACATATTCTATATAGAAGTATGAGAACTTCCACACACACACACACACACACATATTCTTATATATATATATATATATATGTGTGTGTGTGTGTGTATGATTGAAGAACAAATACAAAACCAGATTAATCAATCAAACCATGCAAGAAAAAATTAATTCTTGGAGATGAAGTCCATGTCTCCAATACGTCATTTGGTTATTATATAGTTTAGGGAGATTGGAAGAATGGTAGTCGAGATCAAGAGAGGGAGATATATATATATATGTGTGTGTGTGTGTTTATAAATATATATAGATATAGATATATATATATATATATATATATAAAACACATATATAATAGTTTACGGGCTTTTACGGGCAGGGCCTAGAGGGTTTTTGGAGGGCCGGGCTGGGTTTTTGCCTGCTTTTTGACGGGCCTGGCTGGGCTTTTGGCCCTCCATCGGCCCACTTGATCTGCGGGTTTGTTGATGAGGCCTACATTTCAATATCAACGTGGCTGACCAAAAAGAAATTGGTCAGATCGACCGTTACATGTGATGATCAGAATACTATATGCATATGGTAAAAAATTTAGCCACATCCGTCCTCGATCCACGTGGTCAACCAAATATATATTATTCCTTCGTATTTGTTCATTAAAATTCTCAAAGAGCAATTTAATTAAGAAGAGCTCCTAAGTTGAAAAATTTATACAATAATAGTTGAAGCTTGGCCATTAAAGCATGTGCTCACAAACTGTTTGAATGATTCATTAATATCGTTTTAGAAAATAAGTTATTTTGTAGACAGCTATAATTAACGGTTTTTTGTCTTGACCAAGGCCTAAACAATCACAAACGGTTCATATTACTATGGAGTAAATACACAAGCAATGTCGAATCCTTTATTTCTCATTATTGATGTCTCAAAATGCACGAAATCTCTACATGCCTACTAGTGTGGTCAAACTTTTCAATTGGCTATATACAAACGTATATCTTCCGATACCTACAATGTGGAGGAAAAAGCAATATGCTAATTTGACTATTGGATGTGATCAGTGCGGGCTAAAATAGCTATGCTGAAACATTTACCCTATTAGTATTCGTTTAAGTCTTGATCCACATGATCAACTATATTTTATTAAACTCAAATGCTCGTAATCAAAATTATATTTAAGTAATATAGGTTTCAAAAGAAAAATTAAAAAAAAAAAAAAAAAAACTAGGTCGAGCCTTTTTTAGTGCAGTTATTTTTTTATTAATAACTAGCATTCCTCCATGCATACTCTGCATGTGTGACATTTTTTTTTTTTTGAAAATGAAAAAGAAAATGAATGGAATAAAACAATTATTGGAAGAATATAGTGGGAGAGAAAAGTGGGTTGTGAGATTTTTTTTTTAATAAAAACCTATAATGTAATTGTCATATTCACCCTTATTATTTAATTTATTCTCAAAGTTTTTTAATCTCTTAGGGTCATTTTATGTCAAAATTTTTGGTGTTGACTAATAAACCCTCTTCTTTTAATAATAGTATAAATTCCCTTAAAAAAAAATTAATTGTATAGATTAAAATAAAAAATAAAATTTTACTTAAATAATGTAATTTATTAACAAGAAATAACCCTAGAAAACAAACAATGGCAGGGGTCGAACCCACATAACTCTTATTATAACCCTATGCCTTTACCGCTGTTCCAAGCATTGCCAATGTTAAGCTTTCTACTGGCTCTTTATTTATATTATAGTTAAGAATCAGAACCCATAAATCTAGAATCCCAGATTTGCTTCTAGTGATGGATCGATTCTTCCGTTCTTCTTCGACCTCCTTCAGATACCTCAGTTTTCAAATCTATTGATGGCTCTATCCTTCGGCCCTAAACTCATTTGGGAAGGAAGGCCCGACCTTTCATTTTCCGGCAGCAATGGAAGCAGCGGTGCCGACCGACAAGACGCCAGCGGAGGAGGTGGCGATTGGAGCTGTGGAGATGAGAATGAGGACTCGAAACCCTCAATTCCCTCCTCCCCTTTTCCTTTGCGATCCGATTAGATTAAGGCCATAATCAGAAAACCTCCTGCTCGATTGCGAGAGCGGCATGCTCCGCTTTCCCTACTTCCAAATTTTACCTGGTTTAATTAGAAAATTTGAATATTTACCCATCTCATGTATTTCTACCATGTTGACCAAACTTTTTTGGGTTTCAATTCTGTTAACGGGCATTAGTATAGATGTTAGTGCCATCTGGATGGTTGGATGAGTTGAATGGCTCAGATTACATATGAGTTATTATTTAAAGAAGAATAATGCCACATGTGCGTCAGTGTAAAAACACTGACGGTGCATAGAATCCGCTTCCACCAGGGAACTATTAACAAGCTTGGTAATTGAAGAAATAACAAAGGGCACCGACAACCCTTTCATTATAGAAAAAGAAAAAGTGGCTTCATCACATAATCACAGCACATGGCAAAAACTCATTGTTTTTTGTTTTTATGAATCTCCAAAGCAGATAGGTAACCCAAAAACTGGAAAACAAAAATCCTTTCAGAAAACCCAGTTTTTCACTGTACCATTCCAGTTGACCCAATTGCTATTCTCACTACAAGACCTGGCCCTCCAACACTTCAATTGCCTTCCATTGTCAAATCGCAAATGTAAAGGGTGGGTTCAAGTTCATCTTCTCACTTGAACTTTGAAAACCTAGATTCAAAGCTTTAATGTACATAAAACGCAGAAAATTATCTACCTGAAAAAAAAAATCAATGGACAAAAGCAATAGAAAAATGAAAACCCATCTCCTCATCTTGTTGCAGATCACGACGGCGGCATTTGCATCGTCGTTTATAAGTAAATACACACACTTTCTTTAAAGAAGAACAGCAGAGAGAAAGGAAGGAAACATAGTGGCTCTGAAGAAAAAAAGGAAGTGTAGACCATTAGATTAGAGAGCAACGTGTCTTCATCTAATTCAAAACTTAGGAAGCTCAGGTAAAAAAAAAGAGGTTAGGAGAGGATCTGCTCTCAAAATAATTTGCTGGGCTTCTCTTGAACTTGAAAGAGTATTGATGAGTGAGTCAAGTGAAAGGACCCGAAAGATTGTGATTACTGAATTGGCAGGGGCATCTATACTTTGAAATGATCTATTTGAATTAAAATGCACTACTTGTCACATCATTGTAGTGCCTTTTGATTGATTTTCACCTTGGAACATGGAACCATTTTGGATTTTTTGTGTCTTTGGAGTTTTGTAGACTTTTTTAATAAGAAAATATTCCCCTTTAGGGTAACGGTTGCCGCACTTTGCTGTGATGTGAATCCCAACTACGATATGTACTTATGTTTAGCCAATTGTGTCTCTGAAAACTTTGCATGCTATTAAGATCCAATGGCAAAGGTTGAAATACCAAATTGAATCCAATGGGAACAACTCAGATAAAGTCATAGTGGATATCAAAGTGGAAATGAGGCCATGAAAAAGATGTCCCATTGTTTTATGCAGAGCGTTGTAGTCATGTTAACCCTTTGAATTCATTGAAACTTTTCCGAGTCCAAGCATAGTGCTAATGTTTTTCTATACTACCAAAAAGCTACTGGTACAACAGATTATAAGCTGGTAAATCTTGTATACTCTGATATCTTCTAAAGATGGTTCTCTTTCCAACAGCGTCCGCGTTGCTTGCAGAAGATCTTGAAGGATTCGAAAGCCCTATGATTAGTCATCTCGAGAGCTTATGAGAAGAAACAAAAAATTCAGCGTTTACCAAATTTAGGATTGAGGAATGCTAAGTTCTAATAATAATGAGAAAGAAACTGAAAAAAAAAAAAAAAAAAAAAAAAAAAAAGTTGCTTTGTGTTAGTGGAGAGGTTACATTAAACTGCATGTTGGATGCATTCATAGCAAGCCACTGAGCGTCAACCATTTCAAAAGCTATACAGAACAGTACATTAGAAGCAGCTTCATCTTCTGCATGCAAATCATAAGTATTAGTGACGCAGTTGGAACAGTAACTAGGTTTACAAGCAATAAACCTAAACAAAGAGTTTTGGAGTCCACCAGAGATAAAAGAGAAAATTCTCTATTTGATTGATAATAAGATGAAAGATACTTCTGCAGCCGTTGCTTATATATGAGAAAAGAAACCCTAGGGCGACTAACAATGAAACCCTAAAGCCCACGGGTAAAAATAAAACAAACCCAAAACAAACTAGGAAATCGAAAATTTTGAAAAATAGTAAATTGCATTTTTGAGGCCCTAAACGACCCCGAAAGCCCGAAAAAGCCCACATGTCATGGCAGAGTGACGAGTTTTGTTCCTAGCGCTATTCTTTTTCCGGAAAGCTATGGCACGATCGAATCGGACACTAAATGCGAAAGTTGCAATAGTAACTTTCGTTTTCCTATTCCTCCTTTTGCACAATCGAATTGTTCTTCAAATCGGGCTGCCATTCGTTCTACATCAGTCTCCTCCACCTCCGAAGAATTCAACCCCGAGTTCTCTTCAGGATATAGAACCTCATCTTTACGAAACTCATGCAGATCAGTCACATTAAAGGTGTTAGAAATGCCCATGGAATCAGGAAGGGCAACAACATAAGCATTGTCGTTGATCTTCCTCAGCACCTTAAAAGGACCATATTTTCTGGGCTTCAGCTTGTTGTAGGTACCAACAGGAAATCTCTCCTTCCTCAGAAACACCATCACGTCATCGCCCTCTTGGAACACTTTAACTCTTCGATGCTTGTCAGCTGCAGCTTTATACTTGGCATTAGTTTCTTCCAGCTTGGCCTTAACTTCTTTTCTAACAACCTGCACATCTCTAGCCATACCCTCAGCAGCAGCACTAACACCAAAAACTTTAGGAAGCTTTACCAAATCAACCACATGTCGAGGAACAGCAGTATAAACTAATGAGAATGGTGACTTCCCTGTTGCACTATGCACATCACTGTTATAAGCAAACTCCACCTGTGGTAAAGCATAATCCCACTGTTTGGGCCTATCTCCACAAACACTCCGAACCATGTTACCTAAAGTTCTGTTAGTAACCTCTGTCTACCCATCAGTTTGAGGATGAGTTGTACTGCTACGATTCAAAGATGTTCCAAACATTCTCCACAATGTAATCCAGAAGTGACTAAGGAACTTCGTGTCTCTATCAGAAGTAATGGACTTGGGCACTCCATGCAAACGAACCACCTCCCTGAAAAACAGTTTGGCTATATTGGACGCATCAGCAGTCTTCTTACAAGCTATAAAGTGCGCCATCTTGGAGAACCTGTCAACTACCACAAACACAGAATCCACACCCATTTGGGTATGGGGTAATCCCAACACAAAGTCCATAGCAAGATCCTGCCAAATATCTTCAGGAACAGGTAAAGGTAGATAAAGACCTGTATTTTGGGACTGACCCTTAGAAACTTGGCAGGTGTAGCACTTCCTCACAATAGCTCCTACATCCCTCTTCAGCTGTGGCCAGAAATACCTCTCCTCAAGGCTAGCAATAGTTTTGTCACGGCCCAAGTGCCCACTCAAACCCCCTCCATGCAGATCTCTGATTAGTTTCTCCCTCAATGATGAACTAGGAATACAAAGCCGATTGCCTTTGAATAAATAACCATCACTCACATGGAAATCTGCAACTGCATGATTACTACTGCACTTGGCCCAAATTTCCTTAAAATCAACATCTTCCTCGTATAAGTCCTTCAAGAGATCAAAACCCACAACCTCCTGAGCAAGAGTGACCAGCAAGGAAGCTCTCCTATTCAAAGCATCTACCACCCTGTTAAGAGTACCAGATTTATGTTGAATCACAAAAGGAAATTTCTGCAGAAAACTCACCCATCTTGCATGCATCTTGTTTACAATTTTCTGACTGCTAAGGTACTTCAAGGCCTGATGATCAGTGAACAATACAAACTCTCTCTGAATAAGGTAGTGCTCCCATTGCTTCAATGCTCGGAACACTGCATAAAATTCCTGATCATACGTACTCCACTTTTGTCGAGCTTCACTTAGCTTTTCACTAAAGAACCACTGGTCTCTTTTCTTGTGACAACACAACACCTACTCCCACGCCACTAGCATCACATTCCACCTCAAACACCTTGTCGAAATTGGGAAGAGCAAGAACTGGTGCAGTACAAAGTTTCTCCTTGATTAAGGCAAAGCTCTTCTCTTGCTCTTCTCCCCACTGGAATTTGCCTTTCTTCAAACACTCAGTAATAGGAGCAGTAATGGTACTGAAATTCCTCACAAATCTCCTGTAGAAAGTAGCTAAACCATGAAACTCCGCACTTCAGAAACTGTTTTTGGAGCTGGCCATTCTCTTATAGCTCGTACCTTCTCTTCATCAACCTGAATGCCTTCCTCTCCAACCACAAAACCCAGAAACAACAGCTTACTAGTGCAGAAAGTACACTTTTTCAGGTTAATGTACAGTTTATTTTCCTGTAAGGCGCCCAAAACCTGCCTCAAATGTACCAGATGTTCTTCCTTGGTCCTGTTATATATCAATATATCATCAAAATACACCACGACAAAAGAACCAATAAAAGGACGAAGAACCTGGTTCATAAGTCTCATAAAGGTGCTGGGTGCATTAGACAACCCGAATGGCATAACCATCCACTCGTATAGGCCATCCTTGCTCTTAAAAGCTGTCTTCCACTCATCCCCTAGCTTGACTCGAATCTGGTGGTAACCACTTCGAAGATCTATCTTGGTAAACACCTTGGAACCTTCCAGCTCATCAAGCATGTCCTCCAAACGAGGAATAGGAAACCTGTACTTCACAGTTATCTTATTTATGGCTCTACTGTCAACACGCATCCGCCATTGATTGCCCTTCTTAGGAACAAGGAGGACTGGAACTGCACAAGGACTCATACTCTCACGAATGAACCCTTTTTTCAGCAAGTCTTCAATCTGCTCCCTCAAAATCTCGTTCTCCTTGGGACCCATGCGGTAATGGGGCAGATTTGGCAAACTAGCTCCAGGCACCAAATCAATCTGATGCTAAATGTCCCTCATAGGTGGTAATTCCTTGGGCAACTCATCTGAAATCAGCTCTTCAAACTCTCCCAACATATTCTGCACTTCCTTATGGATCACCATATCTTCCTTTTCTGCAGTCAACAAACCTTTAATCACCATTGGATAGAAAACTTCAGATTCTTTAAAGGCTTCCTCCATCTCAAATTCACTGCTAGACAAGGTCAGAAAACTCTCCCCTTTCTTTCCACCAGACTTCTCAAATTGTAAGACAGGAGCCATAGCAATTTTATGACTATTCCATATAAACATCATCACATTATCTCTGCCTTTGTAAGTCACATCCACATCATATTGCCAAGGTCGCCCAAATAAAATATGACAAGCATCCATATCGATAATATCACACAGAATGTCATCTTTATAATGCTTACCAATGGATACAAGTACTTTGCAGGACTCAGCAACTCGAACCTGTGGACCTTTTTTGACCCACCCAAGGGAATAAGGTGCCTCATGAGGCTGTGTAGGTAACTGCAAATACTCCACCAGCTTCTTGGCTACAAAATTTTCACAGCTCCCATTATCCACAATCAAATTGCACACTTTGTTATTAATGGAACAAAGTGACTTGAAAATATTACGTCGCTGCCCATCTTCTTTAGGAGACAATAAAACCCGCTGCAACACAATATTAACCTTTTCAGGAGACTCCTCCACCGCAAACTCAGCCCCATCATAATCGTCACCTCTTTCAACTTCTTCTTCATCTTCATCATATTCACCTATAAGAGCAGCTTGTCTCCTCTCAGGACACACATTAGATCTATGCCCAGGCTTGTTGCATCTATAGCAGACTTCTGTTGTAGGCCTAGCATAAGGATTATTAAGCCTCTGGTTTGGAGCCCTATTTGGAGAACCACTTGAACTGCCAGTCCATTTAGAAGGAGGATTGGAAGCCCTAGAAGCACTTCCTGTATTCTGCTGTAAGGCTTTACCCTTGTCTGTTGAGGCGTTTACCAAATCTGTGCTCCTTTGGTAGTTATATCTCTGGAAAGAAGAAGCTCATGAAGGCTTCTCTAACAATTTTGCCTTCAATGCTAGATTTGAAGCTTCTGCCATAGTCCACACAGTTTGCAACCCAATTTTCTCCTGAATGAAAGGTTTCAGCCCACTGATATAGCGAGCCACCTTCTGGCCCTCAGTTTCTCCTAGTTCATTACGCTCTGAATAACGTAAGAACTCAGCGTTGTACTTAGCCACTGTCCTAGTTCCCTGGACACATTCAATATACAACCTGTACAGAATCTGCTCATAATCATCTAGCAAGAATCTTTCCATCATCAGCTGTTTCATTCTTCACCAAGTTTTAACGCTCTGCTTCCTCTGCTTCTTTAGAGTATTCTGCAACTTATCCCACCAAACTGCAGCAGTACTCTTCAATCTCCAGGCAATATGCTTGACCTGCTTATGTTCAAGCACCTCCATAATCTCAAAGAATCTGTCCACCTGAAGCTGCCAATCCAGGTAATCTTCCACACCCAAGTTGCCTGAAAAGAAAGGAATTTCAGCCTTGACTTTATAATCCT